>NC_134421.1:48167346-48477087 GCF_030867145.1 Opisthocomus hoazin | reverse complement strand
AGTATACAAATTCATCTTCAGCCTCCAGGAAAAGAAAACAACCCAAACATAAAAGTAATTAATGTTCAGCTCTTAAAATAAAACTTAATCCTACGTAATAAATAATGTTCCACGTCTGTAATCAACGCAGGCAGCCAGATTTAAACTGAGAAATCAAAATTTGAGTAGGATTACACACGTTACAAGCGATGGTTTTCAGCTATCTCTGCAGCGAGGTCTCTGACCAGAAGACCACTGTGCCCTGTGGAGACAGCGACCCATGTAACAGCCAGCGCGCGCTGCGCTGTGCCCCGCGTGCAGCCCGGCCTTGGGGCTGCTTCGTGCTGCCCACAGCCGCCGGCCACCAGCTAAACTCAGCTGGGTGGCTGCGACAGAGGAGCCCGCCGGCAGCTCCTGCGTGGCCCGGAATTATCCGAGAGTGCAGCAAAAAGCTCTCATGAGAACACCCTTTCTGTCTGACAGGAGAAATGATGAACAGAGCTGTTTTCTTTTAAGAAAATCCTGTAATGGCTTGAATGCCCAAAATGGGGGTAACCCTTCTGTGGATGGGAGCTGCACGGTGTGACGCACCTTGATCAGAGAAACGTTCAATGCCGCACAACTCGGGGTTCCCAGCATCTGGAATGCTGTAAGGTTATCTACACTACCCTCTCCTTTGTAGCGTTAGCTCTAATAAATAGCATTTTAAATGATACTTTACAGAGTCTGAGTGCCTCTCTTGCTGTGATCACAATGAACCAGCACCTCCTAGGAAAACAACCTCCCTTATCCCAAAGTCTAACTTTAAAATCCATCTGTTTTATAGGAATCGTAATATTTGTAAAACATTTGATGAGAAGAAAAACCAGACATTGTCTTGGTTGTACATGTTTTTCCAATCATGCAAGACTCTCCAAAGTGTTTGCTTGGCTTTCCTCCAAACTCATTAGCAAACATTACCCTCTCACACCTCAAGATCTCTGTAAGTACCAACCTAAAAGCTCTCACATATTTCTCCATTTCTAGTAACTGAAAAACATGTTCATTGTTACTAAATTACACATGCAGGATGAATACATGAGCTTTTTTCTCTGTTTAGAGTCAGACAAATCCCTGCTAAACATTTGTTTGTAACTTTAGGAGATGAGCAAGAGAAACAACCCCGTATTTCTCTCCTTACCTAATAAATGGCTGAAGAATCCATATTACAGCTAAAGTAAAAGGCCTACAGCGAAAGCTAACCTCGCATAAGGGTTACTTCTGCTGTTTGACTCTTTTTATAAATTATACAGGAGTGATTCAATATTTTCTCATGCCAGTTACCATCTGCCCAGACAAGGATCTCCAGATTTCCACTAGATGATTTGGGGATTTTACATTCAGTACAGTATTATTTTTAATAATTTTTTTTGCAACATCCAAGATATTGCCTCATGTCCTGTATATTTCAAAATGGCAATACTAATAAAATTCATACATAAACCCACAACAATCAGCCACAAAACTTACCATATTCTGGCTATCAGGAAGCATGACTATTAGCTGGGCATTATGGTCCCATATCATTCTCCAGAAATCCTTGATAGTGTGTAGTAAGGGATGCTGGGTAATAATGAATTCATTACTTTGATAATAACCCTGCAAACCAAAATCAACAGACTCAGAAATGATGCCCAACTATTAAAATTTAAAGGAAGCTTCTAGTGGACAGAGCCAGAAGCCTAGAAAATAAATTGCAGCCGTGCGCCTCCTTTGGCTTCCTGCAAATATTAGAAGAATATAAAACTTTGATTGCAATATTTTCCAGGAGGAAAGAATAAAATCAATTACACTGAAATATTTTTTAAAACTTAAAAAAACCTGATCAAAAATAAAAGTCAAAAGAAATCAATGGATACTTGAACAGCGAACTCCGAATGAAAATACATGAACTCATACACACATGCTAATTGCTCTACATTAGCCAGACTTCCAGAGGAGTACTTGAAAGATCTGCAAAAATCTCAAGTGGTCTCTTAATTTGTACAGATGTCCCAGATCAACTTCTTACCACAAAAGAGAGTTTGTTTGCACTAAATGCACCCGATGAAGGATCATGCACACACAGCACAGCACGGAGCTTTCCCATCTTTTCCCTGAGTGTCGAGGAAGCATCTACTCCTCCCTCTCAGCTAATCAAGGGGAAAAGATTTGAAGAAAACACAGAGAACAAAAAGGTAATGGAAAGCTGATGAGCTATGGTGCCTTGGGCTATGCCAGTTGCAAAAGCAGGTAGGAAGGCAAACCATGGTACAGCCATTAAAAACTAACTTGTTAGTCAACGCTTTCATTTAATCTCAAAAGATTCTTCCATAGGTGGCATCTACCTTTACCAGTTTTAAAACTGCGATGCGATTTCTGGTTCTACAAGTTGCCAAAATGCAATGCACTTCACCAAGCTTAAAACCAGTAAGAACAGCAATCATACGTCCTGGGGGAAGGAACTCTCAGGCAGAGTGAATAATGGAAGGCAGGAGCTTTCAAAATCAGGACCGTGCCACCCTAACGTGGACATATGGCAGCTCTGAAAACTGCTATGTGATGGGACACTGTTTTTCAGCATCACAGTTAAGTGACTTACCATAATATAGGAAGCATTGATGTAGTCTGTCCCTTCACCAGACAGAGATGAGATACCCACTCTAGATCTTTCCACTGTAAAAAAAAGTCATGAAGTAGTACAGATGTTGCATTGACTCATATATTAGAGCAATTATCTCACATATCTCATACTAATGATAACACTAAGATCCATAAACCAGGATAACGTGCTATCCAGCCATCTATTTTGTTTTCCTATGTATGTAGTAGTTAGACATATTATTTCTTCACTAAAAGTACTTTACAAAACGTTGCTCCACACTGATGCAGATGCTTTCAGCTCTTTCTCAGGAAAAGTTAAAAGTTTGACTCACAGAGCCTGTAAACATTTTGCCACCCCAAGAAGCTGAGTTGAACAAGCTTACCAGGAATGACGGACGAAGTTCGGTTCTTTTCTCTGTTACACTGTTTGAGTGCAGTTGAATAATCACACTGCTGTGTGTTCGACTGGCTCAGTAACTGAAACAATCAAATTTAAAAAAAAACCAAAGAAAAAACAGGTCACTGTACAAAAGCTATTCCTTCGTTAGCTGCATTAAAAATAAGGGTGCAGGTTAGCTGTCCCTCTTAAATTTAGCAATCTACTTATCTGTCTAAACTAGTTAGCAAGTCATCACAATCTTTCCACTATTTTACCAGTTCAAATGATCCGTGAGCCCTAGGTCCATAAGCAGGGCTTTTGAAGGCAATGCCGCTCGATGTTGTTCCCTCACGCAGCCCCCCACTGCTTGTTGCCAGCCCAGTGTCAGTTCCATTTTGCCTGCACAGCTGTTTGTCTAAACAGTTTTGGAAAACAGCAAATGCCTGTGCAGAAAAACCTGCATTGTAACACAGATGGCATAGCTCCTGGTGCGACGCGGCTCTAGATATCCCTGTTCTGAGCTTCCCGATTTCCTCTCCAAACCTGTGAGAGGAAAATAGGACTGATCTGGGGGGGTCTCATCGACTGACTTGTTTCAGTCAATACAATTCAAAGAGACAAGAGTCTGAGAAGGAACAAGCATGTATTTATATATACACCACAATGGCATATATACATCACAATGGTGTAGATACACTGCTTAGGCACTAAGTTGAATAAGTTTGGAAAGCAGGTTTCTCCTAGTTTTTAGCATTTTGTTTAATCGCTAGTAAAATAAACCAGATTAATCTGAATGTTCAAAAGAATTTGAAAGACTCTTCTGTGATGTTTTGGCTGGGCATGCGTAGCTTTCAGAAGCTGCCTGCTTTGGAAAAACAGATAGCAAACCAGGGATGTTCTATCAAAACAAATTAGACAACAATTTTTTTTCATCTAAAATAGTTCTTAGTAAAACAAGACTTCACATTTTTGTCAGTATTCTAACAATTTTAGCTTGCAAAAGAAAATGAGACTGAATGAGATGTGTCTTTCTGATCATAGTTAAGCTCTTGAAATTGGAGCTTCACACGGCTCCTGCAATTTGCACTGTACACTCTGAGTTTATATACATTTACACACTCTGTTTGTATATATTAAGTGTTTTATTCTTTCATCTGTGTAGGAAAGGTGGGATGCTTATTTCTCCAGCCACATCACAGCTGAGATAAGAGTCCCTGCTTTTTCCTAGGAAAAAAATGTGCAACGCTGTTGGATCATTTAAGCCAGGATAGCAGCAAACTGTGAAATCCTTTGGTATGTTGTTCCTATTCTGTTCTGTACTGTTCATTATCTTGAAGAAATACTAGTCACTGTGTCTAAGTGACCAAAATACTTCAGAAAATATACTTTAATATTTTTCATAGCCTCATTATCTACTGACATTCTCTACAGACTTACCTGCTTCAATTTTTTACTTATGATAGCTAGTAACGTACATTATCCCATGCAGTCCTCCTTAGAATTAAAATCCTTAGAGAGAAAGGCTCTAATAATTAATTTCCTGTTAAAATAGGGAAAGCAAAATCTGTTTACCCACATAATCTGGAACACATTTAAGTGTGGTTGACTTCTCTGAATTCAACTTCATTTGCAGAGGTAGGATTTTCTGTGTTTCCTCTGCAAGTAAGTGGCCCAGTGCGTGAGCTGGACTTGCCATTCTCCCCAGGAGTCAAAGAGCTGTTACCCAGCTGGGTCTGCTCCTTCTCTGGGTGACTCAAAGTCCTGTGCAGGCACACACTGATCTTCACATCCACAAGCACGAACGGGGTCACTTCTCGCCTGCTGAGGTGAAGTCTGTCTTCTAGCCAGTGCTGTACACTGAGGGGAATATGCTGATTGACCAATATAGCTCATGACATTTTGGCCAGAATGACATCTTTCCAGATAGTTGTTTTACCTTGGGGATCTTCGTGCAAAGGGATGTAGTTAGAGTTTTGTACAATCTACTTACTGGCCGTTTTCTCATGCTTTTGTGTCTTTTTTTTTTTTAAATTCCTTGTTTAAGCATATGCAAATAATTCTTTTACTCCAACTGACTGCATGGATTTGTTAAATTGCTCTGAATTTAGGCTCAGCAGTTAAATTTTAGAGAAAGCTAACGAAAGTTGTGTTGAGATACCTACTTTTAAGTCATTCAAGCCTGCAAGCCTAAAGCTTTTCTTGTTACTGCCTTGGAGAGCTCACCTTGAATTGTTTCTCCAGTCTGGTCCTTCCTGTTGGTCCAGGTATCAAGAGAGCATTAACATAGGCATGAACGTGAGTCTCAAGAACTTCTGTTTCTTTACTGAGTATTGCTTCGACCAATGCATCGTGAATGAAGATGTACTGCTCCTAGGAAAATAAAACCAAACACCCGAGCTCTAATTAGTTTCAGCTTCCCCTGGACGCCTCGGGCTAAGCTGCCTCTTCTGACGTGGTCAGTATTTCTTCACAGTGCGCTGCTGTAGGGGAGCTCTCTGCAAAGCGATCCTCTGCAGTGAAGGCTATCCCTCCGCAGTGACAGCACAGATTTACAAGCACAACTGAACTGCACGTGCAATGTATACATGATATAATACCAAATTCCCACCACCTGCGGTATCTTATGTTCCCAGAACACAGTTAAAAACACAAGCACAGCCTTGAGTCAAATTTTCAAGTCAGCTTGTTACGCGACTCTCCCTGCCTTTCTTGCAATAAAGTGATCACTCCCAGTTCCTACTGCTATCCTCTATTTTCTCTCTCACATCCTTTGGAACAAGTGCCCATGCTGTTGTTGATTACCTTTTTTTTTTCAATTGAAAGACATTGGTGCATCTAACCAGCTGTTCTTGAAACCTGAAATAGACTTTCAAATGCCCTGCTGTTGTCCTTATTGTTTTCTTCTGGTCTTTCACTCTTCTACATATATTCTTCAGTTTAAAGCACCTATAGATAATCTTCTGCCTGAAATATAGGTTTTTTTTCCTACTTCTTATTGCCTGATATTGACTGTTTGATCAGGTTCAGCAAAGATCTGAACACCTGACAATGGTGGTTCCTTAAAAAAATCTAAGACAAAAATGCACGCCCTGCCAAGGGCTACTGTGGGAAGCATGATTTACACAGACTTCCTCTGTTCTGAGTCCTCTCTAATAAAGAGACAAGAGCCCACAGATAAGTAAGATCTAGTGCATTGCTCTGAGCAAGCCTAGGAGAATGTCTCTATAAAAACAAGGGAAGCAAAAGGGAAAGTCCAGTCTGGTGACTGGTTGCCAGTCTGTCTGGTGGTGCCAAAAAGAGGACTGCATCATCTCTCCTCTTGCAAACAGAAATAGTCAGTAACTGTCTCCCACTATATATATTTTATTCTTACCTCAGTCTGCACCAGGTAGTTCCTTTGGGTACGTATGTGTTTTAAGAATCCAAATATGTTGACTGTCCCTTCATGCTGGATTTGCTGCAGCATGCTGTCTAACACTATGTATGTGCCTGTCCTTCCAACACCAGCACTACAAAACAAATAAACAGTCTTGAGCCTGAAGTAAAACAATAATGAAAAGATCTGTTGCTTACACATAGCTTTTTCAACAAACTGGTGTGTGAGGAAGATCTTCCTCTACAAATTGTTTTATTATGTTATACACTTTGCTAATCCTTCACAGCTGGTAATGAAAAATATTTTCACTCATCTTTTTCTTTGTGCAAGCAGAACTCTAAAGATCGTTTTCTCAAACAATTTTTAAAGTACCAGTTGAAATAGAACTAAGGGGTTTCCTGAAGGTCTGCGATTTTCAGGCTTCTGATGTTCCTTAGGATACTTTGTGAAGTATACCTAGAAACGGTGGCATACATCAGCTTTTGGGCACAGTTAATGTGCTCAAGTTCTTCTATGTCGAAACACACATCACTTTAAAGCGAAAGTTGCATTATGCCACCCATTATAAATATCGGAGATTTCAAAGCTGGACTGAGGAAAATCCCAAGAAGTGGCAGAGCTGCTGAAGGTATATCTGTAAAAGAAAAAGCTTAATGCTCTCCAGATACAGCTAAGATGGCAAGCAACGGCTGAAATGCTTCTTAGAAAGGCAATATGCAGAAGAAAGGGTTAATCAACTCATTCCTGTTAAGAACTCTGACTCATTTAGCACAAAACCAGCTGTATCCTAAGATTAAAACCCAACTCTTTCTTTCATAAAATATCTGGGTAGGGAGTACAAGGTCAAGAGGTCATTTTTTGTTATCTAACCATATAGGGGAATTAGTCAGTTGTAACTCCCCTCTAACTTATGCGGAAACGTTATGTGTATTGGTACATGTAACTTGACAGCAAGACTGTGCTGGGTCTGCACGGCCCCTTAGGGGCACATCCAAGCTCAGTCCGTACATGTAATCCAGTCATCTCATTTCCTCTACAGAGGTGGCACAAAGCACGTGTGGTGTAAGCTCAGAATGCTGTAATGAACTGTCTAAATAGATGTGGTATAAAACTGAAAGGACCAAGTTACCAACGCAACAAAAAAAGACCATAAAGATTACCAGATACCATTGGTACTTGTTATGAAAGACAAAACATGAAAAGTACCAAAACATAAAAACAGCTAAAAAATGTTTCGTGAAGTTCCTCATATATGTCCTCCATATAGCCTGTAAAGATAAATCAAAGTTGCATTTCTAAGACGAGATGACTCCACTGGAATTCCATAGTGCATGGGGACAGGTGAACTACAAGTGAATAAAAATGCCTACAGAGGTGAGTTATACCTATGACCCAATGGAGAGGTCTGACTGAAGCCACACAACTTACCACTGTTCACTTCCTAAAAACTCAATTTAATTGACTTATAATGTATTGCTGATCTCTCAGCCTGCTGGCACAGATACCAGACCCGGCATTTTGGGGAAACTATTTTGAACTTCCCAAGGACAGGCAGGATGTAGATAGCAGCAGAACAACCAAGATGTGGAATTTCCATTTTCCAAGCTAAAAACAGATTTCAGTCAGATTAGATAATCCTAGAAATAAAATATCTTCATTTGCAGCATTTGCGAGGCGACTTTACCTGTTGGCTTCCTCAGAGTCAGCTCCAGAAGGACAGAATTCATGAGGAGGTTCTCTTTCCAAATGTTCCATCAAAGGTGAGGTACTACAGTGGAAAACCAGAACCTGCTTATATATTTTACAATAACCCGGTCCTTCACGGGCATTGTGAAGTCATTCCAGGCCCTACGAGACCTTTTTAACCAATTCTCCCTGAGCTGCCCAGTTTTAGTGAGCACCGCCAGAACACCTGCCTGCACACTGCGGCACATGCAGACCTCAAACCGTTCCCCAGAATGCTCCTCCATTGCAAATGACTGCTAGAGCGCAGAGTAATGTTAAAACCAGCAGAGTTGTAGTTCAGCCAGGAACAGAGTGACTCTTCTTTTACGGACAGAGCTCCCCTTAGGATTACAGAGTATCCCTGCACCAAAGAAAGCATGAGCCAAAAACATCCTAACGATATATTGGCAGAAATGAAACAATTACTGCTATATACGTATCCGGTAAGCTCACAGCAATCAAGAGAGTAGTATAGAAATGTGCAAAAAAGTATAAAGAAAAGCACTTTTGCAAAAAAAAGAACATAGTGCAGAGCAGCAGCACCTTGTTTACAGCCATTACGGGGATTTACAGAAGTGGCACAGACAGTTGATTAGTTAGCCTTACCAAGGACAGAAACATCAGCTGAGAAATTAATCTTATTCCATCAGCAATTGTTAAATGTGAGAGTGAAATTTTGCTTAGCCCACCACTAAGAAATTCTTTTTTCTGCAAAATAAAAGCGGAGTGAACCTTACGACGGTAAAAACCACACCTGCAATGAACCACAACAGGCCCGACAGCGTGGCGCTTGGCGTGCGACGCCTTCCGCACGAAGGTGAGCACGGGCAGCGTGTATTCGGGAACACCCATGTCAGGCCACTGGGTATAATGGTACTGAGTTACGATACGCCCACTAGACCTCCCTTTCTGGGAACCCTGCAACGGAAAAATAATTCCATATGTGAGCAGGTCACATCTGAACGGCAACTCTTCAGAATTTTCCGTACATGATAGTTCTTGAATTAGTACTGTCCCTATTTAGTTAGCAGCATGCCAACGAGTTCTGAATATTCCAGCTTTCAAAGAGAAGAGGAAAGGCCAGTGCTTCTGTCCCATCAGCTTGCCCTCTGAATGGAGAAATGGCCTGGCACTGTCCCTTAGAAAGCCACAGGGAAAGGCCAAGAGCACTGGAGGAATAACAAATCACAGCTGCTCTTAAGAGTCACCAGCTATTTCTGCCACTTTGCTCCTCTGCTGGGCGGACAGAAAGGGTAGGATTCAACTCACTCAGCTTTAGTGACTTACAAGGGAAGCAGCCTTGTGTAGGCTGCTTTTCTAAGGTCAGCTTGGTGGCAACTCAGAGGCAGGGATATCTTCGGGGAGCAGGTTACCTCATTCAAAGATTGGTTCCTAAAACAGGCAGAATAAGTACTTGACACCAAGTGCTGTACTTTAGCCATTAATGGCCGGGAGACTAGATGTCTAACAATTGGGTGGCTGAAATAAATTAAGCTTTCAGAATGTCCCTCAAAGCAGTCAATGTCACACAGCTGAGCTGAGCGCCTGCTGGTTCTGATTACAACAAAACAAGGTGTGGATTCACCTGTTTTGCGGGGGGGGGGGGGGGGGCTGTAAAAATCCAGTCCTTAAAAATGAAAATTGATAGCTAGAGTGTATGACTTAATTCACACCACGTTTTCTACTAGCTGCTCTCTTTCTGAAAATGTGTCCTCCTGCTCACCAGGCAGGCAAAGCCCAAATCAGCTCTCCAGTGTGGTCACAGCCTTTTCCCTGATGGTCCTACATTGCACCAGTACTACAGGCCAGTATCTTCTCAATTTGCTGATCTGGTCAAATTAGCTCTGAAGTTGATGAGCATCTTGGCTAGTTTAGACCTACAGGATTCAGCTTTACCTATACAACAGAGAAGAGCTGCAAACTGCCTTGAAAAGTATTCTGTGCAACTCTTAACACTCCCTTTTGCCCAAACCATGTTTTCAGCATGCCACAAACCTTTTTGATCCTGGTGTTTCTAAGAGTAAAATTCCTCACAGTGTAATAGGCAAGCACATGAACACTCTTCTGAGTAACCAAGAAGTTCCCATATTCTTCACTACCTTCGGCAGGCCAGTACTGGTCACATTTTCTCTGTTAGAAAGCAAATGAAAAACCGAAACAGAGAAAGAAAACAAAATGTCAAACTAGCAAGGCAAAATGTTCAAATTTCAGAGCACAGTCAACCACAAAAACATACAGGGACTTTCAACATACCCAGTTTATAATAGACATGAACTTCAGCACAAGAGAACAAATAACATGTATTTATTTTGTGCTGTAAAGAGAGATGGTTGTGCAAAGACGCTCTGCATTTGGAATACTCAAAAAAAAGAGAGGTTTAAATCATACTATCGGAGCTACAGTACTCTCCTATTGTGGAACTCGCCGTTCCATAAGCACTCCAAAATCCAAAGAAAATAACAGGTAATCTATAGGAATAACAGGACCACATTCAAGTCAGTAGAGTCACATGTTCCTGCTGGTTGGTTCATAGCATGGGCAGAGTATGCTTATATCTGACCAGCGAGGGTAAGGGTGAGCCTGTGTGTGGCCAGTATATAGAGAGCTGTGATGTCCAGCCTTTTGGTTGGGCAGCCATACAGCCTTCTCTAAGAGTACTAGAAGAGTACATGTTTGTGGAATGGTACTCCCAGTGTGGCCCTCGTCTGCATTTGCTGTGTCTGTATCATCTCTTAGATGCTTAACAGGTTGTATGGAAGAGACTTACATGCATTTTAGGCACTGCTGCCAGTCTGTGGCAAGCGCGATGCAATGTCTCCTCAAGCGACCTCAGGGTACGTGCATTCTCCTATCACATAGCCAGAGAAACACACACCCTGCGATGGGGTTTGACCTTGCTCTGTCTCACTGGACAAACATCTATCTAGTCCTAGGAAAGGAACTGTGTGTCCCATGGGATGTTAACAGCGAGCAGCCACTGTATCCAGAAAAATTCACCCAAACTACAGCCTTCTCCTTTCTGGGGTCTAAGGCAACCCTGAGAAAGAGAATGATGGAGAGCAGACTGCTAGTAGAATGTGGCACAGGGTCCACAGTCTGGCCATCCTAAATAGATACAGGCCTGTTTTTCAGTATAAGACAATCTTCTTTAGTTAGACCATAGTATTTTCAAGACTTCAGCTGTTAACAATTGAGTTTCAATGTTTTCTTTAGTTTCATACTACAGAGTCTCATCTTTATACTTCTATAGCCAATCCTAGCATAAGCAACTACTACAAACTGTTGCTTTTTACTCAATAAATGCCTAAACCAGATTTTTCAAAGAGATGTTGTAGATCTATCAACATCCGAAAAATAAGTAACAGAAAAAGGTACTCATACCCTTCCTTTCTCAATGAGATTAGTTATCATCACAATAACTTCCACGTTATGTTCCCATATCATTCTCCAGAAATCTTCTGCTGTTGATTTTAGTGGCCCTTGAGCTGCAATGTAGGCTTTTGGCTTGTTGTAGCCCTGAATTAAAATATAACAAATGACACTTGTCAAATCACAGTCCGTGAGCAAAAGGAGGCTGGGAGGAGTACATGACGTTTTACACATCTATTTTTAAAGAATCTCAAAAGCTTTTAAGTACTTTTGAATTTATACCTATCCAAATCACAGAAACCCTGCAGTACCAGATGACATATGAATGCAACTGTTATGTCGATGTTTATCATTCCAACAAACAGGATATATGTTCAAGTGCCCATGTTCTGGCAGAATGTTGACATGATAGTGATGATGAGACATCTGTTATGATAGTGGTTGAAAAAATGAATCAAGATCATTCTCATGTAAATTACTGCGTAATGAAAAACTGAATAAATAGTACCTCAGTGAGGCTCTCAGCCAAATGGCATCTTCTCTCACAAGATTATCTCAGATGATAGAAGAATTAACCACTTAGCAAAAATGTATAAAAGAACAAACATTCAGATGCGAAATGCTTCTAAAATGACTCAGACGTGACAAAACATTATTTGTTTCATGAAGCTCTTCATTATGCTGCAGCTGCTACAGTATCAAGATGGTTTCAAGAATTGGAGTTTTACCTGTACTTTAACTTTGTAGGCTTAACTTGGATGAGCAAACATTTTTTTAACAAAATCTGTAACATTGTGCTACTTCTTTTTTGTTACGTCTATACACCTCCACACACCAGTATTTACAGAAAAGTCTGACAGATGAATAGACTGACAGGTAGGAAAAGGCACTTACATCAACGTAGTTGGCATTAATGTAATCAGTCAGTTTTCCATCCTTCTCTGCAAGCTGTGTTAATTTAACCCTAGTATGATCATCTGCAGGAAAACAAGGGAAAAAAAGCATAACCTTGTGCAAGAATTACATTATTTCTATAAGAAATCTTTCAAAAAAATACTGAAATGAATTTTTACAATCCATAAGGCTAATACAGTGACAATCACATATGGAAACATCCTGTGGTTAGGTATGAACAAGATTCAAAATTCTAGTTTGCAGAAAAATAAACTAATGAATTCAAGGACTCAAGGATTCAGAATTTAGTTGTCTGAACCGAAACACCTGGGGTCATTTTAGGCGCCGTGAAGCTCCCCTACAGCCTCCAGCTGCTGCTTGTGAAGGGGCACTGGCCTGCTGCAGGACCAGAGTCACGCCTGCCAAGCCTGCAGAGTGTCCTGGCTGCCCGGGGGTGTCTCAGACGACAGCACGCACCAGTGTTTGGGCACAGTCACTCCAAGTCAAGGAGAGCAGAGCCCTGAGCCTGGAAAGCGATGGGACCTTGGGGTAGCTGCTCAGCTGAAGAGCTTCAGCAGCAGCTGCCTGAGAGAGAGCTGAAGCTTTCTGTAGCCTGCATTGACTGCAGAGACTAGAGAGACTTCACTCAGTTGCATACGGCAATTCTTGCTACTTGAGCTACCCTAAGCTGCTTGAGCTTTGCTCTTTGATAACAAAGCCCCTGGGTTGGCACCTTTTGTATGATTAGGTGCCAGCACAGAGTGGTAGAGGAAAATCCCCGACTTTCTGTCCCTCTAGAGGTATCTTCAGCCAGGAGGAATAGGATTTCTTCCTGCTGGTTTACACTGTATTCTGCCAGATGGGCTCATTCTGTCTCTTTTTCTATAAAGTTCTAGTGATGCTGAATGCTGAATGTGTATTTAATGTAGGGCTTCTTGTTATCAGAACAAAGTTGAAATACTACACAGAGTTAAGAAAAATACGTTACGCCACCAAAATGATCAGGAGCCCAGAGGCAAGAGTTTCAAAGAGATATTAACAAAACTGAATAGATGTGTTCCAGAAAAGAAAACTCTGGGATTGTGAAGAAGGACAATGCAATGGCAAAACATGTGTCCTGGCTAACGAAGCTGATCTATTACGTTGTGGCAGGGCACAATACAACGTAAAAATAGTACATTTCTATTTATCTATGACAGTAAATATATCCAGGGATCATAAAGCTCCTAGAGAGGATAAATCATCGTTATTCCAGATCAACGATGGATTAATTTTGGCAATCAAAACACAGCTTGTTTGGCTTTATAATGGCATTATAATGAAATCTCCCAGCTCCCTTTGGGTGATCTCTGAAGAGATGAATATGTCCTGCTAACACATGCTCATCGCAGCAGCAGAATGCCAGAGGACTAACTTGAAGAGATGTGAAATCTCATGCTACTTCTCTTCAAGCATTTTGCTGAACAGCATCCAGAGCTTTCAGTGTAGAGGTACTTTTTCTTTTCCTCTAATAACATATATATCTATGCTTGTCTATCAGAATTTCTTCAACAAAACACCAAGTGACGCATTTACTTACAAGCAACAATGTTTATGTATCGATTCTTATTCTTGTTGTCGGGGTGATTAGAGCTGTCTGATGTAATACCTAGATCTACAGTACAGCTCTGGATTTCCTGAAAAAAGTACATTTTACTTTAGTAAGTATTAAGATACATAAGATGTCTATAAATACAGTAAGTCGGCACAAAAAATAACCACAACCTTACACCCAATTATCTATGATATTTTACAACTACTTCATTGCTAAAAAAAATGCAGTGAAATAATTCCTTACCTGATAAAACTCTTTCAGTGTCTAATGAGGGAATGAATGCAAAAAAAGTAAAAAAAATCAAATTCCACAGCACAGAACAAATGGATATAAGTGTTTATATAAATCACAATTACTATATGGAAAACAGTTATGGTCATGCAATACTTATCTCCATAATAACAACAAAGCTGAATATTTTTACTTAACTCTTCAAGGAAAAAAGAGTCAATTTTCTTGTTAAATACTGGGATCTGTTTTCCTCTACTTAGCCTTAATGTTAGACCTTCGGCCGGTGAAAGCTTATACATATGAGCAACATCACTGACTTTAGCCAGATTATCTATATATTTAACTGCTCGCAGGATTTGACACTGGTCCTTATAACTGCATTAGTTTCTCTGTGGAATGCTTTTGCTCTCTTTGCTTTCAGCTGGAAAAACCTCTACTGGGGCAGGAGCGCGCGCTGCTCAGCCAGCCTTGTGGCACCCTGGTGAAGGCCAGCGCTGCAGCGTCTGCCAGCAACTGCGCAAGGAACCCAGTGCTTGCATGCAGGGAGAGACAGGCCTGAGAAAGACAGGTGCAAAGTCTGTAAAACTCACAAAATTAATTTATTTGATTTTATTGATTACTGTAACTGTCAGGAAACTCAAGCATTTATAAGGTCCACGGTGTTAAGTAGGAAATATGTTGCCACAACTAAAAGTACTATAATAATGTTTCCCAACACTTTTTAGGATTGATTTTAATATTAATCATCTTCACCTTCAGCTATTTAAATATATTTATATATGAAAAGTGGTTACCAGTCTGAAAACTAGATTTTAAATATGAGTTGTTTTATAGCAATATAAATAAAAAACCTGAACCACCCCTGTACTCTCCTCTCCAAATGCATGCTGACTCTGCAAAGACAATGACTGTACTTCAACTGTCTGTATCTTCTAAGTTCCCCACCTGTAGACAAAAGACTGGGAAACTAATTCTGGGGTAGTCTGTAAAGCCAAAAAGAATCTCCAAGAAATGATATGGACACTGAATTTTTTGCAATAGTTAAAACAAGCATGAAACATTTCAGATGGTGTAGGTGTAGCTCAGTGATACACAGCATATTTAGTCTTTGGATCACTGCTGTAATTTAGGAAAAGAACAATTTTAGGAAAAGAACAATTTAGGATGAACAATTTGATTTCTGTATTGCTCTCCTCACAAATGGTGAAAGAACTCTGTCACCATTGCATTTACACACAGCCAGTAACGTCTGAACATGTACTGGCCATTCACAAGTATTTACAAGTTTGGTGCCACAATCAGACGAATATTTGAATGTTCAATGAATTGGAGAAGAAATGCTGTCGAAGAAAGTTAGGTGAATGACATGGAATTTTTGGTCCCTTAGCTCACAATTCATTGGCTGGGGAAACAAAAGCAAAACCAAAAGATGCAAGACTATGAATTTCTTTACTTTCAGTATTGTTTTTGCAGCAGGAATATTACAATCATATTTTATATTAATAGAGATCAATTAAAACATGTGTTTCCGTCTCAACTGACTGACTTTGTTAGAAATCACTTGTCAAGAATTTTAATAGCACAGCTTTAATTAGATTTTGGGTTTATAATGTTTATTTTATGTGACAAGTTAGAACACATCTATCTTTAAATTGCTTGTAATGCATATGATGTGAAAATCAACGAAGTTCATTAGTTACACATGGTGACAGGAACATTACGGTGACAGTAACATAACAGCATATGTTTCAAAGCTTTGAACTACCTCTTACGAACCATATATTTTAGGAAAGGAACTGTAAAACTTTCACTGCCGCACATGAAGACTACATTAGCTCCCCTGTTAATCAGAAGTCTTCCCATATTTACTCATAACTACTTCCATGTTTTTTTCTATCTCAATGGAATAAGCAAATGTGGGTAGCTCTTGCAAAATTCAATTGGCATTAGTGTTGGAAAAGCTTTAGATCTGTACTTATACCTGATAAACCATGCAGATTATCTTTGCAGTTTATTGACACAATCATTTAGTATTTTATCACAGTGGTAAACATTCCCCTTTGCGTCCCAGTCCCATTAGCTTTTATAAATCTCCCCAGCCTTTATGCACAAACAGTCCTTACTGGGCTCACAGTACTCATATTTACATGCATTTATGAAACTGGTGCCCAAGCCAGAATGTAATGCCCAGTTCTTTGTTTCCAGGCATTTAAACTTAACGTTATTTGTATGTGCTAAGAAGGAAGATGACGTCATAGAGCCATACCTCAAATTCTTCAGAAAAACCATTACTTGCATGTAAATCTGCAACATGTTTTGGAAAATGCTTTATTGGAATTGCTCCAACATCATCTTAGGGGTGGGAAAAGACAAAAAATATTTTCATGAAGAACAAAAAGCCAGTGACATATAAAGAAGTCTATACGTAGGCAATCCACACAACATCCTGAAATAAAACTTTTGGCATGAACTTTGCATATACAACTCCCAAAAAAATAAAAACTCTTTAACACCGTCAATGTTCCTCAAATCATTTTCTAACACTTCGACATTTCTAAACTGCAATTCTGAAGGAAGATATAGAAAATGCCTAGCCAGGTCTCGCTCTGTCTTTAAGGCCCCAAAATCAAGGTGCTGACTCTGCAAGATGCTGAGCTTGTCTGTAAACTGAAGAGTGCTCAGAACTACCTGTGAAGTCCAGGTGAACTGGGAGGATTAGCAGTTTGCTACAAGATGTTCAGTGGGAGAGGGCAGGAGCGGGGCCCTGAACTACACTGGTAAAGAAAGCACCATCAGGCAGAGGAGTCCGGGTACCTGAGACTGATTAATGTTGCACTGCGACTCTGACGCAGTACATGGACTGGCCGCGTAGTCCCAACCTACTAAATTAATGCAGCATTATGCCGGTAGTATGATTTTAGTTGATGTGTTGCATGTTTGCATTGGTATCTAAAGGAAACAACAACTAATGTTCATCTTTTACTGCATCAGTGAGTACTTCCAGTAGGGATATTTTGCCCCATTCTCCCCATGATTCTATGATTACCTATTGAGAATAATCTTATGCTTAATCCCGGGAGTACTGACTGCAAACTTTCACATCAGGATTTATAATTCAAGTTTTAAGTGAAAGATTTAAGAGTTTCTGGATACCCACAAAGGCAATATTTACATTCTCAACCAATAAACGTGATTCTTGCAACTTCCGGGTCCTGATACTGAGTCTGAATTTTCCATCTGATGTTTATATTTCAGGACATATCCTTTTTACTTTATACAAATACAGAAAAACATTCTTGTGTAGAACATTCATTAGGGATCATGTCAAAAACCTTTGGGACTTTTAATATTCTCTTTCATGCAAATACGCTATGTAAACAAAGTCATCTGTTCTGTTAATTACCTGCTAAAGGATGACATTATTTCAGCTAGTTTTGGTTCTGAAGAATAATTTCTTTTTTTTTTTTTTTTAAAGCCTTTCATGGATTGAAAGTATGTTTATTTCACAATTTGTAATTTCATCACTGTTTCATATGAGAAAGACACATCAGAAATATGGAACAGGGACCTGTTACTTACATCAACAGATGTTCAGCATTTAGGCCACCTAATAATTTTAGCTTTCGGTTACCAAGAATTTGTTGATTTGTATTGAGATCCATCTGGTCTTCCACTTACATGAATGGATCTGAATATATAAAGTGAATTTATTCAGTCAAGCCTAAGAGCAGCTGAACAAATGTGTAACACTATCTTCACACTTTGGAGATGAAACCTGGCATAAAGTGTTTATTCTAATGATATGCAAACACAAAACCAGAAGGGAAAGTAAGTGACCCTAAAAGGGAGGACAGTAAGGGAGAAAGAGATCTCAGGTTTGACGTAATTATTGTCTTATTTCATTGTCAGTGCTAATCTCCCAATTCAATCACTTCTGACTCCAGGAATATATTTTATATCTGGATGGCAGGTATCACTTGAAACTATTTAAAGGTTGATAGTGGGTCCTAATATTACCCTGTAATTCATTATTAGTTCTGAATGCATCTTTGATTTATGCTGTGAAGTGCCAGGGCATTTTCTGTGAATAACTGCAATTCTGCTATTGCTGTCAATGAAACCCCACAAAAGGAAAACCTAACAGATAATGAGATCTGTGGAGTGCTTTTAGTCATAGTCATAATAAAAAATTAAACTTTGCAGTTACAAAATGCTCTTCCTGCTCTACACTCTTTGCCAGTATTATATCACAGTTAGTCTCAATTGTTGCAAAATTACACTGCTGAAACATTTGTGTTTGCTCACTTGAAGTCTGTTGCACACAAAATGAAACAAAAATATTTCCTCACTGCTTGCATCTTTTTCCATAAAATATTTTATGTATCTTTCAGTCACTTAGACACACTTTTGAGTTAATATTTATCAGTATTCTGGGAGGAAAACCTCCAGCATCAAAACACGTATTTTAAGCACTCAGAGTAACTGTAAGTGCAATTCTGTCTTATGACAATGGAAAACCCTATCTCCCTCAGGTGACCTGGTCAGGAAAAGCTGCAAGAAAATTAAACAATTGTACTGCAATATAGTTAATGATAGAGAGTAAAAGCAGAGATTTCCTGTAATGATTGCCACTTGACATTCATATATAATCACATATTTTCCGAAATCAAGCTATATCCCTGCCTATTAACCATTTAGAAAAAGGTTATGTGTCTCGTAACAATAGCAATCAATCCAAGAGGCATTTAAAGATGCCTACAATTCCATTACAACGCAAGTCTAATGTTTGGGATTTCTTTAATTAAATGTGTTTACTAGTCATCTACACAAGGGCTGACTCTGCTTCCCTTAGTCATTCCAAGGGAACCCATCCCCCTGTGCAACAGCACAGTCTGCAAAAGCATTACTTGTGGAACAAGATATCCTTTTCTTGTGGGTGAAAACGTGGCTTGGGATCTGCTGCAGAGTTAATCTATTTAAGGTACTTTTCATTCTACTGAGACTGAAAAAGCTGGGAGGGCTGAACATGCTCCTCTGATACTCTTCAAGGAGGAAAGAAAAGAAACAGTTTCTGTAAATAACGGTGGTGGATATGGAACCAGAAGATGCTAATAATATTCTGCACTTGTGCATCATTTTCATGAGCAGCTCACAGAGAACTGTAGCAGTAGTAACTATGTTAGTGAAATCTGTAAGTCAAAGAAAATGCTGTAATTGCAAATGAAACGCAGATAGATGAGGCATATCTTGGTCCTGCTGGTAAAAAGAACAGGTCATGTTCTATGCCTAGGCGAAAAATTCAAGGCAGAAATACAGGTGAATATGTTGCTGGTGTAATCCTCTGCTTCGTGACAGTGAACTAGAGCTATTTAGTGTAGCTCAGATGGCTACGCTAGCAGCCATTTCTAGTGAGGCTACACCTCAAATGGCTGGAAGGCACAGCGTATCTTTGAGACAACTCTGTAAGATGAGCATATTTCTCTTCTGCGTTAACTATAAGAGAGAATGTTAGTAACACTAGTCTCTCCCTCTGTCAAGTGCACCTGTGTTTATTAGTACAAGAGTGTACAAATCTCTGGTTTACAGATGTTACAGTACGTGAAGAATTCATATGGACACATACAAGGCAGCATCTTCCAACAGCAAACACCAACCTACAGAACAGTTGACATAAAGTACCTGAGACTGGGAAGATTGGAGCTGGGGGAGCAGAAATCACTCGAGGCGATGTATTATCTTCTAAATAAAAGTGAGCAGTCTGGAAACATTTCCTAGGGGGGAGGAAACATAAATAAACATTGCAAAAAATAAAACATTATCTGAGACCTTTTGGAATTCTGGAATTATTGAGTAAGAAAGAAATCAGGGTTTTGAAAACCTCTTTTCATGGAGTGTCAAATACTACTGGTATAATATAAATATTCCCCCAACACACCACTAAGTTATGCATACAACTTGAAGATACAGCATTAACTTAGCATAATACATAGTTCATGCACCTTTACCTATGCCAGAGGCAGAAGATGCAGCACACATCAGACATAGCGAAAGCTGGAAGAGGAACTCTGTGTCAGGAGACACTCTAGACGCTACACAAGAACTCCAAGGATAAAAAATGCTATTGTCTTCCTTGCTTATCCAAGTTCGCACACATAATTACTGTTCCCTTTCATGTTGTTATGCTAGCCTGAAGACGGAGCAGTGTACAAGATCAGTTCTGGTAATTCATTGATAGATCCTACTGCAGACATGGAACTGCAAGAAAAGGCAACATGCCCTGTGACAGACAAGACGGTGGCTCTGGAACTGCTGTGACTGAGGCTAAATGATTCTTTCGTACCGTAACTGCAGCACTGAGGGACACCTTAACCAAGGCGGACTTCCTGAAGTTGACAGACAGAAATAGGGGAATTATAAATCCAGGAGATGCTAGCTTTGTTGCAAAAACACAGAAGGATGAATACAAATGGAATCAACCTTAACTATGACCCACAATGTTATCTGTATCTGTGCTGTAATCCAGATGTGAAGATAATAAGAACAGCGTCTGTTAAGAGTCCAAGCTATTCAATGCACTAATCAACCAACTGCTGCTGTAAGCACTGAAAAGCCTCCTTAATTAAAAAATCTCCATATGATTAGACATGCTAATAGGAATCTTTACTCCAGGTCACTTAATCTATTTGAAATATTATTCACTAATCATTAAATTTAAAAAGAAATAATGCATCACAAAAATATTAATCTCATTTTATATTTATAAGATTCTGCTTCTTTAAAGCTGTTGGCTGAAGCTATTATATGATCTTTTGCTATTTTGTGTAATCTCTGGTGTTTCAAATTCCTCTGTACTGTTCCTGTACCACTGCATGGATAAAACTCCTCATATAATCGTTATAATCAAAATGAAACTTTGAGGCTATTTTGAGAAATAGATAGGGAATATGTGGATATTATAATTCTTTCCAGAACCATTAATGTAGATCATAAACACTTTGGTAAGCTTATTTGAATTAAGTCTCTGGGAAACATGCCCATACTCTCAGAATGTGTTGGGAATTCTCTGTCTGCGTACAATGCAGAGTCTCTTAAACCACAAGTGGACAGCTACATCAAAGGGAAAATTGTGGAATGCAAAATATTTCTGGTAATTCACATGAGAATTAAATTCAGAGTCCAGCTAGAATCCTCTAAAAGCATTTTTGTAATGGTCATAGAGGAGCGCTGGCTTTGCACGACGTGTTTCGAGAAAGACTGTCCATCTCGGTTATCCTTAGTAATAGCAGTTCTGGATGCAGACCAAGAACACATTTGGGATGTGCTTGGGAACATCTTTCTGATTTTTAACATTAGCACCCCATAGAGTTAGCGGCTGCTGAAGTGAGAGAGGATGTCTCAATGCTAGCCATAATACTCAAGAGTTGGTCTCAGGACTATGTGCAAAATGTCTGTAAGAGGTAGGCAAGTATCAAAGTACTTCAAATCACTAAACACTTTTGGAAAGTCTGGCCCTGCCTGCTGGGCGCCAAGAATGCTGATGTACTGTGTTTATTAAAAACAGCACCCACCAACCAAACACGCCAACCAGCCTGACTGGCACAGGTTGCCCAGAGAGGTGGTAGATGCCCCATCCGTGGAAACATTCAAGGTCGGGTTGGACAGGGCTCTGAGAATCTGATCTAGTTGAAGATGTCCTTGCTTACTGCAGGGAGGGTAGACTGGATGACCTTTAAAGGTCCCTTCCAACGTAAATCATTCTATGACTCTATGATTCTACGATTAAAGCTCTAGACCCAAAAAGCATCCCCTCCCTAATGCCTACTGCTTATGAACTATGTTCATATATCAAGTTTATGGACTAACATCACAGAGTTTTGTCACCTCCTTGCTTGAGAAAAGATTGAGCTAAAACGAATTTAATTAGCATAATGGCTTTCACATCTAAAGCAGTACTTAAAATGTCCTCGTAATATGCCACACATTCACTATCCCTTACTGAGCCACTGTATCTTTAATCTTTAACAAGTTAATTGTGGCTGAAAATAAATTACACCCTTAGCACATTTGGGAGACAAATTCATAGCAGTTGACTTAACCTGTAATAAGACTCATAAATAGGCACTCCATCTGCTTCTGCATCAGCAGTGAAAGCCTTCATGACTAAACCTAATGTTAATAACCATGTCTCGTTAATTATCACTTGTTGTTAATGAAAAAAGGGATGACTATTTCAAACTTCCAGACAAAGGTCCCGTCACTCAACGTTAACCTGATTATTTAATTTACACCTTTCATCACAGCATTTAGATCTTCAACCTAAAACTGTAATTTGTAATTTAGACACTGCACTTCTTCGAACACAGACTTTATATATGGAGATAGGGCTAAGCCATTGAATTAATCAGTGTCTGTATCTGTACAGGAAAGCACGCAGCAGCAGCTCTTTGGTTTACCAGGAGGGATGCTAGATCTGAATGACCATTTAAATGTGAACTACTTGGGACAAGACTGTGCCTCAGACTCCTGAGGACACTGCTTTTCTGGCATGTGGGGCCCCAGACCTTGGCTGCGGATACGTGCTGCCTACTTCTCCCCTGGGGCAGGGACTGCTCAGAGCTTGACTCGGATGGTCACTGAGGCGGGCAACACAAAATGGCGCTGTGCGAGCGGGAGTGCTTGCGTGTGCGCGGCACCACCGCGGGAGTGCTCGCATGTGCGTGGCATTGCTGCGGGAGCGTGTGTGTGTGCGTGGCATCACCGCTCGTAGAAGTTGAGGAAGGGAGCTGAACCTCAGAAGTCAGAGGCATCTGTGACAGGTTGGGTTTGCGCAGCCACTGCTAGCACAGAACGGTCTTAGAGGCACGATTATGTCTTTCTCTGCAAATAGCAGGGTGTTTTGTGCTCACAGGGTATCTCCCAATAGGGATTCTCAAACACTTGATAGAATTTATTTTTAAATGGTTCCAATCTTTCAAAGATCTGGTGGTTTCAAAGATCTTTAAATGCATCCTCAATGCATCCAATGATTCAATTTTTTAATGGTTCCAATCAATTTTAAGTGCTTGTCAGATGAAATTTTAATTTTCAAATTTTATTAACTCTTTTATTTACAATTTGATATTACATAATTAAGAAGGTTTTCCTTCAAGGGTGGATGAGCATGGCCTTTCTAAGCTTAAATCTGTTTTTAGGGTGTCTCCGCACGTGCAAGTTTAGCTATCCTTTTCTCAAGTCTGTTTCCATAAACCTAACGGAGGACTCAAGGCATCAGTTCAAATCATGGCTAAGAAAATGAACATTCTCTGTGTTTCAGCTGTGTTTCAAAGATATAGAGTGGTAGCAGAAAGTAAAAATTTAAATGACTTCTCAGGGCGTTGTCTGTCATTGGATTGGTCTTTTCTGAAGCACTGCTGTCATGTAATTTCTAGGAGGCTTCATGGTAGCCAGCTGATATTCAGTATGTCTACAGATAGCTGGAACTGCATTAGCAGTTTGCTGTTCACATTATTATAGTCTCTTACTGAGATTCATATATGCATTTGTCGAAAAAGAATCTTGAGCAGTGCAACTCCCACTGATAACTGTTACCACGTTACTGTTTCCCAAGCTCTTTGTATGATAACCATCATAAAAACTGATCTGCACAAATAGCCTGGCATTTCTTCCTATACACCAGTTCATCAGGTTTGTTTTCACTGATCACTTCTATGAACCGTTCCAAAAGAGTACACACACGCATAAGCAATTTCCAGTATATTATATGTCAGCACAGAGGAACTTTCAATTTCAGTCACTTTAACAGATAAGGTTAATTCAGCAAAATGGGAACGATGAGGCCATCCAGAAGAGAGCAAGGAGATACAAATAACCCTGTTGCATCTCTGCAGCAGGATTCTGTCAAATAAATAGATATTGACAGAGATGGATAGACTCTAGATTTGTATAGAAAATTCTCTCTAAAGCTGTAAGAAAATCTGTGTGGACGACAAGGCCATTAAACAGGCAAAAGAATCTCCTTGTTTATGCCACTGTAATCTTAATCACGCTGAAGAAATGAAAGGAAAATGACACTGCTTAAAAATTGCTTGAATTGCAAAAGATTTGATACACAGAACTAGAATAGTTCAAAATTGCATATTTTCCTACTGGCAATTAGAAAATCTTTAGACAATATTGCCATTAAAAGTTATCATCCCTGTCACAGAAATGAATATTTTATCACAGAAAGATTGAAATTGTGCCTAATCAGATACTGAAGAGATTGGGGAATTTCCTCAAGTGCTGATTAACAATTTATTGTAAAAAAAAAAAACCCAAACCCAAACAACAGATGGTACAGAATTATTTTTCTGATACAAGTCATTCAAGTGAAGAACAAAATCATTTTGCCTTTTTTTAACCTTGAGAAACTGAAACTTGTCACTTTTGGTAGTTACTTGTTTTTTAAACCAAATAACACACATTTTGCATCTTCAAATTAGAAGCCAGCAGCGGAAACAACTCAAAGCACTATTCACTCAAATACCCAGATAGTATATACCAATACAATATTTTGAGTACTGTTGCCAAAGCAATATAGAATAACTTCTACAAGCCTAAACTTTTAATGAACTTTAATGAGTGAGAATAATTGGCCCACATAGAAAAAGCATTATAGAAAGAAACAAAGACAGCTTCAATCACTTCTTTCAAAATAAACTAAATGGAACCATAAAAATGCTTACAGACTTTATACTAGTATTTTCCAGGCATAGAAAACCCTGCATAGCAATAAAGCTGTTGTTCTTATTTTTCACAGGTTTTAAAAAGAGATGAAGGTATTGGCACCTTTGAAAGCAGGTCACAAAGTCCTACCCACAATACAAACTCTTTCTGTTTCATTCCTCTGAAATAAGAAACATGTTACTGGTGTTTTCATAATGCCAAGAAAATTTTCTTGAGGATTAACAAAAAAAGAGCTCCATATTTTATTTTGTAGTACACAAGAAATACAGAAAAGATTAAATTCAAGTCAAGAAGATATTACTAACGGGATTTTTGTTTTATTTTGAAAGACCTATGTTATAGAATTGTTCATGCCCAGAGAAAGAACACAAGATGAACACAATGTTATTCGACAAAAACAAGCTTGTAACCTGTAGGATTACTACAACTGCACTGTACAATCTGGGTCTTAAAATTGACGGTGATCTTTGGCAAATAGAAGAGATTTCAAATACTATTTAGCTTCAGGGATGAAACCCTTTGGAAAATGATTATGAACGTTCATGTTGCGTAACATGAAAGACAGGAAAACGTTCTCAGTATGAAAATGGTCTGCTGGAAATCCTGTGATGGACAGCATAATTATTGAACTAGACAGAAACTAAGAAACGAGTTGTGCAATCCTTCCTGCAATTTACTTCTCTGGAAAGAAGAAGAAGATGTCCATGTGGGACATACCCTGCTGGGCTGACAAAAAACGAGTGTCAGGAGACTAGAAGAAAAGTCAGTAAGCACAACCCTGACACCATAGCCTCAAGATTACAGCAGTTGGTAGCTTGGAAAGGGCAGTCTGGGCTCCAGTTCCTGGTTCTTTGCCACTTTTATACAGTTTTGATTAACGGGGGGTGGGGGGGTGGGGGAAGAAGAAACAACCTCTGGAAGCATCTGTGAGATGTCTGGGCCTGCCTTTTGCCTTGTTCATACAGCTCCTGGAAGAGCAAGGTCCTGTTTCTTGCTGCTAGTTTATGTGTTAGTATTACACAAGCAATCACACAATCACAGAATCATAGAATCACTAAAGTTGGAAAAGACTTCTAAGATCATCAAGTCCAACTATCAACCCAACACCACCATGCCTGCCAAACTATGCCCTGAAGTACCATATCTACATGTTTTTTGAACACCTCCAGGGATGGTGACTCCACCACTTCCCTGGGCACCCTGTTCCAATGCCTGACCACTCTTCCAGTAAAGAAATTTTTCCTAATATTCGATCTAAGCCTCCTCTGACACTACTTGAGGCCATTGCCTCCTGTCCTATCGCTAGTTACTTGGGAGAAGAGACCAACACCCACCTCACTACAACCTCCTAGAGCAATAAGGTCTCCCCTCAGCCTCTTCTTCTCCAAACTAAACAGCCCCAGTTTCCTCAGCTGATCCTCATAAGACTTGTTCTCTGGACTCATCACCAGCCTCATTGCTCTTCTCTGGATACGCTCCAGCACCTCAATGTCCTTCTTGTAGTGAGGGGCCCAAAACTGAACACAGTACTTGAGGTGTGGCCTCACCAGTGCTGAGTACAGGAGCATGATCACCTCCCCTTCTGAGTATAGTACAATTACAGGATCAGGTTCCCGTCAATCACCAACCACCAAGAATCTTCACGGCAGGAAGTTTTTGCAACGTATTTCCCCCTTCTGGTCCACTACATTTCCTCCCTGACAATATGCACACTCGAGGAAGGGTTAAGGTCGTGTGTGGATTTTGAAAGCTCTATGAAAGCTTATGTAGATCTGTCCCTAGGAAGACTCCCTGGCTTTATCTAGAACCAATGAAACAGAGACAGACAAAGGCTTGAGGACTGCCACATACTGTCACATGGCTAACAAGATTCCCAGTATGCTTTTCGCTCAGGCCAACTTGCATTCTTTCACTCAGTGCTTGACACAGTTTGGGGTTAGCACAGGGCAGAGACCATCCCCAGAAGGTGATGTGAATGCAGCCACTCTGGTTTTTGCCCCCTGTGAGGGGGCAGAGATCTGTGCCACGCCAGCTGGTCTGTCTTATTTCACACTATAGGTAGTCCTTTGCCCTCACTGATTATAACATCATGACTTTTTACAGCTGTCACTTCTCTTCAGCCAAATTTTTTTTCTTAATGTCTTATCAACTTATCAGTCACAGAGAAACAGGCTCATGAGGGAAGCTGAGGACATGTGTGCACATGAAACACATCCTTAGTTAGTGAAAGGTTTGAAAGGCTGGGGGGCAAATTTTGGTTCGGAGATGGGCAGAATCACGAAGCAGAACAACGTTCTAACCATAACAAAGTAGAACAACGTTTTAACCCTAGAACATCACATGAGCTACTCAGTAAGTGATCTTAAAACATTTATACTGTTATACTATTATACTATTATTAAACTACCCCATTTCTGTCTTGCATATAATGTGAGCTACAGTACACTCCTACAGTCCGATATGAATTGCTCATTCACATGGTCCTGATGAGGACCATATTCTCATCCTAAATTGACAACTACCTTTTTTTAACTGTTAAAGGACTGGAAACTGTTAAAGAATTGGGAAACAAACCCATGCCATGCTATTTATTTTTATTCTCCCTCCTGTTATTCGCAGTGTTAAGTCACTTGTCCTCTAGGTATTAATAATCACAATTAAGTTTACTAAAATATCTCAAAATGGAAATAAACTATTTGCAGTGGTTCAATCCTCTACAACCACAAAGGATTGTAGTTGAGCATTTTGGACTGAAATCACCGTATTTTGTCAGCTTTGTGTCACTGCAGCAATGGGAACAATACAAAGACACGGTGAGAGACAAGATCCAGCCTCCCTCCTGTAAACCAGCTCAATAACGTCAATCACATTTTTCAAATCAGAGCTCTTTAAAACTGAAAAAAAAAAACAACCAACCAAAAAACAACTTACCTCCAGTATATGAGAATACCCACAAGAATCACTAGACAGATAAAAGTCAGGGCTGATACGACCACAAGTGGTACAACTGTCTTCTTCTCTGATTCCAGACTCTCAGCTAGACCAATACGAGACTCATGGCTACTATTACTTGCCTCTGCAGTCAGAGAAAATTGAAACAGTCCATGTTTAAATACTGACAAATGCACAGCATGAGTGAATGTGTCTTATAGCGATCCTATTTAATACCACTTACCTCTAATTTTTACTACGTACTGCAGAAAGTGTATACATTTGCAAACCAGCTTACAGAAAATAAGCAGACAGCGGGTAAAGCAAAGTGTTCAAGCTTATGTGACTCAGCCTTCCAGCAGTGGAGAATTTTCTTTGTAAGAATAGCAGATTGTTGTTAAAATATAGGAGAAGAAAGCTTTTTATTTTCACCTGTTTATTAGCTGAAAGCCGAGTTAAGGAATCTAAATACATAATATTGGAATGTGTAAAGAACACTTTGATATGAATCTGTCACTCCTATAATGCAAACCACTTCTCTGACTAATAGTTTAATAGGAAAATTTTCTTACAGTAGTGCCTATATGCTTGCTGTATTGCACTTCAGCCTTCTGTATTTTAATACACTGTCCATTCTGTAACTCGCCTTATAGACACACCCTGCTTCCTCTGAATCCAATTGCAGTACTTCTTCCCCCAACTATACTGGAGCCAGTATTAAATTTCCTACTTCCATCTTAACAGTTGATCAAATTATTATTTAGATATTATCTAGACTTTCCATTTCTGTCAGCCTTGCAATGGTGGATGACAGAAACATTTGGGCACAGGAATCTGTATGAAGATTAAAGCAATATATTTTATAATCCCATTAAAATAAAGGAACACAATAGTGGACAACACCAATATTGCATTTTTAACTTTGGTCAAACCTCAAAAAATAAACATTCTAAAACTGTGATTTTGACGCTAAATGACTAATTCTTTTCAATCTGTGCAGTTTACTGTGATCTGTGACCATTATATGAGTTAAAACACAGAAATAAACACTTTTGCCCTTCTTAGAATTAAACCCCTAGATTTTCTAAGAATGTTTTATGCTTTTGTGAACAGTCCTAATCCAATGAATGTTCTGATTGGGAGCAAAATTTTGCCGTCTAGAAATGAGCTGCACTCCACTGGGATCTCAAAGGACCAGTTCTACATGAATAAAAAACTTTCAGGCAAAAGGGAGGAGGGAATGGAGCTGTATCTGGAGGGAAACAAAAAAAAAGAGAACAAAGCACATGTCCTAAATACAATGTCAAAAACCAAACAGCTTCACACAGTACACACTTCCAGGCAGCTCTCTGCTTCCACTTTCTTGAGTTTAGGGGCTTTCAGGGCTTTATATGGTAAAAGGTCTAGGCTCTGATCTTGCAAGCATCTTCTTGGTTTTAGTTTAAAGTACTCAAACACCCGAATCAATCACTACTCTTTAAATCCTGTAGCTCAGTGCGCACAGTGATTGCAGGCACAAGTTACTTCTGAAATATCTGTCCCCAGGTTTCTGGCGAGTAGGCAAAAATCAGCATTTCCTATTGATTTCAGAAGAAACTACATGTATGAATGACAGATCAGAAAATGGTCCCTTTGAGGCATTCGTACTTGCTTATCCAACTCTGGACTAATCCAGAGGGTAAAAGCCAGTCTTAACTGTGTGATGACAGGGTTCCTTCAAACTGCATGACCAAATGCATTCGTCCTATGGGAAATGAAGAGCAGGCTTCTCCTGTAAGGCAGGGTTGCTTGCCTACTTGGCCATCCCTCCATTGATGGCAGCTGAAAAGACAGCCTCATCTATAGCAGATTTCTTTGCTCCCTAATAATTGATGTGTTTGGATCCTTTGAATATTTCTTTATATTAATTTCTCTTACTTGTTCAACAGAAATTGAAAGATTTAGGTAGCCACAGAGGTCTTACGGAGAAAGCCCTAGTTCAGAACAAGCATAAACAGGCATTAACAGCGACAAAGACTGGGAACTGTTTAAATTACAATTCTTTCTGTAATGGTCACAACAAGAAGACTTTTCATGAATTTCTGGTGAATTCCCTGTAATATATCAGTAAGTTCTCAGCTTAGGGTTTTTTTTTTGTTTGTTTCACTGCTTTATAATTGAATTAAAGCAAAGATGTCTTTGATTTACAGGACACCATGTTAGACATGCTCACATTGAATTTTCCGTTTATTAAAAGACAATATTTGGCATCATTTATTGGAAAAAATAATGTACATGAAATGATACTGTATAGTGTCTTTCAATAATATTTAGAAGACAAAGTTTAAGTCTGCTGTACTCCTCCTCCTCCTCCTCCTTCAGTCATGTATAATCCTTTCTGAATTACTATCAGTAACAATTCAAATGACGCTCACTATGCAAACTATAAATCTCTTACAGTGATACTCATTCACATTAGTAATATAAATTTTGAAATACTGATGTTCTTTTTACTGATTTTAAAGAAATGTTATGCATTTTCCATAATATACTACTTACCTACTGAACTAATTCACTTTAGTTTTATAACACCTACCTTGTTAGGACTCCTATTAATTTCAGTATGTTTCCTACTTTATTTCAGTATGTTTTCTATTTCCTTTTATTTTCTATTTTTCATATTTCATTAGCCCCAGCTACGCAGAGTCTCAATCTACCACTTCTTCATATTAGTATTCTGTTTCTCATGAGTAATACGACCTCATGTGATTTAATTGTGTATTTGTAGAAATGTGGTGAAAATTTCACATGCTTTGTGGATTCCATTCCTTAGTGGATTTAGCTGGATGATACTGCCCTCTACAGATGCTGTGAGTACTTAATGGAAATTCAATTTATTTTCTAAAATATCAATTTAATCTTGGTTGTTGGGTTGTGTTTTTTTCCAAACATCAGTTATTGTTTCTGACTTAACTCTTGTATTTTTCAACACTCTAACAACAGGCAATGCACATTATGTGTCTGAACACTTCAAATTTTCCAACAATGCATTTTTAGAAAAAGAAATGCTTTATATTCATCAGGTGAAGTTGAGTTTTGCCTTCTGACCTGATCCTTGGAACCAAAGATCACAAATGCTATCACTGACTTTAAGAGGACTAAATAGGAAAATAGCACTAAATATAAACAGGTACAGGAAAACTGGCTCTAGTATTTTAGAAATATGCAAATCTGGCACAAAACATCTGCAACTCACTGAAATTTGAAGGTGGCATACTGAATAAGAATGAAAATGCTTTTATGAGTTAAGACGAATCAGAATCAAACTGAAGCATCTTCTTCCTTGCTCAACACATCTTAGAAAATACAAAGCAAAACACAAGGAGGAAATGTGCTGCTGTAAGTTAAAAATCAGACTCTCGGAGGTATGTTTGCTCTGGCAGAGGCATGGTTTCCTCTGGTGTGTTTCCATAAGGGCAGCACTTGTCTTTGTACAGAGAACTTGCATCCCTCTTAAACCTTTAAAACTAAAATCAAACAGTTAACATTGAAACAAATTCTGGTTTTAGACTGTGCACCACCCAGCTTCTGCTGACAGTACACATCTATCCAATAGCAGAGCATGAATCTTCTTACTGAAGAATATTTCAGGAGCAGTTTTAAGTAGCTAGAAGTAGCATTCACAAGATAGCCAGCTCAGCATGCATCCCCTGCTTCCCAATGATTCCTTAATCACACCCACTGGCACTGTTACGTTCTCCTTTATTATATGTAGATAAACCTTCTCGTTCTCTATGGCACAAAAGTACCCCCTCACAGCTTTCCATGGTATTCATTAGATTTATCCATAACTAACCTGCCTCAGAGATGTTGAATACTGATGAGTGATCGCTAGTAACAGATGAGGCTGACGACTGTGATGATCCAGGAGTTAATTCTGAGTTACCTGCTTCAACTGCCCCTTCAGTGTCTCTCTCATTAAGGTCGGGAAAACTGAAATCTGTTGAAGTTTCATTATCATTAAGGCTATCTGAGGTACCTTGGCCAGAACCACTTTCTTCATCACTTGTAAAAACAGCCCAAGACTTAGACTCTGATGTGTTTTGCAGTGGGACACCAGCAGTCTGAACGTGGTTGTCCAAAACTGTCGGGTCGTTGTACTTCTTAGGTAGCGCACTTGCTGTCGAAGTCGGTACTGATGTATAATTACGTCTGTTCATGGCAAGGTTTATCTGACTGTCTGATGCAGCAGTTGAAACTTTCTCTTCTTCTTCAGGTTTCTCAGAATGTGAGCTTATAATTAGGTTACTCTGATCCTTGTTATTGTTTACCTTTGTATTTTGTTCCTCTACTACCATATCCTGAGCTTCTCTATGGGAAGCGCATGAGATACAGTTACTTAAAGGGAAGCCATCGTCATATTCATCGTAGTCATCCTCAACTACAGAAGGCCACAAATCGGTACTGGACATGATACTGGGAGACAACCCAGAGGATTCTCTAGAAAGACCCAGCAACCTACTCAAAGTTACAGGGATCTCACTTTTGGGAGGAACAGCTGTAACAGAAATATGTACATTTGATAAAGGAGGAGGGTGACGAATGGACACATCAGAATCAGAAACAACTGCAGGCATGTGAACAGGATCAAAACCAAGTGTGGAACTTGAAGAGACACTGGCAGACTCACTTCCTTCAAAAACACTTGAAGAAATACGGCTGTCTGCAGGAGTAGCTACACGTGGTAATGTATCAACTGTTAGGAAGGGAGTTGTTACAGCATTCACTGCTTGGGGCGGAAAAGCATTTGTATTTTCTAAACTGGTCAGCTGGAATGCAACATCGCTACTGTACAATGAAGGCATAACCTGCTGAACATCTTCACTGTTAAACAAACTGGATGAAACATATTCCTCACTTGCATAAGAGACAGATAAACCTTGAAGTGACGCTGTGGGCTTACTAAAAGTGTTTGACAACGTATCAGCAGCAGAAGGTGCAGATGTAGAATGCAGCATGGTTTCAGTTGTAGCAGAACCTGGTGCCATTTGATGCAATATTTGGTCAAATGTAGAACTATCTTTATGAACCCTGGAGCTTTCAGCCAATATTGGATCACTAGGCACAACTGCAGCTGTGTTAAGCAGAGTGCCACCGCCAGAAGATTGGAAGAAGGACTGCAGTAATGCTTCATTATTTAATGTAGCTGAGGTCTCATAAAAGTGCAGCTGAGTCGAGGACAACATTTTGCTATAAGCAGGGGCAGAGAAAGCTTCATCTGAGCTTGCACTAAGCATAGGTTTAAGCAAAGTGTCGTCAAAGGCTGGAGGTGTAACATGCAAAGGCTGAACGGAAAGGTAATTTTCTGTAAGTTTACTAATATCATGATCAAATATCTTAGTAGTGGGAAAAGCAAGAGAGACTGGAAGGATTCCCTTTGTGCTAGAAACAGGAAGTGGGCTTTCTTGCTGAGACGTATTCTGCTTATTTACATCATCATTAGAAACAGATGTAGAAAGTTCAGGTATCACTTTACTTTCAGCACTGGAAGCCATTTCACTTAAAGAAGAGGAAATTTGCGGTTCTCTCTCATCTCCATATACAACATCACCTTTTTGAAGCATCTTATTAACATCACTAAACCCAGATGATTCATACAAAATTTCATCTACAGAATCAGAGGAAGAAACATTAAGTACCGTCAAAGTATCTGTATCAGGCAAAAGGGACTCACTACCAGAGTATGCTTCAGACCAATCCGTATCACTAGACAGAGAGTGCGTAGGCTGCAGCAAAATATCAGCTTGTGATATTACAGAAGAAGGTTTATGCACCAATACGTTGTTATAGCTGCTAAGTAAAGGATCTTGACGAAATACGTCAACAGAATCATGCACAAATTCTGCAGAGTCATAAGAAACAGTAAAGCTTTGGAGGGAGCCCACATTACTAGACAAAGCATAAGGAAGTTCAGACATTGTAGATAGTACATGCATATTTATATCACTGCTGGATGGTTCAACTTGAGAAAATACGTGAGTTCTATTATGACCAAATATCAGTGTCTCTGAAGCAGCATGAGTAGTCTGATGTGACACCACATCAGCATATTGAGCAAGGCTTGGCTGTTTTAATGTATCGCCCTCTGCCAATGTCAAAGAAGCATGCAGGGACACCTTATCACTTGCAACAGCTGGAGTAGCACTTTGTGGTAACATCTGAGAAACTGTATACAGACGGTGAAACATTTTACTACTGGAGGAAGCAGAGGAAAATGTAAGCAAAGGTACATCATCATAGGAAGACAGGGTGGGTTCAAATGACACAGCAACACTGGGAAATACAGGTGTAGCATGCAAGGTCACATCACTATCTGATGTAGCAGGGGTAGTGTCGAGCATCTGAGAGTCAAACAATACAGGGGTGACTAGAGGAAACACTTCACTACTGTAGGAAGGTTGAAGAGGTATCTCACCATTATAGACTGGTTGAGTTGTCTGAGAGAGTACCTCACTGGCAGCAGAAGCAGAACCATATTCTCCAGAGCTTGAAGAGACAGAGTGAGGTGATAACTCAGCAGAGGAGAAAGCAAAGGTAGAATAATGTGGCAATTCTAAATCCGCATCTGAAGTGTCTTGCGAAGCCACTGGGCTGCTGGAATAGGGTACTGTAGCTGGCTTTAATCCCTCTACATAAGCATCAGTGTAACTGGTCTGAGACAATTGCCTGCTATCTGATGTATCAACAGACTGAGTTGTCAGATCTGTAGCATTACGAAGCCACAAATTTCCATCAGTGGAAGAAATATGCTTTGGTGGCTCATCAGAGCTTGAGGGTGCTGCACCTTCTGAAACATACTTAATGGAGCCTTGGGAAAGAACATCATGCATGCTTATATCTGGGCTTCCCGAAGGAAGGGTGTCTTCTTCAGAGGTCTGCTCCGTAACGAACTGTGCTGAAGAAGTGGTAAGAACGGAACTCCAAAAGTCACCAGATTCTTGATGAGGTTTAAAAGGAGACAATAAGAAATCTTCATCACTATGGACAGTAGTGGTTATTCTTGTTGGTTCAGTGCCTGAAGAAAGGTATATGTATTCTTCTTCTATGCCTTTGGTGGAGCCAATGAGTTGAGGAGGAATTCCAGTAATTGTTCGGGATTCCGAAAAAGGATCTTCCTCTTCTTCAGAAACTTCACTAGCAGGTGGAGAAGTAAGGTAATAAACTGCTTTGAAAACATCATCCTTACCATGCAATTCTTCTTCTCTTGTTAAGTATCTATTTGTTTTAGCTTCATTGGGTTTTGTCCCCATTTTATCTTGAATATAGCTAGATGTAGTCACCTGGAAATCTTTCCTCCTTATTTGATTTATTGTACTGTCAGTGCTAGGAATCACTGCAGTTTCTTCATCCACCTTTATTTCCTTTTCATCGACTTCATCCTTTGAAAAGATATCATAACCGAAGACAATTAAAAATGTTTATGGACACCGCACACAAATGAAAACCAAAACTGCTATAATAGACTTTTTTATGGCTCCATAGAAACAAGCGAGACAAAACATGACAACACTTGAGAATACTGTTGGTCTTCAAGCAAAATTTTAAGATGCAAGAACAGGTATCCTATCCTCTCTTGAAAATATTACTTATTTGTAATATAAACAAAAAATCTTGTGTCACATCAACTTCTTAAATATTGTGTTACTTTTACTCTGCTTCAGAGACAGACACTCATAGTATTTATTTATTAAAAAAAGCTCTACCTCTTTCCTAATAAAATGCAATCATATATGCAGTACACATCAATGAAAAAATGGTTTTGCTATGAGAATGGAGATTTGCACTAATATCCTGATAGTAGTTAAACTACCATAGTAACAGAATTTGTAAAATATACTTATCACCTGTCCTTAAATCAGCTGATTCTTCAGAGTTCTCTGTAGATGATTTCAAGATAGTCAGCATGACCGTAACAGTTTCACAAGTGTTGTGAGTGATGCCACCTTGTCCCTCTTACGATCCCTTGTTTGCTGAACATGAATAATGATACTTTGTGAAAAACCTGTGTTAGGGTTTTGACTTCTAAGGACAGATCCAAAAAGAAACAACAACAAAAAAATTGCATGCCTAAATACAATTAGGATTTAGGCAGGCCTTGAGTATCTAAGTTCAAATCCTTTCTCCAACTTTCCCCGCTTCAAATCAAAAAACATAATGTGGAAGCATCTAACTTGCTCAGCAGGCATTTTTATTTTGACCCAGACACAGCAGCGCCCTCAGCTCTGTGCTGGGCCCCCATCTAGAACTGCACCAGAACCAGACCTGTCCAAGCACAACTCTGCAAATTAGATTGAGGGGCACCTTCAGTTTCTGAAGGGATTTGATTTGACAAGGCCACATAGCCCTAAGAGACAGCAGCGGGATGGAGTCTGTCGCAAAATACAATTGCAACTCTCTCTTTCTTTGAAGATCTGGCTTGGTGATGTGCTGGCAATACCCATCTGATTTTATTCAAAAGCATAATGTTGAGAGAAAACACCCAGAAGACAGAAGACCGGGACATCATTATCAGGCTGAGAAATCCTCAGTTTCCACTACATTTTAGGCTGAGTAGATATCCCACTCCTCACTGAAGTGAGCAGCGCACAGCAGAGAGAAGAATGTAAAATAAGAGTCTTTGAAAGAAAGTGCTCAAGACAAAGCACAGCTGAATAAACTATTAATTGGGGCACTCGGCTGATAGGAGCTGGTAGCTTTTATTGAGTCTTACCAGAGTGAGGGCTTTAGCCACCAGGCTAGAGCCGTGCTTCACACCGCACTCCCTTTTCTGTGCCAGGAACATCCAGTGCGCTCGCACAATGTAAGGGACCTCAGACACGGCTCTCACGTTTGGATTTCATTCCAAGGGCTAAATGCCCAAAATGTAGGGACAGCAGTGCCTAGGTTGTGCATCCTCAAACCTGGACTGGACTGGACAGGTCCTTGTTCCTGAAAAATCTACTTCCTGAAGGGCAATATCTGCACTTTCAAATTTTCTTGGTTCAAGTAAAAATAAACTGGCATTCATTAGCACACAGCTATGGTCCTGACAGATGCAATGTAATAGTCCAGATACACAGCTTACATCAACAGAGAAATAACTGTATTACTGGTTAGTCAGCATCCACAAATACAAGGAGGGGTAACCAGACAGCCAGGTAAGCACAGGCTATTTATTTAACTAAGAAGGACTTGCCACTCAGTGAGATTACTGCCATCGTAGATTGCAACTATAAAATAAAAATTCTGCAGGATTACTTGATACAAATGCAGGTCTTACTGAAGGAACTGTCCATCTTATAAAATCTGTATTAAACGTTGTTAAAAACTTCACTGTGATATTTTCACCTCTCTCCTTGATGGGAAACCAGAAACCTAGTTACCAGACTAGTCTGCAGAGGGTATCAAAGAAACACCCAAAGTTGCACAGAGTTGTACTGTAAAGTCTAACTTGAGTTCAAGAACTAAATGACCCTCCAAGAATTTTGGAATAACTGTTAAATTCATCTGATAGCACACTGATAGCAGACACACACGAATCTCAAGCACACCTGCCTTCCTCCCTCACTTTAGTTTACTACATGCTAAGACCATCACAAGCAAGCCCAAGTCAGATTTCTCTTTAAACAAACTAAAAAGACCAACATTGGGTGACAGCTTTGATTCTGCTAAATGAACAATTTTGTCAGACTTCACTCAGAGGTGAGAGTAACCTGATGCCCCATTTTCAAAAATATTTAGGCATATCCTGCAATATCCCATACTTCGTCACCTGTCTCCAGCCCTAGAGAAATAAATCATGAGGCATCTATCTCGAGAGTTATCTAGGGAGGAATATAGCTGAATGAAAAGGCTGTATATGCATATATATGTATGTATATATAAATACAGACAATCCATTGTTGGTGACACAGCTTTGCAAATTTTCACAGAATATCAATTCAATTTAGTTGAAATGTATGTATTTTAAATACTCTCTTACAAACAAATGAATGCTATACCTCATATTCTTCAGTTTCATTCAGTTCGGGAATGAGGTCAGCCTCTATAAAACAAAAATACACACCATATCATCCAACATTTTAAATTCACAGAATTATTAACTCTGCAAGGACTCAACTGATTAGTTAATAGGTTCACTGAGACTTAGCCTAGGATGTTTTACAGGATTGTGCTTGGAGAAGTGGCCAACCACCTCGGTTGAGGACTTGCTCTAAGGGTAGCAGTGTTCATCGAGACAGGACACATTCAGCCACAACAGTTATGCCTGGCTCTAGTTGAATACTGCAGCACATGTTGGATCTGCACTGAGGAACCATATCCTAGCCAGGAAGAACCAAGTTTACGAGAATCTTTCCTATGAGAAAGTACAGTTTAATGCAGAAATACAGAAGAGATAAATAAGGTAAGTCGGGGAATCAACTACTCCTCTGCATTTAATCTGACAGCTCTGAAGATATTCTTGTAAAATGATCTGTTCTCTGATTTTCAAACAGCAGATTCCTCATTTGTGCACCCAGGCTTCGAGTCAGGTACCAGCGCAACAGCCATGCCATCCTATTCAGCATGCAGTAGGCTGCCAGTCTCCATCAGAGCAGACCAAAGAGAATCACCGCTCCTACAGTCCAGCACTTAAGGCCATTTTCAAACCTCCACTCCGCTCGATTTAACGTAAGGACATGAACACAGCTGTATTGCATCCCACAGAAAGTCCCTAATAAACAGGTACTGGGCGCTCTGCGAAGAACTACTCTAAAGGCTTTTGAGGCCTTCTCAGTTTTCACAAATAAGTAAGTTAAGCAGGATCAAGGAATTAATCTCCTACAGCCCAGGTAGTCTCACCTTCTTTCTCTCTGTATTTCTGGCAATTCCAGTATTGTACTTCTGATGGTGGTCAGCAAGCAAGGCTTCAAAGCAGGTCTCTAGAAACCTGCAGATCTCTGGTATGAACTGACATGGGCCTCCAGCAACAAAATCCAATACACCTTGCACAGCATTAACTCATCTTACTGCTCCTTTGGTCTGCAGAATGGTCTATTCCCTATCTGAATCTTTCTAAGGCGTTCTCCTAAGCAACGTTCTAGCACCCTGCCTGTACGTCAGTGCTAGCACGTCTGCTGAGGGCTGATTTGCACAAGCGAAAACGCCAGTCTCATAGCCTGGGGAGCGATTCTAACGACAGCATCACGCAGTTTCCTCCACAACTCCCATGCGAAGTTTCCTCAACACACCAGTATACAGATGCCACCTTACACTTCTCGTCTCTGCAAAGTCAGATGGGGATCTACGACTTAATTTGTATTCTCTTTGGTCTGTCAGTATCTAACTTTCAAAACTAAATGAGACATGTATTATATGCAACATACACTAAATAAAGCTTATGAAACTAATAAGCTCATATGGTTTTATTTTTAGATTATAGCATGCAAACAAATTTTGACTAAACAATACTGCACAAAATCTTCATAAATTGTTCCTTTGTAACAAACAGTTATAAATTACCAAGTACTGAATTAACCTTTTGTTAACAAGTTAGAGAAAAAATATCTTACCTCTGACTCCTGGAAGCCTAGGAGGCTCCGGGGCAGGGTGGGGAGGGGAGTGGAGGGGAGGAAGGGGTGGAGGAGATAATGATATTCCCTGGCTTCTCAATGACATAAATCAAATATTGTAGACATCAGTTTGAAAGTCTTCCCACCGTAGACCCATACCATGAATTACACATTCAACAGACTTCTCTGAAAAATGTTTTTAACACAGAGAAATTCTATTCATTCTTTCTGTGGTCACTGTTCTTGAGTTGAGCTCTAATCAGACTCAGTCAGAAAAATAAAATATGTTGACTGTGCTAGAGTATACAGTAGAGTACGTGCTCTCAAATTCCACCAGCAGAAAACTACATTTTTTTTTCTGTTGTCTCCATGGAGAGGCACTAAGATACATATATATATACATATATGTATACATATATGTATATATATATGCAAAAATAATGGTATTAACAACACTAAATCTGCATGCATTTTACAATGCCTATTTAAACTTAGTTTGTCACAGAAAATGTATTTGTCGAAAGCATTAGAGACACACCGTTACAGAAGTTGTGTTAATCCTGTTGCTGAGTTTCTGGTTTCATAGGAGATTATAGAAATCTGCCAACATCCCCCAACCAAGGATAAGAACCACGGCCTCCAAAAAACAACCCATTGATGTAGGTTGATGAACAAGCTTGTTTATTTTTTCTGGAACCACATATTGATTACTCTATAGCTTACATTTTAAAATAATATAATTAAATCATTAGTGAGAAAGTTTTGTAGAGGTCTTTTCATAGTTCATTTTAATGACAGATGAAGAAATGATAGAACAAAGACACAAAAGGTAACTATTTCTCTACATTTATGTTCAATGCAGATCCTTTAAAAAATGTCTTAACCGGATTTGTAATTGTAGAATAACATGCACACCATAAACTGTTTTCATTTCTGTACTGTCTTATAAATGGCATGGCAAGAACAAAAGTAAAGCCTGTTTCTTCTGATTAAACTAGTTTTCAGATTTCTACATTTATCAGTACAAAAATAGAAAAAAGCATCCCCTAAATGAAACATTTAAGATATGCTTAGTGTTTTTTAGGACAAAAAATCACTCACGAAGACAAGTTACAAAGAAATTGCAGTTAGACCCTCACAAAGCCTTGCTGAAAGCATGACCTGCCATGCAGGAGACAGCATTTGAGAGCCATATCCCAGCATGGGTTTTTTTGATAAACACCAACTGAAGTCTACATAAAGGAGGATGAGAGGAGAGTTATATTCTTATTTTTCATTTCCTGTCTCAGCAAAAGCATATTAAGTAAACACTGGTATTAACTACACAACAAACTACTGCAGAACTTTGAGAGCTATACAGATGTTATCTAGAGAGTCAAAGCACACATTTAGATAGTTATTCCAAATCCAATTCTAATAGGAAATGAATAATCGGTAAATAAACGCTGTACTTTGATCCAAGCTGACTAAAACACTATGCACACGATTTCCTTCACTTTCTGTTGGAGGTTGTGTGGCTACACCGCGTATGGCATCTGGTGACTTTTACTAAATGGAAACTAACTGGAAACAATTCTAATGTGCACGTACGCTATATCGCAAGATGAAAGGCTGCCACTCTGAACAGTTTAGAAAATGTCCAAAGAGCAGAGGTCTCAACTGTGATCATTTGCCCAGTGTCGTATCAGAGCTCCTGAGGATTCCACAAACTGAGGCAGAGAGCACGGCCCAAAAGAGGTCCTTCCTCTTAGACAGCATTGCCAAGAATGACAGGGTTTAAACCCACTTTGTGGAACATCCGGAGCCTGCAGAGCCCTCACTAACCATGTACAGGAGGCACCAAGGTGAAGTGGGGAGAAGATGTGAGAAATGCTCTCTCTTGCAAGCGTCTCAAAAGGAAAAGTCTAAAACAACGGTTATGAGTTTTTTGAACACCAGATTGGTGTTGCACGGTGTACTGAAACTTCCCTCATTAGAAGTGGCCACTCCAAGGGCAGAACACTTCCCGGAAAAGGGCTCATCTAATGCTTCCGCATGACTCATGCCTCACTTTAGCTCTTAACATGAAGATTAATTGATCTGGAGGTGACTGCAGGGAATTTCATCTTAATTAAACTGGCTTACTCAGAGTAATTCTTGAAAATGAAAGTTTTAGCTTATGCTTTATGTGAGTCAATTTTATTTCAAGTCTTCAGGGTGAAGGTAAATTTTCTTTCATAAATTCACAAGCAGGAGCTCCAAGAAATCCCCTTTTGCCTCAAGATCTATAAAGCAGATCACAAAACCGATTTGATGTTATAGTTGTAACCAGTAAATTGCTCTGAACAAGTCTTTCTCATTAGATATCTACATTCTCATACCTCTGTTGTTTAACATTTTCAATATTAAAATATTAAATACGAAAACACTTGCAATATTTGCAACAGTTAATTCAGATGTAAATAATTAGTAAAAGTAAGTACGCAATTAAACATTAATATTAGAAATAAATGGAAGTTTTTTTCATATTTTAAAACTATATTCAGGGTTGAGACAGCATCTATAAAATTTATTTATAGAGTAATATATTTCCCTAGGAATCATACTAATTACATGAGAGGGATTTTTCCCTGAATTTTCCTCATCCAGTGCTTTCAGATGTACTGCTGTGGAAGTGTCGAAACAAAAGAACACAAAGTACATTTAATAACTTTGTGTCCATTTCAGTTAGGAAGCATCCCAAAGAAACAGTTTTTCTGAAACACGCAAAATATTCATTTTGGCATTTCATTTTTATTTATAAACTCTCCCTCTTTTATTTTTTTTTTTTTAAATTTAAAATATCCCTGAAACACTTCATTTGACCTGAAATGATCTTCCTCAATTCTAAAACTTTTGGAAAACTAAAGGAAAAACCTTAGACACATCTCAAGCTATTACAAATTTTCAGAACTGCCTGAAATTTGAATAAAACCCAGGTGTTTAGACAGTTCTGATATGCAGATTGTTTAACTCTCCCCTTTATAATGCTTTATTTAAAAACAAGAAAACTCAGGATAAGAATATACTTATTAACGTTAATTTGCTTTAATGCAACATGAAAGAGACATATTTAAATGTTCAAATGACAGAAACCACAAAAACACCACTTTCATAGTTACGCTAACCTGTTCATATTTTATATAGATACATTTTTACATTGTTCTGCCTCCTAGGTATCCTTGCTTTGTACTTTCTCATTTTTTTAACAAAAAGAAATTTGTGGTGTGTCTGTGTAAAAAGGCATGAGAACATCAGCCCTTCACTCAGAAGTGCCAAACATAATATTAATCGCACCAAATTCTCTTGTCTGAGAATATCAATCTCAGAGAAATTTCTGCTGATATACTAGAAAGTGAAACGAGTTTTCTAGTATTTCCAAAGCAAGGCCCTCACTCTTCCTTCCACCGAAACGAACGCAAAGCCACTGCTGACTTCAGCAGAAGTACAGCAGGGATGCCGTCACCAGCAGCTGCATCTACACCGCTGGCCAACTGCAGGCTGCCAAACCCCCCACCGTCCTCTTGCCGGGTTTGCTCCCCACGCCCCACTGTCCTCTTGCTGGGTTTGCTCCCCAGCAGTATTTGCTCGCAGCTCAGGTGCACTGCGCAGCCGTGCCGGCAGTGCTGGCTCCTCAGTTACCCAGCCCCAGTGCTCTCATCTCCCTCCCCACCTCTGCACCCACGTTTCCTTCCAAAGAGAATGATGGCACACAGCCGGGTGGTACGAACTCACCCTTACAGCAGGGATACAACAGTAGTAGCAGGACAGTTTATCCTGTGGGTATTACCTGCACTGGATTTTGTTTTGCAATGTCTGTTTTCAGAGGTTTTAAAGCTGTGATTTGTTGAACTACTGTGTAATAACAACACTACTACGCTGCTTAGTTGTCATCCCATATAGAAATGGATGTGGGGCTATGTAGATGAAATCTCATCTGAAAAAATCTTCAAACACAAAATCAGCAAATTCTGGAAAGGGAGTGGAGGAATCTAGTATCTAAGAGGTAGATGAAGGATAAACAGAAAAGCGAAATGTCAGGCAGAATGTCAGAACCTTGTCATGGACTTCTTCGAAAACTGAAGAGAAATAGGAAAATTCTGGTAGTTATCAGCATAAGACTTCAAAAATGCATTCTTCTTAACAGTTTGTGATTGAAAGACAAGTTAAATGTTTATTGAAAATTTATATGCACGATACTTGAAACTGCACCCCCCTCCTTCACACAAAACCACACTATTACAAGCCTATTACCATTTTAGTTCATAATTCATGCGGTAGAGATTGTTGAGAATCATATTCTTTCTCGCTGTAAAAAAATGTGGTTCCCTTGAAATGAAAAACTGACCTGTCTTCCCAAGTACATCACAACATTGCTAAGGACTTTGCTGTAGCTAAACAGACTTAATGAAGTGTAAAACTGAACTTACAGAATCAGTAGATAAACAACAAGAATCCAGGCCCTTAGATAAAAAATGTTTTCTGGCACCATCAGAGAGTCTTTGATTTTTTTCCTATGATTAATTACAGCGTTCTTAATTAAAAACACAACTCTCACTCATTTTGGTAAGAACTGGGTCTGATGCTAAAACTTCCATAGAATTTAAGCAATGATTAAGGAATAGATCAAGCTTCATGCTACAGTTTCAAATTATTTTATATTTACCAGCAGGCGGAAGAGGTAAATCTGGTTGTGAAATCAGTGAGATTTGTTTGTTAGGCCTTTTGATTTTTTGCGAGGGAGCATTAAGAAGCAAGGGAATTCCATCACCGCAAGTCCTTTGAAATCAAACTCCAAGTAATCATAAGAAATCAAATTTCAAAATCAGTTGATATAGTCTTATAAGTCATTTATGGGGTTTGTATTATTTGTTTCCTTAATACTTTGGCTGCGTGGATTAATTTTGGGAGGACGCTTGAACCATAGAGAAATAACACCAAACATGGTTTTATTTCCCTACATTGTATTGCTAAAAGATACACTTGTGAGGTTTGAAATCAGGTAGGTGTTTTTCAAAATGTTCTTAGAGTTAAAAAAAATCAACATGCAGTCTTTCATAGGTAATGTTTACAAGGAATGAAGAATTACATCATGTAAAATATCAGTAGCAAAGAACATGCTGAAGGTTAACTGCAGCGATTTTGAAATTTCATTTTAGCAGACTTTGATAATCGCGTATTTTAACTGGTTTGCAAACAAGCTACTTTGTCAAACATAGATTTTCAGCTAAAAGTGATCAGTAAGCTCAAAAGACCACTTACCTGGGTCCTCTAAAGGCATATCAACAATGACTTGGTCACTGTACTTTCCATATAGACCATTAGAGCAAACAGCAACTATCTGAAGAACATAACTTGTATTGGGCAGCAGATTATTTAGAATAGCACCCTAAAAGAAAAACCATGTTTAATCATTTACTTGCACGTGGGTATCAAATATTTGGAAATGTTAAATTTTTCATAATACATTTTTCACACAAACCATAAAGTTCCTTTCATCTAGGACTCTGTTACATACTTTTCATATTTTATTCTCACAAATATTTTTCAGTCAACTTTAAAAAACATCCTGTGAACTTTTACATGTAGGATACCATATTATCTAATTATTCAATGCTGAACACTAGGTTTAGGTAGCATTATCTCTGACAAATTATGAGTCTTTAAAAAGGGTAAAAGGAACAGATCACACTAGTAAAATACCACGAAGGTGTAACCAGGAACTTAATATTTATAGCAGTATGATCATACTGGATCTTATTAGTTGCTTGTGTAGGTCATTCTTTGCACATCTGTGAGCAATGAAGTACAGATTACTATTAATGGACTAAGGGTTTTATGGCTAAGGAGCTCTGAGATTGACATGATCATAAACTTTTGGGGATAGTATAGGCAAATCAGAACGGCAATCTGTGACAGTTTGCTCTCCTCTGGGCGAGAGCAGCTTTTTTTTTTTTTTACTTGTCTTTGTGGCTTCACAGCCAAAAGATGAAGTGCAGCTTCTGAGAGCTGTAGCCAAAGAAGTAATTTTTTATTGAATCATCTCCCAGATACTGTTTAATCCCTTAAGATAATTAACAGTGAGTGTTTTGCCATCAGCCCTTTGTATGAAACTTGAAGAGTTTACAGTTACCAAGTCCTGATACCCATCTGTCAGAAACTCATGCTTAGTCTGGTCTTCTCCATCCAACTGTTGATAAAAGACAGCAAATCTCTCTATTGTGGTGTCGTATACAACCCGAGGTCTTTCCCATGTAACAAGAAGACTAGTGTAATTCTTTGGATCGGATTGGACATTTTCAGGTTCTGAGCTGCAAACTGAAAGAAAGAAAAAAGAAAAGAACGTGATATTTATTAAATGGTAGAAATGACTCTATTAACATCTTGAGCCACCTCCTGAGAAAATTAATGCAAGTCTTTCACGTGTCTCATTTTTAGCTTTCCACTAAAATATCTGGGATGCCATGCACTGTAAACAGAACTGGTATTTTAACAATAGATTTTCAAGAGCAAGCTAATTTGAGGACTGAGTCCCCTGCTCCCCCTTTTTTATATCATATTTTGTGAACTATCCATATCCAGTTCCCAAGATACAAAATACGAAACACAAAACATAAAGATTTCTATATACGTCCTGGGCATGAAACATCTTTATTACTCTGTCTTTATGTGTCTATCGGAGCAGCATTAGAAGAGCTGCACGCTCTCTCACCAGCTATAATAGACTGTAATCAATAATAAATCTTTAACAAAAGATTGCTTTTAAAGGTTAAAGATAAACCTATCACATTTGAACTTCCTCTCAAGGGTGTTTGAGTCTTTCTGTAGTACCTAAAGAGACAAAAGGCAAACAGGGAGAGGCTAAGAAAAGATTAAGTTAGCAGGTCGTGATTTTGTGTTATTATATTTTTTAAGGCACCATCTAGACATCTGCCGAAGAAGTCTGATCAGATCGTTGCAGTCCTGGGTCTGGCTCATGCACACCTTCTTTGTGAGCCTGGAACCTGCACTCCAGAAGAAGCCTGGTCAGGCAGCTACTCTTGCATGTCTTCCAGCCTTTCCCCTCCAACGCTCTTTTCATCTTATTCAAGTAAGATGAATGTTTTGATACTCTTCCAGACATACAGATGGACTGATTAGCACTGTGCTAGAAATTTACTGAGACTCCGACATTTGTTTTTCAAATTGCTCAAATACCTCTGTATAGCTTAAAAATAATATACAAGGTCAAAGGTAGGTTATCCTGTACAAAAAAATTATATTAGCATAAAATGTAAAGTATTTAGCTGAAGCTTACTGAAATATGACCAGTAAGCTGTGATACACACAAAAATAAAGCAGTATCACATACAACTGGAACATTCATGGCTGGTCTGGGTTTGGGCTGAGACCCCACTCTCCTGCCTTGCTTTCATCATCCCCCTCTGCTGGTGTGGGGAACCGTGTCCTCAGACACAGCACTGAAGAATGGAGATGAGTGTCAAAATTGGTCACTAACTTATGGTCTCCAACGTAAGACCCCAGCAACTACATTTGTTCTGATGTCTCAGAATGAGGGCCAGGGGTCCCTGACATTTCCTTTTATAAATCCCTCTTCTTATCTCTTTGAAACCACAGAGGTTTTGAACTTAGGCTGAAATACTCAGACTGGCTATCTGCTCCTGCCCTAGCTTTTGGGAAGTTCTTTTCTCATGTTCCGAATTTCCTTTCGTATGTGCTTTCATATGCACTGAAAATGCATTGCTTCATTTACTCTGTCATTTCTATTGCTTTATTTCATCTATTAGACTTGTCAAATCCACTGATCCAAGTTTACGAACCTTGCATATTCAAATTATTAGATGGAGATATTTTTATTACAAAACTTTTATCTTGACTTTTGAACAATTCATTACATAATCATTTCCTATTTGAAATAAATGAGGAAACATAGTTTTCAAATCCCAGATTCTGTTTTAAACAAACTTCGAGTATCTAGCAAAAGCAAGCAAAACAAACTGTCTAGCTAATTAAAGCATGTGGATTCTTTGGATTTCTGTGGAGCAAACACCACAACACTACAACGCTTTTGGTGGGTAATACCGCATTTTTGAAAAACAGGAAAAAATTTCTTTCCATTAACTTTGCAATTTGCCACTTGAACACAGGAGGGCACTCAATCCCCAACATTTAGAAAAACAAATTCTTCCTTTCTCTACGCAGGTGGGAAGTTTTGAGCAGCTCTCGTCTGAGCTAGTCAATAGAAAATAAGCAGCAATTTTTTTCTTTTTCTTTTTCTTTTTCTTTTTGTGGATGTGAGCTAATGGTAGAGGCAGCACTAGTCTGTGTAATTCAGTTGACTTCTGTAGCTTGCCAGGCTTTGAATCTACAGTGCTACATATCTGACATGCCATTTTATTCATTACACTGAATTCTTTTAATTGACATAAAGGGACAGCAAATTAAAAAAAAAATCTCAAGTGGTTTATATTCCATTCCATTCCATTCCTAAAACTTGGCATTCCAGCCCATTTCCACCAGATGGCAAAAGGAAGTCATTAGACCAGCAAGACCACTCCCACCTCATTTCTGAACATTGAGGCAGATGACTTAAACTCTGATTTTATTCTTTTTAATGAATCAAAACACTCTTTAGCTATTTCTTTTCAAAGGTGTTTAAAATAACTCTCCAAATACTTTTTCATAGTGAAAGTATCAAGCTTCTCCCTCTCCAACTCTTCTCTACTGTTCTTTTTCCTCCCCTTCTCTTTTTCACCTGTGAGTGAATTTGGTTCTGAAATCTCTGACTGTATTCAGACTAACTGAGCAATATTATAAAACTTGTCAAGGTAGAAGGTTGGTGTCTTCAGTATTATTTCTTTCAGTATCACTCTGTTTTATTTTCCAGATAGTTCTTCCAACTATTTTTTCTTCAAGAAAAAAGTTGTCTTCCCTTTTGTTCTCCTCCTTTTGATGCTTGGTCCTGTTCACCTCAGCAGTGACCAACAATATTCCTATGTGACATCCATCTGCATATTATTTCACGCCGATTCTTTCCCAAGGTGGAGTCTCTTGCCCTTCTCCTGATGCCTCTCCATCAGCCATCCTGCCTGTGCGGTTTCCTTCCCTTTCCTGCCAGTCTCAGCAACACAGTGGTACTTTGTTCCTGCCTTTTCCCATTTTCCCTCTCCAGAGACCAGGAAAAGCGAGGAGGTGACGTATTAGCTTACCTAATTAAAGACTTCTGCTCTGATACAAACTTTGAAAATCTGGGCAAAGAGACTTAAAGAAAGGGAGTTCCTGAATCTGTTAAAGTCACAGATTTTCAACTGGACTACAAGTCTGAAGCAGCAAAAAAATATTCACAGGAAGTCAGAGCCCTATTCAAGCCCCTGCTGGCCTTGAATTCAGGTCTCTGCTTTGCCCAGGTGAGTACTCAGGTGCTGATTTTGCATATTAGACCATGATAATGCACCTATTTGTCCTTCTTGTTCTGTGGAATAAAATGCTACCTATTTAACTTCTAAGTTTTTAATCAAAGCTGAATTGCATCATCGGGGAGCACCAAGGTACATTAGCCAAATCATTATCAAAAAACTACTTGGGCTGTGTTTTTAACAAAAAGACCCTTATAAGCTGCCCAAATTTGGCTTATTCACTTATATATATAGATATATATATAAAGTCCATGCATGCATTAAAGCTTCTCTGAGCTTGACAGGGTTGGAATAAAACTTGGTGTAGTTCTGAGGCAGCATTGCATAACTGAGGGAATTTTTTTCCACATTTGTTACTTTCTTCTACTTTTAGTTAAATCTGGGTTTGAGATTTTTATCTTCTAAATCCAGATTTTCAGTTGTGGAAGCCATGAAACCACTTCATTTAGATTAAGACATTCAAGGGTTTTTCAGCTCCCTGTCACAGCGCGTGGCAAAAAGTAGTTCTTCAATATTCCCAGTCCACTCTGTCCCTGTGACGGAGCTGGAGCAGCACAGCAGGTGTGTGTGCTGGGCTGACCTCAGCTGGCTGCCAGGCGCCCACCCAGCCACTCTCTCCGTCTCCTCAGCAGGATGGGGGAAGAAAATCAGACGAAAAATCTCATGGGTCATGATGAAGATAGCGAGATTGCTCACTAGTCACTGTCATGGGCAAAACAGACTTGACTTGGGGAAATGAATTTATCACCAATAAAAACAGATAGTGAGAAACAAAAACAAAACTAAAATACCTTCTCCCCAGACTTCCCTTCTTCCCAGACTCAACTTCACGCTTGACCCTTCCACCTCCCCACCCCAAGTGGCACAGAGACATGGGGAATAGGGGCTGGGGTCAGTTCATAGAACTTTGCCTCTGCAGATCCTTCCTCCTCATGCTGTTCCCCGGCACCAGCGTGGGCTCCCACCCACGGGGTGCAATCCTTCATGAACTTCTCCAGCTAAGTCGTTTCCATGGGGTACAGTCCTTCAGGAACAGACTGCTACAGTGTGGGTCCCCCATGGGGCCACAGAACCTGACAGAAAACCTGCTCCCGCACGAGCTCCTCTCCACAGGCCGTAGCTCCTGGCAGCAGCCATCTCTTGTGTGGGCTCTCCATGGGCTGCACCAGGACGACCTGCCTCACCAGGGTCTTTTCCACGGGATGCAGGGGATCCTCTGCTCTGGCGCCTGGAGCACTCCTCCCTTCTTCTTCTCTCACTTTGGTGCTCCAGGGCTGTTTCTCTCACATTTTTCCTCACTCCTCACTGCCGTGCAGCATTTTGCCCTTTATTAAATACATTTTCCCAGAGGTGCCGCCATTGCGGCCGAGGGGTGCGGCTGTGCCCTGCAGTGGGGTGAGCTGGAGCCGGCTGGGCCCAACTTTGTCTGGTGCGGGGCAGCCCCGGCCTCTCCTCTCCCCATGATGGCCGCCCGCTGCCGGTGCCTGGGCATGGGCACACAGCACATGCTGTCAGTATAAAGTATCCTACACAAGAGGAAATGTCTTGGGGCAATCTGAGAATGGCTATAGCCAATTTATGTCACCTGTGGTATATGAAATGATAGAGGCACGAGTCCTCACCCTGGTCTTGCAAGAGAATTTAACTACAATAACTGCTGAACTTCACACAGCTGTATTTTGCATGAGAAAACAGGCTGACAAATATTTTTTACCTCTATATATTGTCAGACTTGAATTTTAAGAACCCATTGTTTTTTACATCTTTACTAAATCCAGGAAGATTAACAAGAATCGTGTTTCTACGCTGACTCACAGGGCATTACTAGCAGAGGGGAGTGGACGGGAAATTTTGTAACAGGCCCAGCAGCTACCGCGATGGTTCTCGGGTTTATGGGAATAAACAATGATTTGTATTATAAATGGATTTTCCTGCCAGCTGAGGTAGGTGGAGATAAAGCATTACAATTTCAAAAAGCTTTTTGAGTTGAATCCTCAATTATGGCTGTAAGGATTAGCTATTTTAATCTTCTTCTTATATAAATACATACATATATGCATACAAAGATATCGCAGTGGAAAATTACATGTATCACTTGGCATGCCTGGGGAACGAACTACCTCCCATGACCTCAGTAGGGCAGTGCTTGTACACCAAGACTACTGAGGTTGACACTGTGTAAAAATTTCTAACAATATATTGCTGAAATTAGTTTATGATTGAATAGAAAGATTCTTTTAGCCCTTATCAGCAAACTTAGCTCTACTTAAGAAATGCCATGTATTAACAAGAGCAATAAATCAAGCACTTAATACTACAGCCTAATGAGAGTCTACACCGAACCCAATAGGAGCAAAATGGGATTCTAGGTTTCACAATACAAAATAATTTTCCAGTTACCTCCTTGAGTAAGACCCACTCTCGTAATTTCTTTTGCATCATCTAAAGGGATTTCAAAGATTATTTTTACTCTGTTGACTACAAGAACTTTGCAATATTAAATATGACATACATAAGCCTATTTACTCTTGGGGACTTAGGCATTCATGTCACAGTTTTTTCATTTCAACATTTAAGTTCAGTGATCCCTGGGGCTTTTTATTTACCTTCTCTTAAAATGAAGGTGAAAATAGAAATGCCCCTCTAATGTTTTACATTAAACAAAACCTGTAAGTGCATTTGTGTGCTTATAGAAACATGTGTATGTACATAAATATGTATGTGTATGTGATGTTGTTGCATTTACATAGTGAACATAAATATTAACAGAAATGTGAAATATACATACAGGAAGACTTGAAATTTTACTGATCTCTTTCTGTCCCTCCTTGGTTTTGGCCAAACCAGAATTTATAACCTAAAATCTGTTACTTTAAACACGTGGTTTGGAATAAACACTACATGTGTTCCCTGCCACAGGAATGTGAATGCAGGACACTTTTGTCTTAAACTCAGTAGACTGAAACCCATTTGTTCAGTTTTATACAAGTCTACACACAGAGAAATTTCAGATGTTCTGTACAACATTTTATCAGTACATGAAGTGGAAAAGCCTTCAATTTTTAAACTGTATAAGTCCATGCAGAAAAGGGTCTTTCTGTCTTTAGGCTGGACAGTCTTTCGTTATCTGTACGGATACCAAACTCACAGATAAGACAGAAAATTCACAGAATCTCTCTTTGACATAGTGCAGAAATGGGACTGGTTGGAAGTAACCTCCTATGCAGTTTTAATGCACCCACTGCTTTGGGCCAGCACATGGAAAGCTCCTTCAGGTGTCAGCACATGGAGTGACAGACAGAAGCAGAGGCCTGTCTTACACAGTATTATCCAGCTTTTCTTCTTGTCTGTCTCTATGGAAATCTAGATTATGATGGCACAGCTGAAAGCAGCTTCCTTCTATTGCAGTGACTGAGCTGAAGGGCCGAGGCCAAGGTCATGGCTGTACTGCAACCACCTGGGAGGCAAGTGGATTGCAGGTGACAGAAGAAGTCCTGATCTCTGTCTTTCAAGGTCCTTCGCCTATGACATCTCTTCACCATCAATTGACTCTTATTTATAAACGACTGAGAAGATTCATTTCCTTCTGACAACATGGATGTAATAAAAGTGGTCTGTATTACAGTGACCTGTCTCCCAGAGACATTCATTAAACAGAGCGATTTGGGGAAGCATGATCTTTCTTTAAGTTAGTCCAAACCAAAAACATCCATTGTAAGTCTATTTTGAAACAGAAATTTATATAATTGAGATAATTTGCTTGATTGCTGCAGCTCAATTCCATACTCCTTCTCCAAACTTCAAAATTTCAAGTGCTACTTAGAACCTAAACAAAAAAACCCTGCCAGAATAGATATTTCTTGGCTTAGACCAATGCAAAAAAATTCACATCCTGGGCACACATCTGAGGAGCTCATGACAAGCTGAGGTCAAAACAGAAGTGTCACTGACTGATTATAGAAATGAAGCAGTAAAGCTGCCCTGTGCAGCACTGTGGCGAAACGGTGCGATGTACTTTTGCAGGGGATTCAGCCCTCCGGCAGTGCTGAATGATGAACAACTCCTAGCCGGTACACAAGTTTCACATGCAGGATCCTTTCAGTAGGAAAAAAAATACCCACCCAAGGAAAATTAAAACAAAACCACATTTCTTTCTAATCTGGAGAATATCTACACCACATGCTTCAGTCATCCGTATATGTCTAATTAAGCACAGTTCAGCACAACTGAGTTTCGGAACCTACGGGTATTCCCCCACTCAAATAGCAACATAATGCCCCAAAATTACATGCTTGCCACTTATTCCTCTGTGCTTGTGAGTATATAAATCATTGACTTCCATATTTAGTGCTGGATCTTGTTTCTCATTGCATAATTTACTGGTTTGGTCACATAACCTTCACAAACTTCCCTGAGGTTTTAGGTAAATCAGAGAACAGGGTCTGGCTTCTGGGATTTTCTCCATCTATCACTTTCTCAGCAGACTATGTGAAATGAATCTGGTGACCTCACTTCAGCCTCTGTTGGAAAAGCATCCACATTACACAGCAAAGAACCAAATGGGTCTGTAAAACAAAATGCTCTTGCAGCCCCTGAAAAGGGAGCTTTGTTTAAGTCTGAAACACATTAGAAGGGCAGTGCAAGAAAGCTTGAACTGACGCGATCTTCACTGAATGTTTGGTAAAGACAAGCATTTAATTTTCCACTCCATTTAATCTGACATGTTTTATGATTGCTAGTTTTTTCTTTGAAGTGATATATTTATGAGTAATAATACAGCGTGCTACTTTCTACACAATTTAAAATGAGTATCTTCATACTAGGATGAATCTTTTACTGAAAATTGTCTTTCAGCCTGTGAAGACAGGAATGACTAGTCAGTAAATACCTGCTTCATGAATTTCTTCTTGTCCAGTGTAAGAGGAAAACACTTGTCCAAAGAACTTATATTGCTGCTCTCGAAAGTTGTTTTGCAGATAGTCCATCAGCATAACATAGCCAGACTGCTGCATCGTAAGGACTTCACAGAATACTGCTAACTAGAAGAGGTGAGAAAAAAACAGAAGTCAGAAGTCATAACAAATTAACCAGATTCTGTTAAGAGGCAAAAACCCTGGGGGAAAGGTGTTGGGTGAAGTCTCCCAGTTGAGCTCTCCAAGTGGCACTGAACTTTCGTTCCTCTGTACCAGCAGTATAACTAATGCTTTACCCCACCTTATTTCTCAGCTGCTCTGCTGTTGGAGCTATGCTCAGCCCAGTCACCACCATTTAGCTGGGAGAATATGGAAAGTGTTTTGCACTTTTCTTTATCTGTGCTAGAAGTCCAGACAGCCTGCAGAGTTAGGAAGTATGTTCTTACTCCCTTCTAAGGCAAGAAATTACTAGCCCTGAACTGAAAAAGGGAAAAGATAACACACTCAAGTAATATATATGCTTTCTAATTTAACGACTGCATGAAAAATTTAAAACTAGATGGAAGAAAAGACAGGTTGTTGGGCTGGCAATGAATACCATGACTTTTTACCATTACATGGCGATTGCTTTTCTTTGGTATTATATATAATTGTTTGGGTTTAATACATTAAATGAATTACCTGGTGTTCAGAAATACTAATGGTATTTTTAAACACAATCCATTCAACTGTTTCAGAGCAGGGAGGAGCTGATAAAGACCCATTGTAAGTGTAATACTTGTCCGTTGCATTCGGCAGAAGGTTCAGCAAAATAAATGGTTCTAAGGCAGCCTGTTTTCCTGGAAAAAAACCCCACAATAGAGTCAGATAGTTAAAATACTGCAGAATCAATGAACAAAAAGAAATCACACTCTCCAAACTAGTTACCATTATAGGAATATGCTAGTTTTAAGGCTACTCAGAATTTGACCTCCAGAGAGACTAGCATACAAACAAATTGCTGAGCCTTTTCTATTTAGTTTGAATAAGTATTGTTCAACAACAACTTTGTTTACTTGGGACAGTGTAATGAGTCACTCCAGTAATAAATAATCAGTACATTGACTCACAAGAGTTTGTTCACCTGTAACCTTACTAATCCAAGATGCCAAATATTTGTCTCACCCATGAATTTCAAATTAAAAATATGTTAAATCTCTGTTCTTGGTCTCATGACACAGCTTCAAACTCCCCCTGAACTTAGTCACATTGTTGAGTTTCTCGCAGGATCTTAACCTTTGCAGAAAATCATTGCCTGGGGAACTGTCGTCATATTAGACCTGAGAGTTACATTACTCGTGATAGCACAAGCAGAATTTCTGTGGATCAGGGTTTTTTAAAATGGTGATAATACAGTGGAAAACTAACAGCTTTACACTAAGCAGAGAAGGATGCAAAGACCTCCTCCAGGAGAGTATGACCACTCTGTTTATTGTCCTGTGAAAATAGTATCCTTCTTTCAGGTCAGCAGTTTACCTGGCATCTTGCCAGCCTGGAGCATGCATGAGGAATTGCTGGGAGCCCAGCCACAGAAAGCTCGTATGGCTGTAGGGTCCAGCAACAAAAATTGGCAGAAAGGGTACCAACTTCCTAGAGGCAGATTTTTTCAGTCTGTGACAATTATCAGTCTTGTGACAATTATCTGCCTTATTGTATGGTTTATCCTAATAATACTTCTTTTTTACATCGTGGAGTAATGTAGATCCTTATATACTTTATAGCTCATCCTCCTATTTCTCCTGCCAACGTACTGATCAACCTTCAGACTGAAGCTATCATTGCTGTCTGGTATGTGTCTAGTTAATGCTTTCTTCCTTCAGTAAAATTGAATGGCTAGTACATTTTGTATAGATGCTTGGGGACATCAAACTTCGCATTTATACTAAGAATCCTGCCATACACTTTGCAACTTTGGATTTTAAAATGTTCTGTAATGGGATTGACAGCCCAGATTCTAAAATTAAACACCTACAAAGAACGAGGAGAAACAGAGTTTGTCTGGAAGGAACAGAACTGCTCCTCTGCAGAGCCTGAGAACTCAGCAACTGGGATTCAAATAAGCACAATACAGATACGACTGACAAGGACAGATCCTGTACATCGCAGACAAGGACAGATCGAGTGCTATTCCCTTTTCTTCAGGAGGAACAACTTGATTTAGTCATGACCTGAACTTTCAGAGCTCATTTGCATTTTATTCAAGAAAACGATACTCTATTCATTGTTGAAGTGCCATGTAGTGGCTGTATCTTGAATATTGTTGCTGATAGTTTTACAGCTCCTTCCAAGGCTGTAGGACAGCATCCGCGTTGATGTATTACTCATTCTTCTTTGTGTTTCATAGAAGATGGCACACAAAGATAATGAATCCTAACTCCTTTATATTTCCCCCTCCTCTGCCTTTCTAATTTATGAAAGTTGCTCCCTTTTATATTTATTGAATGATGTTTATTTTCTGGAGAAAAACAATCTTGATTTTAGTGTCATACTTCTGAAAACTTTTAAAATGGTGGACTAATAGATTTTTACACTTTCAGTCTATTGATCCGAAGGGGCTGTACAAAGCTCAAGCATCATTACATTTAGGAAAACTGAGACAAAGCTAGCCATTTACTTAGGGTCATGGCCATGATGTAAGAAAATATCCCTGCTCAAGACAGTGCTCATTCATGTTTATTATTCTTCAAAGCCACCATGAAACTGTGTTAGAAACAGAGCCCAGATGTCCTCATGCACCACCCTTAAGTCCATGTGCTCTGACATAAAATCACAAGGAATTCTAAAACACCAAAGTGTCAAAATTTGGTTTGAATAATGCTAGTACAAATATAATGGATTATTTCAGCTTTATCCAGGAGCTACTGAAAATTCACCTCCACTGAGTCTACTGAATACTGATAGTCTCATGACATGATGGTCTCATGCTTGTAAGACGCATCTTGGACAGCTGCAACAGGGTTATCTGGCTTCCAGCCACATATAAAAATCCAGAAATGTATGACCAAGAAAACTCACAGCATACAACAGGCACGTCTCTTGATTTAGCATTTAAAGAGTTGCAAATTCCTCATGATAGTTACATTTATTCATTTACACTTACTGCTGTTGTTACAAATATTCAGTCTTGAGGTAAATAACTAATAGAATATCTCTATTTGGAAAGGACTCATTAAGGATCATTGAGTCCAACTCCCTGCTCCCTCATCGCCCTCCTCTGGACACATTCTAATAGTTTGATGTCCTTATGTTGAGACACTCAAAACTGCACACAGTACTTGAGGTGGGGCCACACCAGTGCAGTGCAGAGTGCAACAATCACCTCCCTTGACCAGATAGCCGTGCTGTGCTTCATGCACCCCAGGACAAGGTTGGCCCTTTCTGCTGCCACGGCACACTGTTCACTCATACTCAACTTGCCATCAACCCAAACCCTGAAATATCTTTCCACGGGGCCGGTCACCAGACTCTTGTCTCCCAATTTGCATGTGTAACCATGATGACCATGTCCCAGGTGCAGAATCCAGCACTTGCTCCTGTTAAATTTCATATGGTTGGTGACTGTCCACCTCTCTAGTCTATCCAGAAGACTTTTATTGTTTCTAACAAAATAGTCATGGCTGGACTCCAGAGAACCGTGCTCCCAGGTGTCTTTAAGGTTTCATTATTACACTGAAATGGAATTTAGTCTAATCAGTAATCAATAAAACATGGAGGCAGACTTACCAAAACGACTAACACTATCTACTCCATTAATGATTGGATTATAATCTGGATTATCTTCTAGTCCAGCCTGTGAAAAAGAAATTGCATTTTATTAAAAGTACAGGCTTCATGAAAAAAATTGGAAGTCACAATTCACCACCAAAATTACAAATGACTTAAAGCAGAGCAAATGTATTTTGCCCATTTGCTTTTCTGTAAGAATAAATCAGAAAGATATATGCAAATTTTTAACTCAGTGATGATGCATTGGAACCAGTTAAATTCAGTTTCAATATCTGCCATGCTTCAAAGCTTGTTTAATGACACAAAGATATATTTTGTTTACCTCAAACAAAATTGATAAAGCTCTTAACTTTCCATTTCCTTTAATTGCCTCTTCAAAATTTGTAAACTGATCTGCATCATAGCAGTAGATTTGCATCTGCAAATAAAAATATATTCAAATGTTATACACAAAAAAAAATTAAAAAGTAATCAATACAGTTATTTATATTCCCATTGTGAGAAAAAATGTCCAAGCAATAAATTTAATTACAAATACATGGATTTTTTATCTCGTAGATCTCAGTGAGAGCTGCTCCTCTCCTCCACTGCATCCCCATGCTGCTGCAAGCTACTCTGCCAAACCAGTCAGGGGTACGCTGGCCTGGCTGCCTGTGAATGCGGCTGCACCCAGGACCTGCTCTCACATGGTAGCTCCCGGCATGCTGCTGCCAGCTCTCTTTCCAGCCTGGTGACACAGGCTGCGCTATGTCTCGGTAAGGCACAGCAGCTCCCATACGCTCTCAGCAAAGCCCCAGCTTTGAAAAGCCCATTTACACTTCAAACAACCGACTGCTGTGGAATATGATGGGCCAAACTCATAGGAGCTTAACTGTTAGGGGGAGCTTGAACTTTGTCAGATTAGCAGAACCGACTCCTAACATCATCTTAGAAGACGTTTGCGAAAATGCACACTTTTGACATTCTCATCATGCCACAGAATAACGCCTTACGCTGCCCTTCTAAAATGCATCTTTTAAATATTATTAATTCGTACTATTAATTTGGATTTAAGCAAAGTATTATATTTGCAAGTAGACTTCAATCAAGTGATAAACAAAGGTATTTCATAAACAGTGTTACTTCTGCAGAATGACAAATCGTCAAAATCTATTCTGTACTTTACCTCAAGAGGAAATTTTTGTCCTTCTAAGCTATGTTCTGATCCGTCTGATGACACATTGCATTTTCCCCAGTGAAAAATGATCTTGCTTGCTTTAAATACAGTGTCTAAGCCACCTCCACTTACATAATAATCATTTGTCAGGTTAATTTCCACTAAACAAAGAGAGAGAGAGGGGGAAAAAAAGGAGTGTCAATATAAAAGCCAGCCAAGGCATCTATGACTATCATATTTCAGTACTTGGTGCTAAAAGGTAAATATGATGCGCTTATTTCCCTGTATTTCATAAGCAATTTGACAGGAAATTGGTTATTTAAACAAAGTAAGAAGTGTGGTAATTCACTATTAGCATGGAGGAAGATGTTTAATTTGACTCTGCAATTCATAAAACAGTCTTCTAGTGAAGTGCACTACTATATTGGTCTCCTGTTGCCTGAAACTAGCCATGGGACTACGCTAAACAGCTCAGAAAACTGGCTTAACCACCAATCTGACCATCCAAGCAAGGAAATTCCTGAAACACGTAGTTTCCTGAAAGCACTTGTACGTTTAACAAAAAGGAAAATACCATCCCCACCATTATTAGCATAATTCTAGATACAAATAATGAGGCAACACATGAAAAGAAAATTTTAGCCGGTTCCTAGGAGGACTGTCCTGTCTGTGAGACCCCTTAGCCATGGAGCAGTCTCCCATGGGAGAAGCTGGTGACAGGTCTTCAGCTGGACAATGCTGTACACAAACTGTAGATGGGACTGAGCATTCGTCTTCTGGATGGAACGACCTGGGTGGAATAGACCAAAGCCCCACATTGGCTTTCCTACCTCCAGTGACTGCGGATTTTTTGACCTCTTGCTAAAACAGCCCTAATGGAGTTCAGTTTCATTACATTCCTTTCCTCAAGACCTTAAAGACCATTTTAACTGCAGAGTTTAGTAGTTCCCTTTATAATATCTAAATTGCTGTAGATGAGGAAGAGCTCGGTTTACTTTTATGAACTTTAAAGAATGTTTCCTCAGGGATCTCTTGAAAAGACAAATGCATTGTTTATCTCAGCTAGTAGGGCAAGAGGGAAGTAAGTGATCTATGGAACAGTACGTAGAAAGTACGATAGGTCCAAGAACAGATATAAGGAACAATGATGCTAAAATCAAATAATTTCAAATCAAATCAAATAACATGGCTGGTTTAGGGGTCCCACTGGAAACCATAGAAGCTCAAAGACAGCTGGTAAGAGATACCCTTCTCCATACCTGTGCCCGAAACAAGAAACAGAACTTCCAACAAGCAGCTTTTAGCTACTGCTGTCCTGGACTTATGCAGTGAAGCGGTCGCAAAAAGATCTGTCTGACAATGTAAATGTCACCATAAGCTTCTGTTATAGCTTGGAGAAATAGGCACTTGCAGGCATAAATCACTTCTTTCTAAAATACATTTCTAAGATAGGTAAGACAAATCGGACCATAAAAGCACCTATTTCTCTTTGACTGTAAGAAGAAGTCTAAGTGAGCAATTCAGACGCAAGTGTCTACATTATAGGTGCCTGTGTGCAGATCAGATGAATCCCATCCTGAGTTTTTTGAAACCACAGCTCATCCATGAAGTGCATCCAGACGAGCAGGTAATTTATTTGTACTTTTACAAACTCATTTTTGTATACTTGTTACAGATACTAGATATGTAGTAATAATCATCATTATTTCATAGCAAATGCTGAGTTACTGTTTATCTTCAATGAAGTGCTCATGATGGGATGACGAGAACAATGTGATTGCTTTGGTACTATCTGTGCACAGAATTATCATTTGTGTTTTAGTGATTTGTCTATTATACTTGGCAATTGTCATCACCCATTTTTTTTTTTATTTAATGGATAAATTCAGAATGCACAAGCTAAGGAAAAGCAAAATGAAAATGCTTCATTAAAAGTCCTTGGTTGATTGTCTGTCCTATATCACTTCTCTGACTTCATTTAACTCCAAACATGAAATCTGACTTTTTACCTGTTTTGCCAGTGTTGCGAATGAAAGTATCTTCCAGAGTTTCCTTTTCCCATCCATGGAATTTAAGTTTCTTCAGATTCACATTTACTTGGGTAAGATCTTCATCTATATTAATAGGAGATTGTTTGGCACCATTGCAGGCTGAATATTTCTTTCCCCAGTTCTTCTGGTTCAAAGTTCCTAGAAATCAAAACATTTGGGGTAAATACATTTAAAAGCTGTACTGGCATCCATATATTTTTTAACATGGGAAAGTTAAAACACAGTTTGCAGCCTGTAATCAGACTACGTGCCCTTCTTTTAGGCCTCATCTGTAGTAATACTTAGCACATCTACCATTGCATTCTACTTTCAACAGTTAAGTCACTTTTTAATTTTAGACATCATACATAGACGCTTATGAGATGTCTAGGAAAAGCAGAAAACAACAAAAAACCCCTCACACACAATTTATGGAAATAATATATAAAACGGGGTGGGAGGGAGAGAAGGGACAACTTCCAGGTGAAAGAAATTGGCATTCAGGAAAACTTAGGAACCCTCCTTTCTAAATAAGTCTTTTAAGCATACAGATGTCATTAACATTCCTTCTGCTCAATGACGTCACACATACAATGAGATTTTTAAACAAATAAAAGCAATAATAACCTTAAGAAAATCCTTACACAGAGGGAGAAAGGTAAAGTGGCTCTACCCTGGGAAAGGAAAAAGGTTAGTGATGCTCTGGCTGGAGAGCCTGGGTGCGTGGCCCGGCTTTGCCTGCGGATGGCCATGCACCCACCCTCTGGCCGTCTCCCTCGGCAGCTGCCGGGTGAGAGCAGCCCGGAGGTCCTGTGCTGCGGCAGGGCACCTTCTCCGGGGCACAGGGGCGTGTGCGGCGCATCCCTGCGAACAGCTCGGACACAGGCAGCATGGACACAGACAGCACGCCCTGCACCAGGACTGGACTGTCTTCCGTAAGAAATGCTCAAGTACTCTACAGATCAGCATGAGGGGTAAGCAGCTGCTCTGAGAATATTTTGTTTACATAATACAGTAATGTAAATAATACAATATTTTATGTATATTTATGTGCTTGCATACATATAAATATTTTTTCCTGACAGGGAATTCTGGTAACACTTCAAAGGGCTAATTAAAACCCAGCGTTGACTGCACAGACCTAAGAAAATATAATTGCTTCAGTTAGCTTCCCACTCACTAGTAGTTAAGAGCTAATATTAGTGCATCCAAAGCACAGATCTGAATTCCATTAGACGACTTGAAATGAGCCAGTGCTCATTTACAGGCCGCTGTGCTACATCCAAGTCTGTCAGCAGATTTGCTATGCAGTACCCCAGGCAAGGACAGCCCTCATATTGCACTCAGAAAACTCAGCAAGGGGAGAAGAGATGCAACCAGTCCTGTAACCATGACGATAGGCAGTAACAGAAGATGCTCATCTGGATAGCTAGCTACCTAGACACGTACCTGAGCTAAATTATTCAACAAGTATCAAGTCTAGCGAGTTACCAGTATCACCTTGACGCACCAGAAGTACTGCAGGTCAGATGGCATATAAACCCAATTACTTCTTGTAAACAGCAGAAACTTGGGCACAACAGCCAAGCAAACTAACATGAGTTTAAGTCACAGGGTTATGCATCCGAATATCCTGCAGGTGGGGACTGGAGCCCTGTACCAAGCAAGCAGTGGTCCCCTTGGGAATGGCACACGGGGCAAGCTACCAGCTCCTCCTCAAGCGACACTTCTCCTGGACATTAGCTGTCAGTTGTATTTTATCACCTGGGCAAATATTCTGATGTCTACTGTGCTTTTCATAAGAAAAGACTGGCTAATATTTCACCTTCTCTCTCAAAAGCTTCCCTTAAGAAATTCTGAGCCCAAGTCAACCAAAACTTGGACATGAATCTGCTTAGATCTTCTATAGTGAATTTTATAATAAATATTGAAGGTTTTTAAAACCCAGGAAGCCAATTTTATTTAAATATAAATTAGAATAATGAACTTTTTAAAAAGAAAAGCCTCCAAACAGGGTCAGATAGGACAGAAATAACAATTCTCGGCTTGCCCTGTGCATTGTTGCAGACAGGCCCTTGTTTCCAGGTCTGCTTTCAGCTAGCTCGGTGATTTTCCAAGTTGCAGCAAACTCTTTAGAGCCCTCCCTGGCTCTCTGAAAGCCTCTGCCACTTTGGGCTGGGCCGGCAGCCCATGGCCGTCCCTCCGAGTTAGGCTGTGCTCCCTACTCCACGCTGTTTCTTTTGCTCCTTCCTTGTGCCACAGCCCAAGACTTCTCCAGGTTCCTGCTGTTGCCCCAAGACAGTAGAAATCGCCTTTCTCTTTCCACTGACATACCCAGTCTGTCGCTCACTGCAGTCTCTCCTTCAGAACACCATCACAAACTCTTCTCCAACACACATTTCACTCACTCTGCACTTTGCATCACTAACTTTAGAACTGACAGAAAATCATACTCTTTTCTCTCTCTCACCACTGTACTTTTAGGTACTTTTGCCTGCTTTCTTCCAGGCTTCTTTTGATGAATGCCATTATCCCATTTTTGCATCTTCCCTTTAAATTCCCTAATATCCACTATCACGTTCTACTAAAATAAATATATTAAAATTAGAGAAACTATAATCTCCCTCCAACTTTCACAGTTTCATATTTTGTGGTTTTGTTTCGTAGAATGCAAATTCTTTGACTTGATAGTCGTTACCTGTGCCTCAGTGTATAATACAACAAATCCCTAGCATGAAGCTAATGATAACAGCAGTAATCCTAGCTCATCCCAGAAGACAACGTCATGCCATCGCAACGTCTTGAGCCAGGGCACGCAGAGTTGCGTAAGATGCTGGCTGTAGGCAGTATGGCGATGCTGTGGCCTGACTGGGGAAGCTTGTTTTTCATTCAGGATATGAAGCTTTTCGCAAGTATTGCCAGAAAGAAATGAGGGAAAGTAGAAGGCTTGGTGAGATGAAGAACATTATTTCCTGTCCCCTAGAAAGGCCTCAAACCTGTGAGATGAGTTTGCTAAAAAGACTTGATAATGTTCTGCCTTTTTTTCTGTGTAGGAACAAAGGCAAGTCAGTCAAGGAAGTGATTATAATAAAAACCTTCTCCTTTCACAAAAACATTGTTGTTTACACCTTACTGAAATCTTACAGCATCTATGAATCTTTATGCCCCTAACAAAGCTTTAGAACAGTAATTTTCAGGTAATTACATATTGCCATTTACTCACCAACAGTCACGGTAAGAAACTGATCTATGTATATTATGTATGAAAAAGACACAAATACTGTTTCAGCCACTCTCTGGTTGACAAAAAGAAAAATATCTGTCCTACCTGTATGAATGGTAGCTTGAAATCAACCAAGGATAAATTAAAAGTATTTCATGGTTGCAGAGGACAAGAGATAAGACTTCCAGCTACGACAAATTAATTCAATGCTCCAAATCAATGCTCCTGCTGGAAAATCTGAATAGGCATTTGATAACTTTTAATCAGTTTTCTTCTTTGTGGTCCAGCAGCTGGTGTAGCTGAAAAAGCTACATAAGCAAAGGACACCATTATTGCCTACAATTGCAAAAGTACAAGCAATCTCAGCACCAAGGAACACAGGCAATGTGGAAGCTCTCTTCTAATGTAAACATGATGTTGAGCTCAGTAATGAGGAACAAGATCTGTGTACATTTGGTATGTCAAGAGGAGAATCACACTTGCGTAACTATTGAGTAGCTGTAGCACTGAGCAAAAGCTATGGAATTAAATGTGCAGGAAACCAATTCCAGAGGGAACTGGAGTTCAGTCCTGATGATCCAAAATATATATGAGCAGCAAAATACATGTTTATGCATGTATCCTGCAAATGCTGGAGCAGATAATGGTTGTGTTTGTATTAGCAAGTAGTGCAGACCAATGAGAGTGGATTTATAGAGTGAAATGGTTGGAGTTTAGGACCAGATGTCCATACGTCTTTCAGTTCTTACCTCAGCCTAGCTTTGTCCGATCCCATGGGCTGGGTGGCCACAAGCTGCTGAAGTGTATTAGGTACGTTCCTGCAGCACACCTCCTGTTTAGTGTCAGCTGAGATGAATCCATGTCACACACTACAACTCTATCTTGCGAACGAAAGCTTGGCAAGTGGGGTGCAGCCAGGAGGTTTGCTTCAGAAGTCCACTCCCAAACTGAACTAAAGCATTAATGTAAATGCAGCCAGCACAGGCAGCAGGTGGTGAAACTGCTGTAGTTTACATGACTTGCAGAAAGCCAAAGTAAAAGAGAAAGAACCAAATGTTTTTAAACAAGAGCAGATTGTTTTACTGTAGGTGTTATGATGGAAACCATAAATCAAAGCAATGCCAGCCATTGTGAAAAATATTGTTGAAACTGAGCTTCAAAAATGAAAATCCCCAAACTGTGCTTTGGAAATCTGAGGAGAATAAAAATGTGCACGATATATCTTGAACAGTGCACAGAGGAAGCAATGTTTGTCAAAGCTGTCAGCTCTGAAGAAGTAACTCCCAAGTCACAATGAATTAAAATGAGCCTGAACACAGCAGATTACAAGATAATGGAAGACTGCCTATACCATAACCTTTGCCCCCCTTGTCTAGGGCAAAATGTCCAAAGAAAATTTTCCTACCCTTCCTTTCTAGGAAATGTTCATACCTAACTCTGCTCCTCATCCTTAGCCGCAGTGATCCCATCCCTGCAACAAGCATCTAATTCTTATTTTGCCCTCCACTTCTATCTGCTGCTGTCTTTGGAAGATCCAGCCCACAAGGTGTTACTGCACTTCTGTCTTTTGTAAAAATACTTGAAAGAAAAGCATCTGTCAGACAACTCTGTGTGTCGGTATCCTATGCAAGTGGAAGGGGTGAGCAGGGCTGCAGACAAGCTGCGAAACTGAGTGGGCTGTGGCCCTCCCAGCAACTTGTCAGGAGAGGGGTTTCTCAGCGTGCTCACACGCTACTACGTGCATGTCTGCTGGGCTGCAAACCTTCATTATGAGTACTGCTGTTTATTACCATGTATCAATACTGGCTGAATGTAATACATAATTTATGAAAAAAAAGAAGATATCTTTTTAAATCAATGGAAAATATACATAAAGAACTTAAAATACAAACCTCAAATCCAGTGAACTGGATTTCAAATCCATGAAACAAATACTCTGCATTTCTTCTTTGTACTGAATATGGATGCAATTTCTGAAGAAATACGATCTTAAAAATAATGCTTTGGGCTTTATGGGATTAATAATGATGTCAGAAAATTGCACTAGTGAGGAGATACATTTTATTTGGAAAAATCTACTTCCCAGCACTCCACTTCAGTGACTGTTGTTTTGACATCACAGAGTTGGCGTTCTTAGCTCTTACTGAGATCACCTTTCTCGTCAATGGGCATACTCCTAGCATGTGCCCCCTCAGGAACTATAAGAAGCTCTAGCTTTAATGACAGTTACAGGAAAAAAAATACCTTAAATATTGGTGAAGAAGCCATACTTCCTTCACAAGTGTAAGCTTTGAAACACAGGGAGGTTAACATCATCACTGTTAGATATCTACTGTTAGATAGAAATAGGGATAAAATGTAAGACCATGTAAGTTTTAGACTCTAACCAGTTACAGAGTATAAACACTGCTTCTCAGACTGGCAATAACAGGTAGTACAGAAATAATCATAGGTATGATTCACGTTTTCTATTGCTCCTACCTCATTTATTATTTCATGATTTAAACTGATGTGAACCCTAGGTTTTACATTATAGATGAAAGACAGCAGAAAAGAGAGATGGATTCTTTACTTAATTTCTTCCTCTCCATTTTTCATCACTTTTTGCTTTCACAATGATATAATTACTTTCATAAATATAGATTGGACACATACAGGAGGTGAAGGATATCCCTTCTGAGTGGACTGTTAATAATGGATTTGCCGTATCAAAAATGTTATTGACTTGCCACTTTGAAGTGTTAAGTGATTTCACAGGATTTTTTCTAGAGCAAACACGTTTTATCTAAGATGTGGGAAATAAGACTATGAAAAGATATGGGTACTTCTACTGGGACAAAATTTAAATTTAGATGTCCTGTCAATACAGCTCTGCACACCAAACTCCTAAACAAACCTCAGGGTGCTTCATACCATGAATAGCTACGGCATTTAGCTTATTGCCAGAAGTTGAAGATGCAGTCTCTAAGCCTCCAAGGCAGAAGAATTATTTCAATTCACATTCTGGATGAGTGCACTACTGGCCCAAAGAGAGAAGTACTGCCAATACTAATCTTGTGAACACTACCATAGCTCGCATTACAAAGGCCATGACATAACATATTGCATTCTAGGGAAAAATTTTGGTCATCAAATAATGGAAGGTTTAAGTTTTAAATATTATTGAGTAGAAGACAATATTTCTGCTTCATCTTGATCTTCCTTGTAAGGATTTTTGGGTTTTGTGGTTTTCCCCTCCAAAAGCCCCAATTATCCCCAGAACCTGATCATGATCAGTCTCATAAAGTTTATAAAAATTCTTCAGATTGAAAAAATTCAGACTTTTTATGGGTTAAATTACTTGCCAGGACAGAGTCAGAGTAACAGAGAAGGAGTTTTGTCTTCCAGGTTTTGGCTTAGCCAATTATAAGCCTGTCTCAGTGATTTAATTGCTTGTGTGTTTTTCAAGACTGGATTGCTTGCCAATGTCTACGTCACGTGTTCAAAAATGAAATTATACTGGTTATGTTAAAGAGAGTCAGCCCACAGAGTAACTGGATGGCCACTCCAAAAAACTTTAATAGTATCTAAACCCTGAAAGTTCAACACTAATTAAGTAACTCACTTTTAAATGAGCAGGAGCCAAATATATTTATCCCATGGATTTTTTTTGGTGCACGTACAATAACAGAGAAATGAACGCAATACATTTTGTTACTGTAGGGTGTAATATTTCAAATAAAGCAAACAGAATCAACAAAAAATTCTAGTTGCTTTGCAAATAGATGCATTCAGCCAAAACATCTAATCTGTTATTTTGTTTAGTGCCTTATTTGTCATTTTTGTATATAAGTATCAGCATACCTACATTGTATTCTGTGTATTGTGTGTACATGCACACAAAAAAGACAGGATGTACTGTATAAATACAGATAAATATGGACTTTTCCTGAGGAGAATACCTTAAGAGATGGCACAGAACTAACCTGTCTTCAGCTGAACTCTGGTATGTTCACTTTCCCTGTTCCTCCTCTGAAATGTGTTGGACCACTTACCCCTTATTAGAATCTAACTTAGAAGACAAGTCAGGAAAATTCTGATGAAACTTTTTGTTATCTTCACGTTATCGGATCTTTCTTTCATCTTTTTCTTGTTTATTTGAACATAAACTTTATGCTTCCTTCACATCTACGGTCACTGAGACATTGCTAAATAAAATAACCAAAAAGTAATTGAGTGAGAAAAACTATTTTTTGACTTTATCCCCACAGAAAAAAGAACCCCAAACATCAGATAGAATAAATTACAGTTGTTGAGATACAATGGAAAACTGTAATCACAATTATTAATACAGTGGCTGGGTGGTGATTTTTCTTCCTGGGAGTCAGTCTGATAATGACTCATAGTCAGACTAAGTGAATTACTGAGCAAAATGCATAGGAGGATAAATGCCAATGGACAGCTTTCTTTCAATACAGCAACTATTTGCTGTTCCTCTTCTCCTTCTTTTATTCCTTGATAAATCTGGCCATTGCAGGCTAGCTAGAAAATATACAATCAAACGCTTCTCTGCCACAGAAACACAGATTACCACTGATGCTCCATTTGCCGTGCATTCAATGGGATAGCTGTTTAGACTAGGAGAAGGATTATGGAAGAAACGCAGTCAACCTTTTAGAATACCTCTTTGCTATCATTCTCATCCCATCGCTCCTGAATTTGCATATAAATGCTGCTAGAGAATCATGTAGCAATCTATAATGAAAACTGGCCAAGTAATTTTTTATAATTAATGCAGTGTTACGATCTAAACTATATTTTTCACGTAAGTGTTAAGGAAGGAAATTTGGTACGGTGCCAAATGGGAAAATGTCCAGTAAAAAATACTTCCTCCTGCTTTTATTTCATTTTTGACAATATGTGAAGCCCTAATTGGAAGCTGTGAATACTTCTAAACCTTGCTCCAAGGAATTCAGGCTGCAGCAGTGATTTCCTTTATCTTTAGCAATACTTAAAATCAAGAAACTGAATACAACACTGCTGAGTGACAAAGATGATTCCAAGATCACAAATAACCAGAGCTGAAAACTGAACTGGAATTCATAGAGCTGACTCACTTTTAGGCTAAGAAATAGGCAATGCCTTTTGGCCAGCGCTGAGGAATATTTCATATACCCTGCAGTTGCACATTTTTCATGCTGGATATCATAGAATTAGCTGACAATTTTGTATCATGGTGATGTCAAAGCCTGTTTAGTCTTACCATAAGAAGCGGACTCCCCACCTGTTTCTGGAGCTGTCTGACATAGTGCTAGCAAGGAAGGACAAATAAAATGGGACGATCGCAGGATCCGTTCTCTAAAGCCACCCTGATTTGCAAAATAAAAGCAACAGCTTTCCAGCATGGTACTGCCCCATCACAGTTCAGCTGTACTTCCTGGAAGTAGAGCTTACTCCCAAACTTACAGCTACTGCACAGAGAACAAGTGGATGTATATCGTCTTTCTGTTGGTGAACATGAGCATAAATGCAGCTTTTGGAGGTATCCCCCTCTGCCCCACATCACACAACTACCATTCCATTAGAAATGTAATGGCTGCATGTGACAAAAATCATGTAGACTCCAAGCTTGCACCAGTTTTAAACAGACCAAAAAAATGCACTTTAAAGGACCATCAGCTGAAGCAAAAAAAGAGGAAGCAATAAACCTCTTCAAGGGCAGCATTTAGCATCTGCCTGGTAAGCGATAGTTGATGTAGTCCCAGGAGACGAGCACAACGCAACTCATCGTCAGCAGCAAAACCCCTCATTGTTACCAGAGTACAGATCACCTTCTAAGTCTAACCAACTGCACTATGACAGCCTTCACTTCTCACTCCTCTTACTGCAAGGTAGACTCTGCTGCATTTTAGAAATTATCTTGAGTGGCAGAACCAGGCACTCAGTACAGAAAGAAAATGCAACAACGAATTTTAAAAGAGAGCATGTAATTTTCTCCTTCTCAGCCTTTCAATAGATCAACAGATCTAACAACATTGGCTCTCACTGAGAAAATCGATGTGGTTTCCTTTTCTCTCCTGTTGTGGTATGACCTCCCTCCTTCCCTCACTCCACTGCCCCTCCCTTTCCTCTTTCCGTCTTCCTTCCTTTCCTCCCTTTCTTCTCTCTTTCCTCCCTCCCTCCTGGACCGTTCAGTGTTAATGAGCAGCCTGATTAGTTCCACGAAAAGTCCTGTGGTGTTATACCACAGGGGCACTTCTTGCTGTTACCAAACAAACACATGCATTATTATGTTACTATCACCTAGGAAAATAACTTCTGTCAGTGCTAGCCTATCTACAAGAAAAATATGTCTCATAAAGGCCACAGTCATAAGTTCTGATCCAAAGCCTGAAGTATATAAATAAATCACAAGTAGGTTCTCTGGGCTTTGGATTAGATTGGCTGTGCATACATAAAAAATCACTACTAAATAACACTAGGGGAACCTTGGAAGCAAAAATTCCACAAATAGCCATGAAAAAGGTTGGCATTTACCACTGAATAGCAAAAAGGCATTTATTTCAACTGTAAAGAATAACATAAAGATCCTGAACAGTGAGGACTAGACAGAAATAAACCAAAGCAAGACAAATATAGGGATAAAAGATGATTGGATTACATTACTGCCCAGTCAGTCCCAGCAGCTGACAGCAGATAAATTACCCTAATGTCGAAAAGGACATAGAAGTAATTCTGTTTTTTTTGCTCCTCAGGTTCTCCTTTTTATCGAGCTTCAATTTTTACAAAAAAGAAGAAAAAAATACCATGAAAAAGTGGGATTTCTTTTTAGATTTGGTATCACACTTCTATGGGAATTTCAATATGTATTATGTTTGCATAATGGTAAGGATAAGAGGAGGTGATGGGCAGGAATTTGTTTTATAGTATTATATTGAGCCATATGGATTTCTTCAACAGAGCTATAGCTGTATGTGTGCTTATGTTCATATTTCTTGTTACATATTATTTTTTACTTTAGAAAGCCAATTCTAGTTCTTAAAATGTCTCTTTAGCAAGGACTTTGACTGCAATAGCAAAAACTTTAATTATCTTTCCCCTTTTCCTCAGAAATAAAAGAAAAATCTTCTGAAAATGTTAAAAAACAACTCCCTCCTACCATTCCACAAACGTTCCTGCACTAAAGGTATTACTTTATTTGGACTAAGTATAATTTCAGTGTTATCATTAGGCTTCCATTTTTCCCACAGACTTTATAACAGATAGTTTCAGATCTGCTATAGCAATGTCAGTGCATGTATACGATTCTTTCCCTGATAATCCTCCATGTTAAATTTAAATAATGCTATTGTGTGATTATTCCTCTTTTGACGCTATCACATTCTCAAAAACACTCCTTACCACCTCTTCCACTGAGTGAGGTTTTACCCACTCTTGACAGGATAACAGCATTATGTGAATTACACAGTAGATAATTCTTCCAAGTATTTCTTCCACTAACATGTTGTGTGAACCTATTTTATTCCTTTGCAGAGCTATAAAAAGGCCTAACCAGTTTTTAAAACCTTTCAGTATTAAGAACTTTCAAAGCCACTTTCAATGCTGAGTAGTTATTCTTAATAGTGCATTGTTAAAAGCTATTGAGCAGTAGGTGTAACTCACCTCAGACTAGGAACTCACTGTCCATTAGTAGCATTTACTTTCACAGCTTTTCCACTCTGTCCTACAGTGGAAACTGTTTGAAATGGGGATGGAAGCGACATTAACAGCTACAGAGGCATGCAGCTAATCCATGCATCTCTGGGCAATTATGGTCTCACATCTATCTCAGCCAGTAAGCTCTTGCCCCTCTGTGAGTCTTGTTGTGATAAAACTGGCCTAAAATGACTTGCTGCTGCTAGAAGTACTTCTTTTTACTTTGTATTTTTGGAAACTAAGAATTAATTTACTCCACTGCTTGTATTGAGAAACAAATAGGAACTGTAGCCTAATCTACTCTCTCTGAGCCAAAAGTTCATAGTGGGGACTCCAGTTTTCATATAATTATTGCTTTAAATTTACTAAACTCTTTAATGGCTTAGTACTTAATTTTTTTCTTTCTATCTATGGCTAATACACAGAATAATCAACTTCCATGAAGATGTATGTCATAAATTTCCTTTTTCTTTTCTGTATGGGAAAAAAATTTTCTTCTTTCATTTCTACATATAGACAAGTCGAAGATGATCAGAAGAGCACGTCACTTTCTTCACGTTGTTACTCAGGGATCAGACACGTAGGGTACTTTTTATCACTTACAAATACAGTCTTTATTTCTTTTTGTTAAGTAAACCATTCAAGGAGGAAGAGATCTAGTGTACTTTATCACAGTTGCATAAATTAAAGGCATGTTTCTTGGTTCATTTATCTATTTTAAGCAGGAAGTTACCGTGGCAGGAGCACGAAGAACACATGGTATTCCTGGCTCATTAACATCACCTAACCACCAAACCTCACCCCAGTGCAGAGGAGCAATCATCTTCTGCCACTGAGTTACGCTGTCATTCACATTAAGGAAACTGGCCACTCCTAAGAGGGGACGGCATGCACGCAACAGACTTCAGTACCAAGTAATCCCAAGTATTCAAGAATCCCAACCGTTCTAGATTTGTAGAGGGCTTCTATACAAGCAGATTAAGTTTTAGTGAGATTTTATCTACTGCTTCTTCTCCTTTCCGTTTCTCTCTTGGTGGAAAGTATCGATTTTATGCTCAGGAAAAAATTTTGCTACCTTAAACATATTCTCTTGAATATAAATGTTATTTTGTTACATTATCTTGAACAACACACTTGTAACTACTGAACTAGTCCAGAGTAAAAATTTTCTAACAAGAATCTTCTCTGTTCAGTCTGCAAGGAATTGGACATCCATAATTAAAAAGCAGATCTGTAACCTGTTAGGACAAAATCTCCCCAATACATCTCTATTGTGCATCTAATTGAAATGTAGTTAATCAAGAGACCAAGCCACATTAGAGTTCTTAGGTTCCCAAATTTTCACCAAAGGCTCCATAAGTACTCCATAACTGCCTGTGTTCTGAGGCACTGTCAGTTTGACTAAGCTGAGCAACCACAACCAAAGCCCGTTTTGGATTCACAGACAAGTCACCCCTTGCTACGATCTCCTAAGGCACCGACCTAGCTGGCCTGTGCACAGTGACCCTCAGACTGTGCAGCCAACAGCACCAGCAAGAAAGCAAAGCCCTGTAGCTGTGCCTGTTGCCATTCAAGAATATTCAAGAGGATGTCCATTTTAATATAATATCCTAGTGGATTCAGGAACACAGGAGTTAAATACCCTTCTCCAAAAAAAAAAGGAAAAAAAAAAATTCATGATTCATATTTTGCATTTCCTACGACAAGGCCTGAGAATATTCAAAAAGGAAGGAGAATAAGTCCTCTTCACTCACCCTGTCAGTGCTGTAACGTGGGGAGGCTAAAAATTCAAGAATCATTGGGCCACAAGAAGATAAGGAGGGGGAAGGCTGATTTTGTAGCCCATCAGCTGGAGCGTTCAGCAGGCAAAGGGTAGGGATGACATAAATAGGCTGACACAGGCACCTTTCTTTCTGCTAAGCAATGGATTCTGAGACAAGTAACTTCCCCTTGAGGTATTTAGGTGCCTAATGTAGGTGTCTAATCTTGAATGGTGAACTTGAGAGAAGACATATGTTCCCTAAAATCTGTCAGTCACCAGTGCTTTTACAACGGGGTATGCTAAACCTTTGTGCACTTGAGAAGTGTACACAGAAAATTACTGAACGATACCTACCACGTTTCAAATTCGCACCTTAGATTTTTCCATATGTAGCTTTCACTGGTACACACTAACCCTAAATCATAGTCTAATCCTTCATAGTGTTTATTTGGTGTTCTGGTTCTTATTTGAATTAGGCCTCAGTCCCACACTCAGATCCATGGGGGCAGCCAGCTATTCTGGTCACAGAATGTACTGGTGGCCACAAAACACCTTGTATATCATTAGTCTGTTCATATAAATAGATCATACTTCCAAGGAAAATCAATCCCCACTATTATTAAAGCAATTAGAGCAAGTAATTGTTACAAATAGTTAATTAGAATAAATTTCTAGTTGTTTTACATTTGTTATTTCAGCTCAATGGCTAGTGCTTGCAATATGGCATTTAGCACCAAATAGCACCACAGGCATTAAGAGATTCCTGACACAGTTCCATGACTACTGACCAAAGTGTGTATCAAATGATGATTTCCAGTTCCTGTATTCTCAAACAAGAAACTTAGATTGCATATAAAAAATAATAATCAGGAAAATGAGTGAAGAAAATCTCACCTAGGTTTTGCAAAGTATAAACCAACCACTTACTGTTTTAAACCATTTTTTTCTTTTTTTTTTTTTTCTCTATAAGAACTTCTATGTGCTTATCATGTGCACCCTACACCACAGTGTATGTGTCACAGTCTCCCGGTGCTCTCATTCTTGGAAGACCTGTGCATGACATCTCCCTAAGCAGGGTAGCTGTGGGTGACTAATGTAGGCATTGACTGTAATTGGGGTGCAAGATGTAGCAGAAGATTATGATGGTTAAAGTGGAGACACAAGGCCAGAGTTTCTAGCTAAGGCATATTGCACAGGCAAGACACACTAAAGCCCAAGTACGGAATCTGTATCTCTTGGTATAGTTTTGAAGATACGAAAAGATTAGTCTCACTCATGAATGACTTGCATGACATTTACACAGAGATTTCAATATGAAGCGGCTGATCAAAAAAACCTATAGGTGAATTATATGATTCTTCTGCATCAATTCTAATATAGGGAATAACAGATTAGACCAGAAAAAGATGGCAGCTTGAGAGTGGGAAAGCAAGGCAAAAGCACTATGTAAATGAAAGTTTCTGAGAAAATGCAGAGACAGCTTGTTGCATATGTAATTGTGAACTCTTTTTCTAATAACTTCTCTCTGCTGCAGGCAGCAACAAATTTTCCCTTCATGAGAATCAGCTTTATCTTGGAATAATACCCAGAATCTCTTGTTTCCAGTACAGCCTACCTCCCTGTGGGGAAACATCAAATCGAGAAGACTCAGTGAGTCGAGTTTCCATGGAATTGTTTCTGCAAAGAAAAGATGTTTTTGACTTCACAGAAAATAAAGCCAGTCTGTGACTGTGAGTCACAGGAGATCTGTTGAAAATGAGGTTTCTTTCCTATATTGCCTCTTTACTTTTGCTAATACCCTGTCACACTGCAGTTCTGAGAAGTAATTCCTTAACTGGTGACTGTCTTCAAAACTCTTCTTCTGTGAAGACCTGTCATACAAACTTTCATTGAGACTCACTCATCCTTGTCATCTCTTGGCTTGCCATGTTCTTGCATTTCCTTCTTTCTCCAGTTCAGTAATAATCTCTCTTTTGTGTGAGACTTACTCAGAATCATGTAAACATAGAATGGTTGAGGGTGGAAAGGACTTCCGGAAGTCATTGTCCAACCCCCATGCTCAAACAAGGTCATCTACAGCCAGTTGCCCAGGACCACGTTCAGACAGCTTTCGAATATATCCAAGGACGGTGACTCCACAGCTTCCTGGGCAACCTGTGCGAGTGTTTGGTTACAGGTGAAAAGTGTTTTCTGATGTTCAGAGTAAATCTCCTGTATTTCAGTTTGTGCCCACTGCCTTCACAAGACTCCTTCAAAATGCCCATGTCTCTCTCGTACTGAGAAGCCCAGAACAGTACTCCAGGCGTGGCCTCACCAGGGCTGAGCACAGGGGAAGGATCACCTCCCTTGACCTGCTGGCAACACTCCTACTAATGCAGCCCAGGCTACCATTAACCTTTTTTTTTCCTGCAAGGGCACACAGTTAGCTCTTGTTCAACATGGTGTCCAGCAGGACTCTCAGGTCCTTTTCTGCAAAGCTGCTTTCCAGCTGCTTGGCCCCCAGCATGTACTCGTGCCTGGGGTTTTTCTTCCACAGACGCAGGACTTTGCACTTTCCCTTGTGAAACTTCATGAGGTTCCTGTCAGGCCATTTCTCCAGCCTGCTGAGGTCCCTCAGCACTCCTCCTAGCTTTATATCATCAGAAAACTTGCTGAGGGTACACTCTGCCCCATCATGAGACCACTGATGAATATCTACAGTAATAGTCTTTTCATCTCATGCTGGAACTTGTAAAGAAAAAATAATATGGACTCATGAAGCCAAGTCAGAAAAAAAACCTCTTCACCAGAGCTGCATAAACTATAGCAGAGCTTAGAGCTCCTGGGGCATTACAAGCATTATGCATGGCCGTCCTGGGCACTCCATATCATTTGTGGGATCCACAAAACCTGCGAATGAGTTGTGCGTACTACTCCACAGACTGGAAAATTATATTCCATGGCCACACTGGCAACGTTAGTAAGCAGAGCCTGAAGAGCACCGTCCTTGCCAGCCTCTGTGCTGTCAACCTGTAATGTTACTGCCATCCTGCCAAAGCAAAATACTGAGGGACACTATGAAGGACTCATGATGCCAGCACTCAGCCTCACATCAATGAGGGATTTTGTTGACAATTGTGTCCTTGTCTCACTTCTTAGCTGAGCAGAATTTAATTAAAACACACTTCCTAAGAACATTTGATCACTCAGCTTGCAGGCAGAGAGTTTCTGTGGCTGAAGGAGGAACTAAGGGAGCTTTACTCCCTGCCGTTGCCCACTCCGCATTCCTGTGCCATTTGATTTGACTGCAGCTGTACATCTGCATAAACTCGCCCCTTCAGATCAGGTATGACAAGTCCCTGGTCCATAAAAAGTAGAGCCCATTGAAAGACTGTAAAGCATGATCTTGCCTCTAATTTGGTACATAATTTAATTTGGTATTAGGACAAACTCTTAGTTGTATAAAATAAATATTGCCGTTACACATACCACAATGGTGCCCTTGTTAATGCCACTGCTGCTGCTTGCTAAAAATCTGACTGTTGCATTTCTCCAGATGTGCTGCTTAAATGGCCATTTAGGATGGAGAATTTCCATCCTCTGCCTTATACAGTTCTATAGGCCTCATCCTTCTACATAACGGGCATTTGATGAAGTGTAAATATGTAATATCTTTGTTTTAATTGGTTTTGAAAACAAAATGTTTCTTTACGAACACTGCAGGAAACAGAGTGACATCAGCGGCATAGCGCTGTCTCCTCTGTATCTGGCCAGGACTGAAATGGCAGTAGCTGACATCAAAAACAAATTTACCAATTTTCAGCTGTGTTGGTCTAATGAGTGCTTAAGGGATACCTTATGAGGGAGCTAAAGAAAGGAAGAACTTTCATTCAAGAAGGACGATTAGTGTTGTGGGTTCCTGTGAAGCATTAACTTGACAGCCATGCACAAGTCAACAGCATGTTTGTTCCCTCCTCTCTACTGGGGGTATTGTTTCAAAGAGGGTCATCAGTTTGCAAGTCTGGCATCTACTTACATTGTTTAAAAATCTTACAAGACCCCCATTAGAATAATGGATCCTGACATATATTTCCTAATTTGCTGTATGATATAACTACTGTGGACAACTGTAATCATACTCCAACTGCTGCTTTAGAAAAAGCTTTTTAAAAAAAATGCTCCATTGATCTGAGATGTAATCTGCATCTGTGATGGTATAAACAATATGTCGTGTGGGATGACAGCATTAATATTTTATTAATAACTCCTTGCACAGCCTCCTACATGAGCTGTGGAATGTAAAAACAACCTTCATTGAAGCAGACGATGAAAAATAATAAGTGGATATATAGAAAACCTTTGAGAAACATTTAGTCATTTCAACATTTCATAAGTTGCATTTCTGATTAAGATTTTGACTTTTACACTGCAGCTTTGCTGCCCTGCATAGAGTTTAAAGGATGCTTGCTGCCAACTTGAAACCTGGTCAGTCATTTTCAAGAAAATCAGATTATTGGGTTTGAGGGATCATATTTGTCAGCCTTTAAGGTTTGACAATCACATTGCCTATTTTTAAAGGATGTTTTTCTCCTGAGCATCCATATGCTGTAGTTTCACTCAAACAAGAAGAGGAAACTGAGAGGGAAAATGCACTGAAGTCTTTGGCCACCTCTCTGTGGCAGTGCACGGGCTTAATCCAATACATGCAACGTAACTGGTGAAATACGCTATGCAGCTGAAGGTGAAAGGACTTGCAGGGGGAGATCCAGTGTTCATAAATTAAGTGGCTTGCTCTCTTCACTGGCTTTACTGAAGGCAGGCACCTTCCAAAGGACCGTCCAATCTGTCCAGTTCAATTGGTTCTCTCTTAATGGTAATGGGGATGATGGCCACAGATCACATACTGCTGCCTCTCTGCACTCGTGGTTAAAGCACCGGGTGAGGATGCAGTGACTTGAATTCTTGGGTTTATTCTTCCTGAAGGCGCTATGCCAAGATATTAGGAAAAGGCCTAACCAGTAAGTGAGAGGAGTGGCCATCCTTTCCAAAAAGGCTGGGCTGGGCTACTGTGGCCTCTGGGCAGTAAAAGCGTTCAGCTCTCAAGGTGACAAGAAACCTGACTTTAACCTTGTGCATTTAGCAGAGGTGAAGGAGGGCAAGGGAAGAGCCTGAAGTCTGGTCTCTCCTTCTAGGACTGTTTTTTGCCTGTTATTCAGAGAGAATCTAATTTGAGAGGTGGGGAAGCTGCATCTGGAACCTCGGTTCCAGTAAGCTCCACTAATTTGCAGGAAAATTACACCATACTGCAGGAAGAGGAAAGCAGCTGTAGGAGGTTAGATAGAGTAGCCTGCAACTTTGGAGCCTGTAAGCTGCAAACTTTGGAGTGTGTAAGGTGGAGAGTGCAAATAGGTAGAAAGAAATCTGAATGTGTTTCAAAAGAGTACTATAGTGGGAAAGTATGGTTTGATGGTATATCTCATTTCACTTTAACTAATTAATAGCAGTGGATGACGCCTCTAAAAGCAAAAAAACCCAATAAGTGATACTTGAGCCTGATGAACATGATATAATGCACTTCTGCAGAGACAGACAGCCCTGCTCCTCATACACACCAGCACCTCTGGCTCTGCTTCCAGAAAAAAGCCAACGATTTCTGACAACTAGAATAGCCACTTCATGGGTTACAGAAAGATGCCAGAAAGAAGAAGAAAGATGTTTGGGAAGTGACAGAAACATTTTTTTTCCTGATTGCATCTCTGTCTTTAAACCAGCCAAGCACATAGATCTGTAAATTGCAGTGTCTTCAGTTCCCAGTAAACTCAAGGGACTGCTTATCTTGAATCAGGTCCTAAATGTGTATATTATTATATCCTAGGTTAAAAGAGCATCTACTTAAATGTACTCCTATAATGTTTATTATAAAAGCATGCACAAAACTTGTACAATTATGTGATTGCTCTGGGCTGCTCAGCAAACAGAAGGTGGTTTGTGTTTTAAAGAACATATAGGAAAGGGTGATAAAGATATGCAGGTGCAAGCCTGACATTTAAAAAAGTGATTACAACTGTTTTTTCTAAATCTGCTGTTGTTGGTTTAGTTTTGCTTGCAACTATTCTCTCTAGGCATATATTCTGGCTCCATTATGCAGTATCACTATGACACACAAAAGAAACATTTTTCTCCCAGGAACATGGATTCATCATACACCATGGTGCAGTCACCTCTAGGAATATTACAAGGAATTCATCAGCTAGGCAGAAAGCAAGAAAGTGTGGCATGAAGGAAACTGATTCACCAAGGACAGATGCCTGAGCACCAGCGATGCACTGTGCTGCTTGAAGGAAGCTGTGGAGGTGTTCTGAGACAGCATGCTGGCAAAAGCTGTTTTCTCATATTGCATTAACATAAGACGTGAACATGAGGACACATACAGAGTGTCCACTAGAAGCCATTAGTTGGGTGAACAGGTGATGCTGCATGGCTGCATCGCTATGACAGGACTCCTAAAGGCTTGATGAAACAACAGGCTCTGCTAGTCCACACTGTACCCACAAACACAGAGGAGGCTAAGTGCAGTATAAGTGCAGAATATCTCACCTTTGGGCTGCTCCGACAGGGAAGTCAGCAGGTTCCAGCTGCTGACAGTCCAGTTGGTCAGAGCTGCTCAGCAGCACGAGAAAGGAAGCGCTGCCAGCCCTCAATGCTCTACCATAAAGAGCTTCTCCCTCAGACAAAAGCAATGAGCATACATGAATGCAGGCTTGCAGTAGTCCAAGAGACAGAAAATGCAATTAGTTTAATCTCAATTTGTCTTCACTAAACATCCAAAGAAAAGCAAAACATTTTTTGATGTCCAAGCAAAGCAAATGAGTTTGGGTTTCAAAATAGGATCCAAAAGCCTTGGAGGAGTGATTGGTAAAAGCCACAAAATACTATGAACTTGGAGTTACAAGAAATCTTCCATATCAAATTTGAATTGTAGGTGCAAATCAGACAAGCCCTAGAAACAAGTCTGAGAGGCTTAAGAAGTTGTCGCCCTCACACAGAAGTTTCCGCCCCATTGGATCCAACTGTATTTCCATTCAAAATAATCACAGAGTCTAAATCACCCAGATAACACTAAATTAATTCAACACATATTTTATGTCAGGGCATGGTGGTAGGAGCTTGCCCAAGAAGCACTTGACCTAGACAAAAATTGAGCTGATAAAATAAAAACTGCATCATCCTTCCAGGCTCCAGATCATAAATGAAGACATACTAGGGCTTGCAGAGAAAAGAATGTTGTGGGGTGTTTTTTCAGAAGAGAGAAATTCTACATTTTTCTGTGTCTCCTTCTAAAAAACACATTTTTGTGTAGAATACTTCCTGCAGTCCTTCCCCTCACAGCCTCAAACAGTAAAAAAATGGGGAAATGACTAGCATAGAAAATAATTTTCTTAGACAAATGGTTGATGATTAACAAAGTAGTAAAGAACTGAAAATCTGGGTAACTTCAGGAATGGTTGGTAGTATTCTCTTTGTCTACACAACAACATGTAGACTAGGTGCTGTTTAAGACATAATTAAATAGGGTCTTAAGTTGCCCCAAAGCATCACAGATGTGTAAGACTGAAAGGTCATCTGGGTCCTTTCCTTCATTACACAATCAAGTATAATTAGACTATCCCTCATTAATGCTTGTCTTCCCCATTTTTTTGAAAGGGTTTCAATGAGAGGGATTCCACAGCCTTCCTAAGTAACCTGAGTTTAGCTATTTTCACAGCTTTTCCTAGTACTGCACCTAGGCCTTCTCTTCTGAAAATTAAACTGATTCCTCCTTGTCACTACAGTGGAATGGAGAGAAACTGATCACTTTGTAACAACTACAAATATGTGAAGACTGTTACCATACTCCCTTTTCTATACTAACTTCCTTCCTTCATTTTTTTCCAAGGAATTTGGGCTTTCATAGACTTCCATCATGCTTTTTGCTTCTTCTCTGGACTTTCTTTCAATTTGTCACTGTCTTTTCTACAAGTGTGTGGCCCAAAGATGAATACAGAAGTACAGCTGAGACCTTCCTAGTGACAAGTAGAGCAGAATAATTGCCTCCCATGCCTTATACATCATTCCTGTTAATTCTCCTCAAAATGGGATTGCCTTTTTTGCAATATCAGCATATTGTTAATTCGGACGCAATTATAGCTGCCATATAGCCACCTAACCACACAGTCCCTGTTCTGCATCTACATGCTTCATTTTCTTTCCCTCTTGGAGTATTCTGTGCTTACTGCTACCATTGTATTGACAAATTCTATTTGATTGATTTCAGAACATTTCTCCAACTCATCAGTCTCATTTTGAATTCTGATTGTCACCCAAAATGCTTGCAACTTTCAGCGTAGTGTCCTCTATGAATTTGTAAATGCCCTCTCTCTCTTCTGTCATCTGAGTTACCAGTGAAAATATTGAAGACTATCACATCCAGGGAGAAGCTTTGTTGGATATATCTTGATAGGCCCTATGAAATTATATTTTCACTTTACCATTAATTTTGTAAAAGTCTCCTTCATGGTTGTGCATGAAAAACCATACTTGCACGCATTAATTTGGATCTGGTACTACCATAGACTGCAACAATAGCTCTGGAAAGTGTAAACTGAGCCATTCATCTTAGTGAGATATTAACTATGAAGTTTCAGGACAATTAAATGTCAACATTAATTTTCACTGATGATCAACTTTGTAGAATCAAGCTAACACGCTTGTAAGTTCTCTTATAATGTAAAATAATGAGGGGTCTGCACAGGGACAGCCAGTTGCCTTTGGGTATTACAGTGATTCCTCCCCTAAGTGCCAAACACTCCTAGTTTTGCCATGATAATTTTTCCAATCATTTAATAATTTTTACTTACTGAAAGTAGAATAAATATTTGCAATGCATTTCTGAGTATTTTTACTACCCACTCCATCACATTTAAAATCCATATATTTAAATTTAGTCTAGAAACATACTCCATTGTTAATGTAATATAAATTGGTCATAACTATAAGGTAGGACTGATTCAAACTTCAGTTTTACGTTAAGGGATATCTTTTCACCAATTTCAGTTGGCTTTAATTCAGGCTGTTAGACTAAGTTTGAAGTTTGAATATAGGTCATTAGTTGTGGTTGTCAAATCTAGAACTTGCACAGCGATAATTAAAAAGTTATTTAAGTAAGAATTTATCAAAATGGGATTTATCTATGAGTGATAGCATAATTAAGCTGCTGAGTATTTAATATTCATACATGCATTTATTTTAAGACTATAAATCATTGCAATTTAATGATGCTTGAACAGGAAATAAACTTTCAACATAAGCGATACTTCACCTAGGATACAGAACACTTTATGAGCCAACTTCCTTATATTGACTTACGCTTGTAAAGTCAATGGAGTTAAAGCGAGGCTGTATTTGCCTGCAGAATACGAATGAGAACACAGACGGCTGTTTAGCTGGTATCCAGGTTCACATATCTTGGGAAGGAAGCAAGGAAGGAAGGACAGGAAAATAAATAAATGAATAAATAAATGGAAGTCTTTGAAACACTGGAAATTGTGTAATTGTGCTGAATAGATCAGTAAATACCCAAAATCGTTACTGCAGTATCTAACAAATCAGTACTTTCACTTGTTTAGTATATATGAGAGAAGGAGAAAAATAGCAAGCAGCAGTAAATGGGAGATACTAGGCTGTGTGTGTGCAGGAGACTCTGGAGTTTCTCAGTTCTGCTAGTTGCACCTGCTGACAACGTGACGCATGAAAACATGCCATCACAAGGAGGTCCAGTAGAGCACACGGGGAAAACAGCTGACCTTGAGAACTGAAGTAGTAACAATGCCATGAAATTCAACAATGCAATCTGCAAAATCATACATTTAGAGACTACTCGTGGGAGTTTTTGATACTAATGAGAATCTCACCACAGGGAGAACACAGGGGAGGAGGAAAATCAGACCGTGTCTGACAGTCTCAAAGGACTGTAAGCAGACAGTATGATGGTAAGGCAAGTGTGTTCTGAAGCTCTAACCAAGCAGCTCCTAGTAAAAACAGGAAAGTACTAATGTCTCTGCACAAAGGCCTGGGGACAGTTCATCTGGGTAAGTGTATGAGATGCTGGCTGCCCACACTGAAGGCAAAAGAATTTTAACTGAACCACAGGTGAGCAGAAAAAGCTAGTGCAATGATAAATAGGGGACAAGAGACAAGACTACCTTGGCTTAATTTAAAAACATACAGGAGAGGGATATCAGCACAAGCAAATACTGGCAACAGAAAAGAACTCTCCAAAAAGCCAACCAACCAACCAATTCTATCAGAAGAACCAGATGACCTCAATGGTCTGCTAACACAGTTAGCTTGGAAATCCAGGTGAGGTTTCAAAGTCAAGAGTGAGTTTCTGAGACAGTCTTTCAGTGGAACTGTGAGGCAAAATATCACATCTACTTTTAAAAACAGAGTTCTATTAATTTTATGCAAGAGTAAGATGGCATGATTGCCTGTAACAGCAGGGTGTTGGAGCTGGGGAGTCTGTATCTGGTCCCAGTAAGAAAAACTCGAACAGTTCAATGAAAGGAATTTAATCACACTGGAAAATCCTACTGATATTATTCACAAGGGCTAAAATGAAGCAAGTGGGGAGAAGCATACTTTGCTTCTATGAAACATTTATCAAGCAGACAGATCAAAGCACACTGTAGTTGAGAGCTCTTCTCTATATGATCACTGAACCTGATGCCATGTGTTTCCTAACCATTTGTTAAAGCGAATATGATCAACTTCCCCTGAAACAAGTGATTGGAACAGAACTTCTTGGCAGCTTATTATTTGGAACAAAGGCATTTATTCATGTTTATGTTTGAAATCTGTTTATGAAGTGAATGATATATTTTAGAGACAACAATATGACTCAGTTGCATGGGATTTCAAAGTGAGTTTTTAAATCTGTCGGCTTTTTAAAAAGGATCTTGCTATTTCAGCTACAAATCTATCTACAGGTTGCTAGCTATAAACTTGAGGTTTAAAAAATGTTTTCTGATGGTTGGATGGAGGATGTACTTTATTTGCATTGACTTTCACACCAGGAAACTGTATCAAAGAAAAGCTTTTTTGCTAATAACAATGCTTCAGGTTGAACAATAAACTACGAAGAAATAGGAAACACCTTCAAATCTTTATATAGAGGTAGTTAACAAATACAGCACAGTGCAAATCTCACTGTTATTCTCCAGCATTTACATTTATGTACTGACCTGTTGAGTTGGCAAGCTCAACAGCAGGTTTATGAATGTGATTTGTAACACATCTATAGATACACCAAGACTCTCACAAATGGATGGACAGAGAATATTCTTAATTGATTTATGTTTTTTATGGTACCACATTGGGGCCAATCTTATAGAGAATATTCACCAAAAAGCACCTTTTGTTATGTTCTGTTCAGCAGGTAAGTGTCTTCCATCACTGTACACTCCCACTAAAGGTACAGTGGGTGTGCTGGCTTTTGTGAAGCCTTGCAGGCGTGCCGGCAGAATGCTCCATGGTAACCACACTGGAGAGTGTCCCTGACATTTAGCAAAAGGCAGCTGGGGGAGCCTGCAAGATAGTCAAGGAAACGCTCAGCTGGCTCGGTCTCCATTAGTCACTTGGGAGGAGAAAGAGTTTCTCCTGGAAACACGGGAGATAGATAAAGTGGCAAACTGACAGTTACTTCATGCAGCCATTAACAAAGTCAGGGAGAAGTAGGCAACAAAACACTATGCAATCATCTGATGGTGGAAAAAGAAGAATTTTGTAATGCAACAGGGAAACAAGTCGTGGCTGGACTATATGAGAGGAAGTAAGCCAGTATGACAAAACATATCAAATGGAAAGGGTAGGAATATTGCTCTAGAGAAAGGGATGGAGTGAGAAGACACAGGAATTCATGCAGAAAAGTACAGGCTCCACAGCTTCTGTAAAAACAACTGATTTCAAAGGAAACATCAGATGTGTGACCAAGCCACTGCAACCGATTATCATTGGTTCCTTTTATTCAGAGGAGGAGTATCATTCTCATTTTGATCAGATACACATGGTATGGTCACATTAGGACTGGCAGGTGTACAGATCTCTTCTTGGTGGTTAAATGTGTTGGTAGAGATCAGTTATGATAATGTTCTAAATAAGTTAGAAGCAGGTACTCACGAATGGTTGCATTATTTAAACTATGTGTTCCCTCCCCAAGAAATCATGTTACATATTGTATATTGCCTGTTTGCACTGGTTGTCTTCAATCTGTTCTGGACACTCTGAAAGCAGGTAAAACACAGATTGAAGAGGTAATGCTCTAGTGTTCCTGTTTAGAGAGCTCTGTTCACACATACCACAGCCCTATTGCAAAGCCAGCTTTCATGAGTGTGCGTTTGAATAACAATCATAAAAAAATCTCTTTGCTTGTAATTTTTCACTGACTTAGCACTCCAGCCATAAATACTTGCTTTCCTGAAAACCAACAGAAAAAATACAGCTGAAAAAAAAAGACATTGATCATACTGTACTCAGTATATGCAAAGTGGTCAGAACATGTACAAGCAGGCAGAAAATCCACTCTACTCTGAAACAGGAGAAAAGAATTTATGAACCATTGACCCAGTATTCCTAAACACTCCAGTAACAGTATTTTTTAAGTTTTTCCTTTTCAGTTACTCAGGCAGGGTAATTCAAGGTGGGCTTTTTGTTGTTGTTGTGTACTTGTATTTGCCATTATCTCAGTAAAAATAATTGCTGTTAGTATTTGACCATGCAGCCAAGCCCTGAACCGACTCCTTACACAGCTAGCAAAATACCAGAAGTTTGAAAACAAATTTCCAAGTCCTTACATGTAAATGATTCTTCTTTCTTTTCCAGCATTCAAAACATTGTCCCTCTGTTTGCTTTTCCATTTTTAATATCTTCATTTTCTTAACTGCCTTTTAAAAATGTCTCTGGTTAACAGAATTCTCATCAGATAAAGCTCACTAATAGAGCAGGCACTGACAGAGAAAAACCACATTCAGAGGGAAAACTGGTTAGCTCTTAAATGCAGCATCTACGATAAAAGGTGGAAGAGGACAGTCAATCATTTCAGTGGCTCCTAAAATAGGACCAATGCCAGGCAGTATCAGATCAAGTCATAGTTTAATTTCTCATAAAGAAAGCTCTTGGAAGAGAGCAGAAGGAGGTCACCACAGGATGGATATGGAGTTTGTTGCAAGCACAACTGTTGAGGCATAGCAAGAACTAGCTCAATATATCTGCAGCTAGATGCCTGGACCTGGCTTTTCACAAAAAGGACTCTGTGCACCTTTCATAGCTGAAAGAGATGCTCAGAATTGAACCTCTGTGATTCTGGTGAACAAATAATGGAGGGAACAGTTTGGTCGATAAATCTAGTGGATGCACAGTGCCACAGCCACTGTCCCGTGGATTGCTGCAAATTAACAGTTACAGACTTTGACAGCTTTCAGCGGGACTTTCTCAAAAAGAAGGGATGACTTTGAATGTGGAAGAGTGGTTTCATATGCACCACAATTGCAGAAAAAAGACAAAGGAAAGAAAGGCTGTGAAATTCAAGGACAAGTACAGCGGCACAGAGCCTTAATTTGGAATCATATGCTTTCTTTGGGATGTAAGCAGCTTTTTGACATGTCCGCTACTTCTTCAGGATGGTGTGGAAATCTTGCTACCCTGGTAGAAAAACAGGGCACAGACTTCCTTGGGAAAACCCTAGAATGGATCTCCCCATTGTAAACAATAAGATGCATAACTCTCCAGTATGATTCAGGCTTTTTAGAACTGTGCTCATGTGACAGTCATGATACTACATATAAGCCAACTGTATATGAATAAACATCACATATCATCCCTCTGAAACTCTTGACAGAAAGTATTCGGCATACAAATAAAAATTATTTCTTACACTTGCTAATTTACCCTCTTTGTCATGAATTACTGGCACAGACAGCAAGCCTGCAGACCGAACCAGCTATTGCTGACTCCCGCAGAACCTCCTGGCCTACGCAGGAGTGAGCGGGTGGAAAGAAATTCAGTGGCCGTGCTAATGCTTCACAAGTGAGTGCAGGGTCTAGCCACCAAGCTACAAACTGGGCTGGCTCTCACACGCAGCTGAAGAGAAGCAGAAGCTTATTTTTACCTCTGAAACGAGAAGGTGACGTTCTTTACATATGGCAGGGGCAGAGCTATGGAACTGGAAGTGCCATTTGTACAAGTTAATTTTAGAAAGGTCAGGATTTTTCAGTGATTTAGGATTTTTTTCAGCAAATGCTGATTCATCTTAAATAAAACTGCCGATGGGTTTCTCTAGTTTCTCAGTTTGAAAAGTTTTGGAAAAATTAATGTTTTATCGGGGAAAAAAAGTCACATTATACATTTGAAAATGAAATCCAAAAGTACAGCATGCAAACGTGGTTTAAGTTCATTTACAGTAATTTGCAGTAACTTAGCATTCAATATTTAGAAATTGAAATAGTACGCGCTGCCCTTCCTATGCTCTGCGTAACTAAGTCAGGCGCAGACGCAAAACACCAAGCACATGTCCCTCACCGAGCTCGCGGTGGTTGTGGCTTCAGGGCCACCTGAGCCTGCGGGAGAGCCTTCTCAACGTGCGTTCTGGAGGACTGCTTTGACCCTCACTGACCCATGGAAAAACTATCTGCAAGGGTTTGTTTCCTGTTGAATTAATGAGCTACAGTCAAGTTCTGAATGGCTTCAAATTTGTGAGTATGTTGCACGGAATTAGTTACTGCCCTCATTCCAGCACATTAGTGAACTGCGCATACTGGAATGAATGGGATTTGAATGCATGAGGAAAAAAAGCAGCAAGAACTGTTACAAATACAGCAGAATAGCCTTTGAGTAAAGATGTTCATAAGAAAGTCCTGAACAAGTAGGCTGTAGCAGGTGAGTAAAACTAGGCCTTCTGTAAACACAAGCAATGGGAGAATTATTTGCTGGGCTCTAAACTTCACAAATCCATAAATCATACTGATACAGCGGTGACAATGATCTCTATGCGTTTCGTTGGCAAGGAGTCCTCAAGAACATACCCTTCCCACCGCAGCACAGATTGAATGCACAAGTAAATGAGAAATCACTCAGTAGTATATGCATGAGCATACTCTTATGATCATTTTGAAGGGCAAAGAGGCTTAACCAGAGGCTGTCGTCTACTGTGAGACACCCACAATCCGCTTTTTTCATTTTACTCTGGTACATTCCCAAAGACAGCACTCCTAAAAGCTTCGAACTTCCAAACGCATTTACTTAATGGGTAGCTGCTTCATCTTTCTGACCCCTGGCCAGACCTCATGGCAGCAGTGCCACACCATGCAAATACCTCACACTTTGATTTCTACACTTCAGAAACCAAGCCTCCCGCATTTGAATAATCCAGGTGATGCTCAGAATGAGATGCTGTACAGTTTCTGAAAAAGACCCAGCTGTTTCCTTTATCGCATTAATGGAGTGAAATGGGGGAAGGAATAGGTCTTATCAGAGTTCTTTATCAGGAAACTCTGGCAAACAGATCACTTAAATCTTTATTGACACAAAAATGCTGTCATTTAATCAGTGGTGAACCAAATATGAATACCAACTTGTGGTTCTTCATATCTGTCCTACAAGCACCCAACTTTGAAAACTCTATGAATATGGGGTCCAATTCTCTTACCTCCCCAAAAAACCCTTGCAATAGTTTTACACTCAGTTTATCCTCTAAATATTGACTGGATCAAAGCTAAATAAATTGCACTTCACTGCTAGTAGCCTTCTACTGCTCAAAGATCAGGTCTTCTGGTAGAAAAGAAAGGATGTTTGAAAGAGATTCTTCCAAACCATATAATTTCATATGAATTAAAAATTCAGAAATACACTGAATAGATCTTATTCGTGTTGAATAACATGCTTTGTTTTGTTGATTCAGTACACTGAGATATCTTCAAAGGGATTTGTCTATGGCCAGCAATGCCAGCATATAGCTTCCTGCTAGAGGACACCTTGTTTCTTTGATGTGAACAGATGCATAACACTGTAATTTCTGTTGCTGAGTGATGAGCCTTCCCAAAATCATAATGATATAATAGGCTTTTTAATTAACGAGCCTATGAATTTAGCGACAAAACACTGGAAACATGAGTGACTGTGTGATCTAGGGGATGTAAATACATGTAATGAGCTGTCATGCAAGAAACGGTATGACAGCTTCTGAAGCATAAGGTCTACTAAAAAAGAAAAGACCCTCTGCAGATCTATTTTTATGAGTTAATAAAAGAACACGTTATTTTGATTTTTTATGCTATATCCTTTACAGAAGGAACCCACAGGGCCCAAGAGTATAGGCTTTTCTTTATTACTCACAACTGATACAGCACATCAGTCATGATTATACCCAGTGAATACAAAACAAAGTGATTTGTTTCACAGGCAGTGATAAAAAGACCAGATCTTCTCACAAAGTTATGCTGATACTGCCATGGTAGTTTGCTAGCAAGAAAAAATTTGAACTTCATTTGGTATGCATCATCTCCCCAGAACGTGGTTTCATCCAGACAGTGAAGGCAGGAGTTTCCATCTGCTTCTGGCCAGGGCTCTCTTGGAGACATTTCAGTTTGGTCTGGTAGAACTGTGCATTGAATCAGTCAGTTCAGCAGATAGCTCCTGGATCCCACCTCCAGCAGGCTCCCGCTGGTGCCTCCTGCTCTCCCACACAGCCCAGTCACCAGGACTGGGCTCACGAAACGGCTCCTCTAAGATCATGAAGTCCAGCCATCGCCCCAACACCACCATGCCTGCTAAACCATGTCCCGAAGTGCCACATCTACACGTTTTTTGAACACCGCCAGGGATGGGGACTCTACCACTTCCCTGGGCAGCCTGTTCCAATCCCTGACCACTCTTTCAGTAAAGAAATTTTTCCTAATATACAATCTAAATCTCCCCTGATGCAACTTGAGGTCATTGCCTCTTGTCCTATTGCTAGTTACTTGGGAGAAGAGATCAACACCTGCCTTACTACAAGGCACCTCCTTTCAGGTGGTTGTAGGGAGCAGTAAGGTTTCCCCTCAGCCTCCTCTTCTCCAGCCTTCTCTTCTCATATCACACACTGGTCCACAGTGGGCAAGACCCAGAGCCCATGCCTCTACCCTCCAGCTCCCTTTGCCCTGCTCCTGGAGCTGTCTCATACAGAGCAGAGCACGCGTCGGTGCCCACAATCACACAAACACTCTTCAGCACAGCTTCTTCTCCACTGCAGCCGTGGAGCAGAAAGCAACGCCAGTATGCCTGACCTTGTCCACCCTCCCAGCAGACGCCTGCTGAGCAGAAAGACAGGATGAGGATGAGGTGAGAGCCTGAACCTCCCCAGCTGGCCTGGATCAAATTGTGGGGTAATAGAAGCAAGAAACATTTTACAGAATAGGTAGGATTAGCTAGCAATATTAGAATGATTCTCTCAGCCACAGCTGAGACAGATAGTGCAGATCCTTGCTCACTTTTCAGGCTGGGTGAAAAGCAAAATACTCATGTAAATTATTTTGGATATAAACAACAACCTACTTTCCCATAAACTTTATGAGCAGTGACTTTGCAGTGGAATCTCCTCAGTACTGAAAGATAATAGAACAACACACAAAACTAAAACATTAGATCTTTTTTTGGTAAGAAAGAGAAACACATTTTCTCAGTAACACTGAAAATAAGGCTATTTACATTTCTGAGCCAAACTACAGACATCAAGATCTGAAGCCACCAGTCCAAATTTCCAGGACTTGGGGTGGCAAAAACAGCCCTTCAAATGACAACTAAGGTTTTGTCTGTGGATAGATAGTAATGGGGAATGATAACCAGACAAAGAATCATAACAGTTTTAAGATTAACAAGCTTAGTTCAATGATCAACATGGAATAAAAACCAACAAGCCATTACATTTAACCATTGTTATTGTGGAAAGTATTGGTGCAAGGGCCAGAAGAGCATCATCAACGTATCACAGAATCACAGAATCACAGAATGGTAGGGGTTGGAAGGGATCTCTGTGGGTCATCTAGTCCAACCCTCCTGCTGAAGCAGGGTCACCTACGGTAGGTTGTAGAGGACCTTGTCCAGGCAGGTCTTGAGTATCTCCAGAGAAGGAGACTCCAAAACCTCCCTGGGCAGCCTGTTCCAGGGCTCCGTCACCCTCAGAGGGAAGAAGTTCTTCCTCATGTTCAGACGGAACTTCCTGTGCTTCAGTTTGTGCCCATTGCCCCTTGTCCTGTCACTGGGCACCACTGAAAAGAGCTTGGCCCCATCCTCTTGACACCCACCCTTCAGGTATTTGTAAGCATTTATAAGGTCCCCTCTCAGCATTCTCTTCTTCAGGCTGAACAAGCCCAGCTCCCTCAGCCTCTCCTCGTAGCAGAGATGTTCCAGTCCCCTCATCATCCTTGTAGCCCTCCGCTGGACTCTCTCCAGTAGCTCTTCATCTTTCTTGAACTGGGGTGCCCAGAACTGGACAGAGTACTCCAGATGAGGCCTCACCAGGGCAGTGTAGAGAGAAAGGAGAACCTCCCTTGACCTGCTGGCCACACTCCTCTTGATGCACCCCAGGATCCCATTGGCTTTCTTGGCAGCCAGGGCACACTGCTGGCTCATGGTTAACCTGTCGTCCACTAGGACACCCAGGTCCCTCTCCGCAGAGCTGCTCTCCAGCAGGTCTGCCCCAAGCCTGTACTGGTGCATGAGGTTGTTCCTCCCCAGGTGAAGGACCCTGCATTTGCCTTTGTTGAACCTCATCACGTTCATCTCTGCCCAACTTTCCAGCCTGTCCAGGTCACGCTGAATGGCAGCACAGCCTGCTGGTGTATCCACCACACCTCCCAGTTTGGTGTCATCAGCAAACTTGCTGAGGGTACACTCTAACTCTTCATCCAGGTCATTGATGAAGAAGTTGAACAAGGTTGGGCCCAGTACTGACCCCTGGGGGACACCACTAGTTACAGGCCTCCAACTAGACTCAGTGTCGCTGATCACAACCCTCTGAGTTCTGCCATTCAGCCAGTTCTCAATCCACCTCACCGACCACTCATCCAGCCCATACTTCCTGAGCTTCCCTAGGAGGATATTATGGGAGACAGCGTCGAAAGCCTTGCTGAAGTCGAGGTAGACAACATCCATGGCTCTCCCTCCATCTACCCAGCCAGTCATGTCATCGTAGAAAGCTATCAGATTGGTCAGGCATGATTTCCCCTTAGTGAATCCATGCTGACTACTCCTGATAACCTTCTTTTCCTCCACTTGCTTGTTGATGACCTCCAGGATAAGCTGCTCCATCACCTTTCCTGGGATGGAGGTGAGGCTGACCGGCCTGTAGTTCCCTGGGTCCTCCTTCTTGCCCTTTTTGAAGATTGGTGTGACACTGGCCTTTCTCCAGTCCTCGGGCACCTCTCCTGTCCTCCAGGACCTCTCAAAGATGATGGAGAGTGGCTCAGCAATGACATCCGCCAGCTCCCTCAGCACTCGTGGGTGCATTCCATCGGGGCCCATGGATTTGTGGGTGTCCAGATCGCTTAAGCGATCCCTCACACAGTCCTCCTCGAGCAAGGGAAAGTCATCCTCTCTGTAGGCTTCTTGTCTTACCTCCGGTGCCTGGGATTCCTGAGGGACAGTCTTAGCACTGAAGACTGAAGCAAAGAAGGCATTCAGTAGCTCTGCCTTCTCTGTATCCTCCGTCACCAGGACATCCGCCTCATTCAGCAGCGGCCCCACATTGTCCCTAGCCTTCCTTTTGCTGCTGATGTAGTTGAAGAAGCCCTTCTTGTTGTTTTTGACATCCCTTGCCAACTTCAAAAACGTACTGCGAAGTTTTACTGCTGAGATACAGCAGATATTCAAAATTACCTGAAAAGGTTGTAATTAATTATCCTGATGGACAATGAGTTACGTGTGAGTCAGGAGTGTGCCCTTGCAGCCAGGAAGACCACCAACATACTCGGCTACACTAGCAACCATGCACCCAGCAGGACAAGAGAATGACTATGTCCCTCTACTGCACACTAGTGAGGTGACACCTAGAACACGGAGTCCCATTTTGACTTCCTCCCCAGGCCACTATGAGATGGGTATCAGCAAACTAAGGCCCACTGAGATGATCAGGGAGTTGGAGCACTTCACGTACAAGGAAAGGCTGAGGCACCTGAGTTTGCTGAGGCTTGGATAAGAGAGGGGGAACCTCGCTGAAGTCTACTGCTATGTAAAGGCAATATACAGAGCAGTGCATACGGCAAGGGCAAGAGGCAGTAGTCACAAGATACAGTAAGAGAAATTGCAGTTAGGTAAATGAAAAAATAATCTTCAAAATGACAGTGGAGCACACTGGGCAGGTCACAGCAGCTCCCTCCTTGGAGATTTTCAAAACTCTGCTGGACAATGTCTGAACAACCTGCTTCAGCTTTGAAGCTTGCTCTGCTTTGAGCAGGGGGTTGGACCAAATGATCTCCAAGGGCCCCTTCAGACTGAAATTATTCTGTGATTCTATGATTCACCATCCTTCTCCTCAGAGAAAAAGGAAATACGATCCATGTTCTGCTTGCAAACAACAAAATTATTCTTTGAATACCCGGAGACCCAACAGTTTATAATAAAATCGCCCTTTGCTCATATCAGAGTTGCCAGTATTTATAAGGCCACTGTGTATCAGCGTATCGCGTAATGAATGGCAGCACAAACTGAACTTAATACCCATGAATGATGAGAACAAAGAACACTAAACTGGCTGTGTTACTCATTTACATAGTAAATTCAATTTTTTTAAACCCCTCAGCTTTTGCAGTTCCTGGAAGGCTGTTTTGCTTTTAGCAGAATTCAGTCTGGTTTTGCCCCTAAACCACATAACTTGTCTGTTGTGAATAAGAACTCAAATTCCAAGAGCAAAAACCTCAACAGAAAGAAATTTCACCGGAAAAAGAAAAATCTTCTTTGTGGTATCATTTGATAGTTCTCCATGTGAACATTCAGACTTGGAGTTTCCACTGACTACCATCAACCAGCCATGTTAAACAAGAACAACTGGAAAACAGCATTATATCATTCCATCTGGCAAAAACAATGCAGATAAACAAAGCATCAATAAAAATTAATCTTTCATCTGTATGATACAGAAATAATTGAAGCTCATATTGCTTGCTTTATGGTTTGAAATAATATGAGATTGCCTAACCTTTATGGTGCAGCTAAACAATGTCTAAGCGATCTTTTGTCATCAACTAGTATGAAACTGCTTTGAGGAAATGAACTTTCTCTTACACTTGTTTTTTCTGCAACAAAAATGGCTGGATTCACTTTTAGTGTATGCCATAATTTGAAAATATTAATGATGTCATCAAATTTTTATTTCTATCACTGTTAATGACAAATACTATGAAAGGTTGTTGAAATCAAGTAATTTTATCAGTAAACTAGCTGCAGGAGCCACCTATCCCTGAAAACATTGGAGATATCTGTAATGTGCTCTGGCACTTTCCACTTCTTTAACACTGTATTTGTTTATGCAAATATATGTAAATTTAGGACACAAAAAAATAAATTCATGCTTGCAAATGCAGAATTTGTCTATTGCTTAAAACAGAGCCTTCAGAAGCACTACAAAATGTTTCCAGTAACATTCATACCTTCTCTAGATATTTATCCAAGAGTCAAAATCCAATGATGAGTCACATAACTTACGGTAAGTGAAATTGCTTTATCATGAAACTTCACCTTCAGAAATTACATGATTTCAGTAGGTAAACTCAAGGTATTTCTCTAGTTCCATGTTACCTTCATTTCTAATCACCATCTCGGTAAAGGAGTGTATTCACCCACTGTGGCTAATGTATCTGAGATTTCTTATTTGATATAGAGAATGACCTGAGCTGAAACTTGGGCTAGTTTACCAAGCCTGTTACATTTTTCTTAGTTATGGTGGATTAAACTCTGTGGTTGCAGCATCCCAGGGCCCACTCATAACACTTCATTGGCACACAGAGGCTAATTTTTCAGGTCTTTCAGTGAGCAGGTTATAAGACTGAAGGACAGAACAGGTGTCTGAGGAAAGGATGAAATGACAAAACATAGGTCATCTATTCAGCAATGTGCATGGTGGTCTATGCCTCAAAACCGTAAGTCTGAGCTAGGTATAGCAGCTGTACTTACCGTACTTGATATCATTTGCTCCAGAAATAAGATGGTGAGAATGAAATAAATAAATTATTATAAATGAAGGAGATAAAAATCAATATGCCTCAGCCTCTAGACTTCTGTGCCTCCAACATACAACGTTAAGATTTGTAATTTTTCTTTACATTCAGGAAGACTGTGTTTTTCTAAGTGAAAGCTGAATTTGTGTATTCCCGTCATGCCATGAACCAGTTACACGGTATTTCAGGAAAGCAACCCATACCAGACAGCTCGCAATACAGTTGCCAGCCCTACACACCAAGCACCTGATTTACAAGCAGTCCCCCAAAAAAGCTGTGAAAATCCAGGTGTGACCACGCATGGCAACAGCTGCGCTACAAGCGCATGGAGCCTGCGACGCTGCCAGGGAAGGGGGCAGCCGGGGCAGGGGGCTGCCGGGCAGGGCACACGCTGCTGAGCAGTGCTCCTCTCCAATTCCTTGGAGAATTCTGTGGCCACCCCATGCACCTCGTGCACCTGACTATCCAGGTCCGGACGGGTAGAAAGGCTTGGCCAACAATAGAGTCACTAGGGCAAGCCACGTGAATCGAGAAGACTACGCGAAGGTATCTCACATGATAAGGGAGAGAACCAACAGGTCTGGATCCTTCAGCTTGCAGTGTCTGTGCTGTCTCGCCATCCAAAATGTCCAGCAAACGCAACCACAGAGCGTGTGGGTGCTCTGTACAGGCTAGGGAAGAGCTCTGTCTGCCGACCTCCTATGTAAAGCCCATTCGCTACTCTTTAAACTCATAAATTGCCCTCTGGTCACCTGTAAGCCTGGAGGCTTATCCCTGCATTCCCCTAACTGTAATATTAAAACGGACGGATTTTGAACTCGAAGTATTGTACTGATTGATCTTATGCTTGGATTTTGCAGTGCAATGTGTGTAAGTGGGAGTTTTCATTATAAATCTCATTTTGCAGGGTTTATGACTAGCCTGTTTCAATTCTCTCTAGGCTCAAAACTTGTTACACGCGTTTTACCCTGGAAGATAAAAACTGTCTTGAAAATGAGAAAGAGAGTGAGAGAAAGAAAAAGGATGGTGTAACTTTAACCACAGGAACATATTTTGAACCAAATAAATGAAACACTGAAATCTGACAGTTCTTACTGCTTTTCATAAAATGGTGTTTTTTGGAAGAGTAACTTAAATCATTAAAAAAGTAAGAGTCTATGCACATCCTCAGGAAGTCACTTCTTATATTCTGGGTAAAATGTACCTATTATTTAGGACAAAGTTACCTTTTCAATATTACTGAAAGTGGTTTGACTTTACAGAAGAATCTAGGAGGCAAATGGTGAATTTCCCATAGTCCTTCTGTGAGAAGGCAAAGGTCATGCAGAATTTAAGGGTATACCTTTCTTACTTCTGCAAATGAAAGAGCCCACATGACTGATTTTTTAGGAGAATCAGGGTGGGAGCTGGAAAGGATGCTCCGGTGCTCATAAGTTCATATGTAACATACGGATATGCTCTTACCCACATGATATGCTGTGCCTTCTTTCAGCCTTTCGGTCTGCTTTTGAAACTGGCCGAAACAGTAATATTCAGATGATGAAAGAGCACCTAACAATTTATTAGCCCAGCCTTCGTCAAATAAGTCATGTCTCAGAGTAAGGGTTTTAAGGATGAGAACTTTCTCTTTCCAAAAGTAACATATCTAAGAAATGAAAATACTCTGTCTTGTTGTAAAGTTCCTGCATTTTTTCAGAAGCTATTTCCTACTTTTTTACTTTAGCAATTGTTTAGGCACATCTGCTTACCTGTGTATGACCAATCAATCTCTTCAATCAATTTCCGCTGTTGTCTGTAGTATCCGTACACCAAATCTGCAAAATAGCAATGAATTTACAATATAAAAACCAGAAGCCTAACAGGAACATGAAGTGTAGATGACACCCCACCCCCCCAACAAGATAGTCACTGTTTTAATTACTGACAAATTATTTACTTTGTCCTCATCTTGGACCTCAAAAGGTAAGTACTGATTAAACAGAATACAAATAACATCAGCATTGTAGCATATAAATGTCACAAACAAAACAAACAGAACTGCTTTTCAGTTTCTCTGAATGTAATTTGTTATTTAACTCTTAGCTTAAGACTTGACATATGTATACTGGTAGGACTAACGGTTTATTCTCCCCGACTTCGTTCCACCCAGTATTCCTTCTCTATGTGCACATTATGTCTATTTTCTTTATGTTCCACCCAGCTTTTCATGCTCGTTGTTTCTTTCCTCTTTTTCTCTTTCTATTTTATTTTCTTATTTTCTTTTCCTTCCTCCCTTCCTTCCTTCTCCCTCCCCCATTTTTCATCACAACCATACGTTCCCTCTTAGAATTAATACAACTCCCCCTAGAAGAAATCACCTTCTGTGGTGTCCTTTACAAAGAACCAACCATCTAGATCACTTGGAATTCAATGCGAGTTAAACTTCTGCTTCAGTGTGGTCAGGACTTTACATATTTTCTCTAACTTTGTACTAGTAATACCATTTAAAGATAGTGAAAAAAATATTCTAAAATGTCATTTCACTGTGTACTGTCATCAGAAATATTATAGCTGGAGTAAGTGAAGTTACTTGTATCTCCATAAACTTTTTGGAGAGAAAAGTCTAGATATTAGATACTTTTTAATGACATTATATTTCTCTACAGAGAAAGAACTAACTGTATAAATACTCATCAATTCATTGTAACTACTGAATAACCTTCACCGTTACCCTTTTTATGCCAGTACAACTCTAGTAACACTACTAATGTGTGCAAATAGATGACTATGTGCCCTAATACTTCTTAATATATGTAAATTGCAGATATAGGTTTTTTGAGACTGTCATTTCAAGAGTCATAATGTTAACTAGCTTCATTAAATACTGTTCTAGAGAAGCATAACATAACCTATTTAAGAAATAATTGCATATGAGCACATTGAGCACACGTATGGATTGCTTCCTTGAGAAAGCGCCAGAGATTTCTGCTCACATTCTGCAATAAAAACAATTTAATGAAACAGTTTCATAGCATTCATTTCTTTTTCTTTAATGCAGAAACGTATGTAGTGCTGATTACAGGATGTTAAATCGTAATTGCTGTTTGCAGGGTTAGAAATTCTCCGTGTCTTACAACAACTTTCTGCTACCTATCTGAAGTCCATACATCTTAATAACTTCATCAGGACTTCTGCCGCCTCCATGAAATTGCGATTGCCCTTAAATATTTTTCTCTTTCCTTTCTCCCTCCCCACCAAAACAAAAAACCCTTGCAACACTTGGCTACTTTCACTCATGACTAAGATTTTTACAAAAAGATCAAATCTTACATGTAAGTAATGGCACTGAAAAGGGATTTACACGGGCCAGCATTGTCTTTGGACCACATTTTCAAGTTAATGTGCATTGTGCCTGCTTCTTTAATTAATTATGTAAAAGAAAGCTGTTTAAGTTCTGATTCACAGGTGTTAGTTGCTGTCTCCAGTTTCCTCCTTTATCCATTGTCCTCCTAATTGTTATTTCAAACAATCAGTTGATCATTCATATGCTAACTAAGCAGGGTCTGGGCGTGAGAGCGTCCCACCACTTTTTAAATTCCACATGGAGGTCTGATGGACAAGGAGTGACAGCTTCAATGAACAAGAAAAAAAGGGCCAAGGTTCACTTTTTTTGGTGCATTACACACTCATAGACATAGTAAATCTTATGGAAAGTCTTTACAAATGCCAGGAGACGTGAGGAGTTCATACACCACCTTTGCTCTGCTATTCACCTATTGTGCTCCCACAGCCCCTTCACAGCACACTCACAGCCGTGTGCCTTCTCACATCTGCAGGGATTGTCAGTGGTTTCGGTCTTGCCTCTTTCCACTATAAATACGTGGCAAAACTGGGGAAGGAAAAGCAAATTTCATCTGGGAAAGGAAGCGACTGAAGAAACCACAGCTACCATGGATGTCGGATAAAAGCTGTGTGCAAGTGTATGAGGACAAGTGAGCACAGCAATTCTCCCTTGGAGCTGCTTGTGCAAACGGCCCTGGCAAACCAAAACCATGGAGCCTATAAAGCACTGCAGTGTGAACTGTCAGTGTTGACCAGATACCAGTGTAGAGATCAGCTGGAAGGAAATTATTTTATTTTTATTTTTACTTATTTGTTTATTTATTTTAGCATTAACAAATCGTCAACCCTTTTTGCTCATGGTTTATGACAGCAGGTACTTCTGTTTAAATAGTGTATTTAAATTCCTTCCATTTTCTTTAAATGAATATAGTAATTATGAGAACATCTTCACAAAAAAGAAGACGTCAGACTTGTGGTTTTATATGTAAATCTATGATACTGATACTTCAGCTTGATCAGCTTGACAGTCAGCATATGACTTCTGTGACACTGGCTGACATCTCCATCCAGTTCCCAAAATAGTTTGAATCTTACTGGTTGAGGTGCTGCTTTATGAGGCAGAAAATCCTTAATGTTCTCTTCTGCTTCCAGGAAGCTGTTGAACATGTTTCCACAGATTGTTGATTTATTCATAGAACAAGGCAGCTCAGTTGCGGCATCATGTTTTAAACAGTTTTATGGTTATGTTTCTACACCTGTCAAGGAGACATGCAAGATACCATTACATGCTTTTGGTTCCCTTTTTCTGCCCTCTTTCAAAGCCAAAGTTTTTTGTCTGAGGCTATGAGAGCTGTTTCTCTCTATATTCTGTCCAAACAGCGCACAGCCCGAGGCCCATGAAGTCAGGAGTAACGCTGGTGAATGCTCCCCTGCTCACGAGGGGCAGCAGGGCTGACTGATGTGTTGCTGACCTTGTCTCACGTTCAGTCAAAGCGTGAAACAGAGAAGATGAGGTTATGGTTAAAGCATAGTTCTGGAAGTAATAAGATCTTGTAGATATTTTTTCCTGTTTAAAAAGTATAAATAACCAGGTTTTCTTCCTCCTGACATGAATCTGACGTTCCTTTTGCACTTATCGGCCTCATTTGTGTTGCTTTTGATTTACCGTTGTAAATGAAACATTCAGTTCCTCAACGTGTATTTATTCATATGTAAAAGTAAGAAATGAATAGCTTTACAGAGTAACAGAAAGAAATGTCTGTGAGGGAAAGCCTCTCGATTTGGCACTCTGTGCCAGGATAATAAGTCAGAGAAGTGGAAATGGGACCTTAAACCTCTAAATTCTGATGGGGAAAATTCTCTGAGAGATGCTGAGGCAACAAGCCCCAAATATCCACTAGAGACCCCTCACCTAAGCCTCGATAAAAAGGGTATTCTGAGAACAGTGCCCAAGACACAAAGGATGTTTGGGGATGCTTAGCTCAACACCCTGCTTTGCTATGCAGGATACAAGCTCAGGCGTAATCTGGCACTGTAATTTATACCAGGCTGCTGCTGTAATTTTACCAGCCTTTTATGCCTGTCCCTTTTGCCACGGTGGTGTCAAGATATCAGCTGCTTGACTCAAGAGGACAAAAGGACAATGTCCTTTTGGTTTTGCCTCCACTCAGCCTGGACTTGTGAGCTGCACCTCCAGTGGAGCCGGCATCTACAAGATTCTGACATCCGAATGACTTATGGGAATTGGGACACATTTAGGTAACAGGTTGTGTCTACATTTGTGAGATTTTCTACAAACGGGGCACTGATGTTCTGTGCTTATTGTAGGGGTAGACACTCTTAACTATGCATTCAGACTGCCAACACGGTTTGGTCCTGGGAAGTCACATCTCATTCAACATTCTCCTCCTGTCCCAAAATCTAATTTGGGAGAAAAGAGGATAGACTCTGAAGTCATCAGCATTCATCTAGTATAAGTGGATAATGGCAATGCATTACAGTCATGGAGGTAAAGGCTGTATTGGCATTAAAACCAATGGCAACTTCAATTTACGTGGGCAGAATTCGACTTGTGGTTCTTAGGCTATGGAACTAAGAGTACAGGAACTCTGAGGACGCCAGCAAGGCTGTGAGCAATCACTGAAAATATGTGGAAATTTTCTGAGAAATACAACATTTCTCCTTTTAAACAAAATTGTGCCTCATGAGATCTTTGCTATGTACATTTGTATTACTGGCACTGAAGAAACTAGAAGCTGTAAATACCAGAAGCTTACAGAGGTTTGGAAAAGATTTGAAAGATCTGTGAAGGAGAAATCCACAAACATCTCTTCAACGCAGTGACACCACTTTTGGCTCACAAAGTCCACTGATGAAACTGGGAGGATTATACCGGAAAATTATCATTCCGCATTTGCCTTATTTTAATGCACTTGCCAAGGCATTTGCCATAGGTTCTTGTCTGAGACCAGTTATCAAACAGGTGGCTTGAACTAGCAAAGCGTTTTTAAAATATTTATTCAAAAACATATTGTGCTTGCTCAGACACTCAGCAAACTGTTTACAAGGACAAAGAACTAGTTACTCAGGTTCAGTTTTTTCCATGACATGAACTGACCCAATTCCACTGACGGCTGCTGAGATGCACCATTTTCGGTCTAAATGCGAATCTGTTGGATGCTGCTCATTCAAATAGTGTGAGGTAGCTCAGTCTTTATGCCCTACTTTATCTACTAGCTCTACTCTTCATCAGCACTTTTATATATTGTAAAACATATTGAAAGTCAGATTTTTTGATTAAGACACAAATGTCTTCACTGGAGAGGAATTAGGACTCACAGAACCAACTGAAACGGTATGATAGGCACAATGGTTACACAGGGTAGCTGAAAGAAAATCTGTACGTGGCTAGTGGCTAAGAAGTAGGACACCAGACAAAGTTGCTGCAAAGTCAAAGAGAGGAAGACAAACTGCAAAACTGGCATAATAATAAATTCAAAACAAAGAAGTTACATGTGATTAGCAAAATAGATGCTCAGTGCTGTTCAAATATGAAAAGAAGACAATTAAATAGATCAGAAAGCCTTTCATTATGCCATTTCTACTTTTGAAAGTAAACACAGAACCTTAAACACAGCTAAAACTGTGCGAAATCACCTCTCATAATAAATGGAGTGCTTCTTCAACAATTGTCATTTCCTTATTTTAGCTCCTTCCATTGACAGTAAGGTCACAGGACCCACTTCTATACCCTTCATTCATCTTACTGTGTAGCTTCATTGCCTCAGCTGAAATAATTCTTGATTTATACAGACGGAGGAAATGAAAAGATTCAGAGCAAAACCTGCTAACAGTCTTCAAGTTCTAACTGACAGAAGCTAGCTATAAATCCATTTAAGAGAACGATCTACATTTGCCCAAGTAAGGCCCCTCTCTTATGAATTTATTCAATTTTGTAATGTCATGTGTAAAATCCTTAAAATCACCAAAATGCTTTAATAGCCCACCTCTACAATTTCATATATTCTTTCTCTCTGAAAGTTGAAGTGCCTCAATCTTTTGTCAAGATGGGTCTGAGAATTCTCATAGCCTTACAGAAATTTTAAAATCTTCTTTTATCCACAGTTCCTTCTATGTAGGCTTATTTTAGGCATTGGTAGATGTTCGGGTATCTATAAAGAGTCAGTTCCCTTCATTGTGCTTGAGTGTAGGCTGCTCATTCCAATACAGATTGAAAAAGTGAAACTTTCCCTGCACTAAATATAAAGCCAAAACAAAACTCCTCTTACAATTTGACAATTGTCCTGTGTATTTACTAACACAAATTGTGTTTAAATCTAAAAAAAAAAAAAAAAGAAAAAGATTGATTGGTTTCCTTTAAAAGCAGTTATCATTCAGCACAAGGATATTAATAGCCACTTTGCTTACTCAACCTGTCACAACTTTACAGCAAATAGTGCCATGAATTAAAAGGATAATCTCTATCATATCAGCTAAGGTTTACATATCACATTTAACCACAATTTTCCAGTGCATTTGTATATGCAAAAGCAACAAGGACTCCAGTTTGGCCAATTTATGTTCTACCCTAATGGAAATTTACATGCCTGGAGTTTACAGCCCCCTGAAACTCCTAAGCACCAGTGGAAAGTGGGAGGGATCTCAGGACACCATGGGGTATGATCCAATCTGCTTAAGTGACCTGCTTCCACCTTCCCTGTGACTACAGGGAAAACAGTAGGAAACGTCAGATGTCTCCTTCCACTTGTGTTCTCGTGCACTAGACATGATCTGAAGATGGAGCTAAACGGTCTGATAGACTTCAGCTTCCTACACAGCCATCAGTGGGTAGCTGAAGCATTGTCTATAGTAAGTTTTAAGGCTTCTCTGGTAACTGATGTAGCATTCAAGTGTCTGCTCACTGAAACCAAGCTGACAGTACAGGTTTTAGGCGGGAGAGTGGTGCTTATCTTTCCAGAATGGATGCTTCTCAACATGCCCAGGTGAGTGAAATTTAAAGCCTGCGAAGCTCTTGGGCTAAACATAAAATAATCTCAGTAATTTAAGAACCTACAGAACTAGATAACTCAGAAAACCTACATGAGTGGCTTGCTGCTGAAGATGTTAAATGGATTTTAGGTGTCCAAAGCCAAAACCAGAAGGGACTTAAGAGGACTATAAGCTCCCCAAAGATGTTACACTATTGCCCTATGTATGAAATGAGGCAAACTGGTGCTTATACTAGAAATTGGACCTGCTATTCAAAAAAGCAGGTTTCAAGCAGTGATTACTAGGACACGCTTTTATAGAACTCTCCTGCTACCCGGATTCCTTTCCCCATACCCAGACAGTCTTTTAACACAACACATGTAAATTCATGGAATCATATAAATAACAAGTAAATCCAGACCAGACATAAACAAAGAAAAATTCAATCAAGTCAGTGAAACTATAGGCATTTGGTTTCAAAATCAATTTACTTCTCTGTTAGCAGTACCACAGAAGTAGGAAAGAGACAGAGTTGAAGAGAACTGGCCTTCATTTAAACATAAATAGTAATAGCAACTTTATTTTATTTGCATGATCCTCTTCAAGATTCTGGGTATTCCACAGAAAATCTTTTACTATTCTGATTTCTAGCAAAATTGCGTGTCAAGAACTGTAATAAATATAATCAGGAATGAAGAATATGTACTTTATCTCTTAAATTTAGCACCTAAGTGTAAAAACATCTACAATTCCCTTTCCAACAAACAAGAAACACTGCGATAGACATTTCAGAAGTGCAACGAAAAATAAACCAAATTTAACTCCTGCACCCAAAATCTCAGAATTCAAATTTAAATGGCTTTTGGAAGGTTTTTAAAAATCTTTACTACATTTCTCCAGTGCCTGTCTGCCTGTTAGTATTAACAGCTACAGATCAGCAAAGCTCTACAGCTTTGGTAATATCTGTCTAAAACTCTTGAGAGTAGACCTTACGCAAGTCATCCCAAAGGAACATTTATTGAAATGAATGCTTTTTAGCACAGTAGGGCCTGTGGAGTCAAGCTGTTAGAAACGTCCTCTTTTGCAAAATATTTCAATAGTTAAAATCATCTTGTGGACCCTAATGAACAGCCTTAGACTGACTCCTATGAAGGTGCTGGTGGGGGGGGGATATTGAAAGAAATATATTCTGTAAAGGAGAGGAAGTCTTTAATTATCAAATATTTTCATTTTTCTTTTATTTGATGCTGGAATTGCAAATTTTACTCAACCAGTATCCCTCCAAGCCATGTTACAGTAAGTTTCCTGAAAGGTGGCTCTTCAGACATCAATATCTTCTTTTGCTTCAGGGCGGTATTTACTTCAAACATCTTGGTGAAATTCTTTTTTCAATAACAAAGAGGAAGAGAGAGGTTGCCCTGGATGATTTTTGTATAAGTATTCAAATAAATCTAGGGACCATGCCACATACCTTTTATAAAATCATACCTAAAACATTCTACCCCCTTGAGAAAGCTCTACACTCACAACATCAAGACGAAAAATTCCAAAGCTCATCATGGACACCGGATATCAACTGCACATCTATAAAAACAGGCATCTCTATTTTATTAAAAAATATATGAACATAATGCAAAGAATACTATGAAAAACTTGTAAACAAATGTAGAACTGACATTATTTGACAAAACCTAACAATTATATTGTATATAGGCATAGGTATGTCCAGATATGTCTATAAGGATTTGTCAAAAAGGGGTATATAAAGATATACACATACATATTGCAATTTCTTAGGATTGTATCATGTTAGAAATCTCATGTTTACTCTTTTCCTTTAGCCATTTCCTTATTGCAGCTTATTACAGAAATGTATCATTTGGAGAAAAACCCGAAGTGTCTCACAATTGCTAGAGACAACAGAGAAAAATGTCACAAATGCTGGCATGCTAAAAACACAAACCGAAGGCAAAACAAAGAGACTTAATGTATGGGTGTTTTTTTTTTAAATAATTTTCTTTTTACTTGAATACAGCAGAACTATTAATACAGTGGCATAAGGGAGATCACAGATAAAATAATCAGAATAATTGCAATTGCTTTTAAATTCATTCATAATACTGTATTTCAAAATACCCTGGGGTGAGGAACTAAAATCTATGCTCCCTCCTTCCCTACAGCTTCTCCAACTGCAGGACTAGAGATATCACGTGGCCACTTGTGTTTTGTCCCACTTCACTCGGGTTCCCTTCATGAGGAGCGCAGGGGAGCAGCCTCCCTCCTGTTCCCATACATAGCTTGTATCTGCCTTTTGGGTGCTCTTGAGGAGCAACTGCCATGCAGAGTCACACCTCCCCAGGCAGAAGAAGGAAGCCAACCTGTCTCATGATGCCCAGGGAGTTTTCAAGCCAGCAGGATGTAGCAGAAAGAGGAATTAGCATCAGTAATAACTTACATGGAACTTAACGCTACAAATGTGTGTTTTAACATGTTCTGATGAAGTTTAATTTTGAAAGGGTGCCTGCAAGATCACTAATACTTTAAATGAGAAGCATATTTTAGATATGAAATAGGCTCCAAACTGCTACACACCATCCAGACTGAGAAATTCTCAGCAAACTCTGAAACAGAATTTTAAGCATTTGGGACATTTTCAGGTCAAGAACTGGGGTATCTGTGAAGTCAGGCAACTCTTTTTCAGTATTTTCAGGACTGGCATAACTTTGGACTTGAGTATCTGTACTCTACCTAAGTTTCACTTCTCAGTCTGACTTCTGCTGCTGAAAAGTACAAAAGCCGTTGGAAAACTCACTGTTGAATTGGCCAAACCATAACTGTTGACTCTAAGTACAGTTTAATACTAAGAGAGATTTCACCCTGACATATTTGGAATGTATATGGAATTCAACCACTATGGCACAACCTAAAACTAGAAATGATTGAAAAAAGAGGTCACATAGATCCAGAAAAAAATTTGTAGTCCATTCAGCCAGAGTTTTTCCCAGACCTCTGAGCTTTGCTCGGAGATGATGGCAGTGAGAAGGAGCTGGCTGTTTGTTGGGGGACTGGTGCTGTTGGACAGGGCTGGGGCTCCCAAAACCCTCATCCAGACCTTACAGCCTACCAGGGACACACAGCCCCAAGTTTAATTAGTGAGGCCTCTGTTTTTGGTGGGATAACTCATCATTTCACTCCAGCAATTCTGAAATCGATTTCAAAAATTTGTAAGTCAGTATGAACAGATCAAACACCATTGTTCTAGCTTCCTCTGAGTTCTCTGGGAAAAGATATCATAGAAAAATAGAAGAGTACCAAATAATGGCAGTATCTTCAAGTCCCTTAAGGAAACCAGATTTAATCCTGGGTTTTAGAGGGTTTATGGAAGGCCAGTACCTCCCCAGGGAAGCAGATGGTCTGGGCTTCCCTCCACGCTTTGCCAACTCCTGCACCACATAAGCAGAGCACCACACCACAGCTGTATTTTCACACCATCCAGGCACTTGGTGCTCACACTAAGCTCTTGCTAGCCTGCATGTTTTACTCTTGTTTTGAAAAGCAACTGGTCAGTATCTAGTCCTCTGCTTCATCAATCATACACAAATGTGGTATACTATTCTACAGAACAGTACTTTTACTTTCACAGACTGCTTAAAACAAAAAAGGTGCATTGATTGCTCCTGGAGGTGATTGTTTATTGTAGCTAACTACAGCAATATTAACACTTGGTTCTTATTCTCCATCAGATTAAAAGAAAAAATATAGGAGATATCAAATAAAATAAGGTCAGGCCAATTTAAAATCTGTTTTCTCCACATTTCCTTTCCTAACTTCACTTTTTATTCTCTTCAGTATCTTGTTATCTATGCTGTATCTACCTGATACAGTTTTGAGGTCACATTCTGTCTCATGTTTTATGTATGTCTAAGAGAGTATCACGAGAGAAATAGGAGTCCCATCCTAGTCCTGTCCCACATTACCCACAAAACTGGAACTTCACAGATGATTTTGGAACTCAGACACTAATAATATTTGGAAGTGGAAACTCAGATGTTTTGATCAGATATTTCACATGATCTATATAGTCATGTATCTTGCTCATTTGCATTTAATCAATACGCTCTTCATCTTGGAGGGGGGAGGTAAATCCGCCTGGGAAGCTATATAAGGCCCATATGTATGCAGAAGGCATACATCCCTTGCCCGCCCATCCTCCTAATATCTAATTTATTCACATTTCACGTAACAGTAATAGGAGACAGAACACAGCTTTGTGATTTCAGAAAAAAACCCCACAACATTGTTTTGTTAGTTTATATTCTTCCAGCTCTAATCACTGTTGAATTCTGTCAGCAGACATAAACCTAGCTGAACAAGGTTTGACCTAAAATGTGGAAATAATTGTCCCATAAGATGACAGATACATGGTTTAATCAATCATTGTAAACATGAAATTTCACCTTACCGCAATAACCATTTCCCCATATAATCCAACCTTTCACTAGCGCAGCAAAAAGCCTCTTCACAGGTCTCAGGTGGCGGTGGCACTCCATGAAGCGCCTTAATTTGTGCACTGAACCACAAAATGGAGGTTCTGACCTCTTGTTACCTGCAATCCTACACTGAGTGTGTAACAGAGTTTGAACTGAGAATCTCATTGCAGCAATCCTCCTAGGTTCAGATTAGTTCAATATAACTGAAAGTTCATATATTGTGGCAGTCAGCTGTCAACACTCAATAACCAACTGCAAATTGACTGTGACTTTCTAGCAGTAAGAAATCTTTGAAACAAAAACCAAGAAGCCTGCGAATGTCATTATAATTCATAGGCAAATTTTTACTACAAACTAAACACTGTAACATGAAGAAATTAAATACATCATACCTAACTATTAAATTTGTTTTCAGTTAATTGCAATGAGTCACCTACCAGGATTAAATTATTTTTATTGTCAATTAATAAAGTAATGAATTGCTCTGTCAATTAACGGCAACGAGAATCAGGGGAAAACATTATCTAAAAATGTATAGTGAGTTAATGGCTTGAACATGCTTAAATCTTCTAAGTAGGTTTCAATGCACCTGAAGTGACTTGTGAACATACACCAGGACTGATAAAGTCATTCCCCACATTGGGAATTCACCTCCCTTAACTCTTTGTGAGTTTGGGTATCAACTCCCAATAGAACTAAGGGTTTGGGGCTCTTAAGTGATGAAGAATTAGTACTAGAAAGGAATTTTAACACCAAACTCCCATTGCAGGGTCTCAAAAATCCTCAAAGCTCTTAATAAACAGACACCCTGCCCTTGGTCTAGGTGTGGAGCACTAAAATCCTGGGTAAAGGCATTAATTAGCAGCCTTTGAAGTGTGTCTGCCTGTCTCCCCCTCCCTTATGAATATTTATATAAAGGTTTTATGGTATAGGGAAAAACTTCAGTAGGATTCAGAGTGTCTTCTGTGAAAATTGTTTGGGCACTTAATTAGGATGCTTTGTACTAGAGCCATTTAGACACTTCTGCCATTGTGCTAGGGAGGAAGCTTGACTTTCACATCATGCCTAGTAACGCAGAGCTGTGAATAGGGGATGGCTTGGAAGTTCACATATAGACTTAGAAGAAGCTCTGTCACTGTCTGTATTCTTATAAATGCTCCCAGTTAAGGGTGCAAGCCCAAACAGGCAAAATGAACTGGGTGCTGAAACGCCCTTCCTTGAAAGAGCAAGGAGGGTTTAAACTTCCAGGCCCTGGAGGAAGGACACCTTGGGGAAAATAAAACTGTTGAGAGGAGAGGAATACATAGCTTTACACTAGAACATACTCTGAGCCCTAATTATATATATATATATATAAAAATATATATATAAATATGGCTATACCACAGAGTCTAGCAAAGAAAAGCAAACTGAATTCCTAAGTGGTAACTGGATGAAACAATCAGCACAATGCAACAAACCAGTAAGATTTCAGTTATCATATGTAAAATGGCCAAATGGCCCAACAGGACAAAGCTTAGAGAAACAATACAGGTGCAGATCTGAAAAGTAGCTCTTGAACACAAATGAGCAGAGGCCTTTCTTGAGAAACTCATATAACGTGCACAGCAGGCATGTCACCTAGTGAACAGCAGATGAGCCATTACAGAGTGATGACTGCAACATAATATGAATTGACATTCAAGAGACAGCAAGGGTGCCAAATTAGTACCCTAACAACAACCTTCAGCAAATAAAATGCACAATATTTCCAGTTTTGATAGCAATGCCACTTTTTAGAAGTCTTCAAAACGTGTACTAATTTTCCAGAATGGGAAACAGTTTGTTAAATTAAAAGATTCAAGAGGATACGCCCAAATGTTGTGATACACTGATGTTTCAGTTATTTAGATTGGGTGGGACTATGGTTTCAAAGAAGTTCAAAGAGCTACAAAAAGCAAGGTAAATGTGTAACAACGCCAAATGATGTTCATCTTTGACAGATGTAGCAGCAAAAATAATTGGAAAAAAGGCATTGTGAAAAACTAAACTGCTTTCACTTTGTTGGGTTTTCAATTAATTGTACCAGCTGAAAGAAGAGACCAGGGCATCCCTGGACAGGTAGATCAAGTTCTTCATTCAGTGTATAGCTGGAGTCCAAGCAGAAATTTGGAAATATGTCAGAAATGGCGAAGAAAGAACATTACTGCTCCTTAACACAAATCATCAGTGTGGCTTCATCTGGAAAACTGCATTCTGTGCTGGTCTTGCCTTCTCAAAAACAATTCAGCACAGTAAGATGGGTGGGAGGGAACACTGAAGAAAGTGACCACGGAAAAGTTCCAAATAAAGGGAGATGGAAAAGGTTAAGAATGCTTATTCTGTGAAGAAAACAAATATAAAGAATAATGAATGTTGCTAAGATGAAGACTGGGAACTTTTGTTCTCCCTCTCTCTAGAAGGACAAGAACACCCGGGGGCATTAATGAGAAGGCTGAAAGTAAGAAAGCCAGTGAAAGGATACACTTTTTTTCCACATCTAGGCAATTATCACTGCAGGAAACCACTAAGGCTAACGTCTCAAAGAAGACTGAAATAGCTATAAAGATATCAAGCATATTTGAAGTTACCACAATACATTTAGAAAGGCACCTGGCATAGATGAGATGCGTGAGAAAGGACTGGGGAACCATCTCACTGTCTTCTGTGGGATTTCATGCCTGCTCTTTTCAAGCATCTGCACTGGCCTCTGCCAGACAATACCAAATTCGGGTATGGCCCAGCATGGTTATTCCTGCTATTTGCATACTACACATAAATGATCCACGGCATTTGCAACAGTGGTAGTACTTCTCCTAGATGAAATGCAGCTACTATTAAAACTTCAAATAAGCATCACTTCCTGTTCTGTAACAGACACGCGCATCCAGGTAAGCCACAAAGCTAACTTTGAGAAGTTGGCTGGAGCAAGTGACATGGCTGACTCCTCCCTTGCCTGATTTCAAGGGAACGTGTCGTTAGATGCTTTCTAGCAATGTCTCCCTTAACAGTCTGAAATTCCGTCAGGGACAGCAAAATATGACTGTGAACTGATATACCTAACAAACCGACAAAATCTCAGATCCATCAGTTGCAGCTTCCTTACAGAACTGGGCATTATGTGACTTTTGTGTTGCAATATCCACCATGTTCAAAGAGCAAATCCTGGTTTTAGACAGTACTGCCTTGCACTCCCCTTGTAAGAGATGAGGATAGACAAGATTTTGGTCTAACACACTTTCTATAAATTTGTGGGCAACGGTATTTTCAAATGGCACAATTATGTGATTCCCCACTGTACAGCTCATCCTCAAAACCCAGTTCCTCTGCAAAGGCTTATTTTGGTGACCACCGCTATGATTAATACTGCTTTTTCCTCTGGACAGTTTCTAGACATTCTGGTTTATCTAACTGTGTTTGACCTGGAGAACCAGAAGAATAGCCTGGTCTGGCCATTGACCCATATGCCTCCTGTAAAGGCAAGAGATGCTCCCGAACAGTATACTTCTGTCTATTCTCTTACTTTTTGTTGCAACTTGTAAGAAAATCCTTGCTGCTATTGTCTGCTCCCATGGAGAATGACAATTTAAATGTTCAGTAGAAATGCCAGCCACTACAGCTCTTGCCTAACCGTTCTTCCTCTGTCTTGACGAGATGATGCTGTTGCTTACACCGTGATCATTCACCAATGGTCTTTTCCCTTATGCCTTGAGCAGTTACCATGTCTCCCATTATAGTTTTCATGTCCAAACACCTCCACTGGTGAACATGCACAGGGCACAGTAGCTCTTATGAAAATAATTCCAGGAACTTGTAGCTCTTATATTGGATTAGGAGCAAGTACCAGCTGTTCTTGCTGTGTAAATTCAGAGCTCTGCAGTGAAAGACCTGCCTCTTCCTACTGGAAAACTGTTGGGTAATGCCATTTTCAAGGAAGGCCAGAAAATGTAATTACAATGCCTTCTAAATGCAGCTTCACACAGTAATACAGCAAATTCATTTAGCTCACACTGGTATAAAACATTCAAGCAGCACTAGACAGATACTGTAAAAAACTTACATGAATTGTAGACACTGAACTTATTTTCTTCTTACATTAATTGAATTTATTATTTTTAACCTTGCCATCCTCCTCCTCATCAAAAGCAAGCCATCCCTAATACAAGTCTACCATGAAACTACGGAAATATCCTGTAGCAAAAATTAAGATATGGAGCAGAAGGATCTTTTACTTTCACTAGCTGAAACAGATAAAGCTGAGACAGGTATTATTTAATCTTGCAAATTAAATCTCTGCTGAACAGCCAAATAAAAACAAGTTGCCTAATGCTACTCTTCCTTGTACTGTAATTTAATTTAAATGCAGGAGAAATACTCAAGTGAGGCTGCTACATAGGATTTCTTCTGGTCGAGGTAAAGGTGAACACAGTCTCAATCACCTTCTTCTTACCAGGGCAGCTGTACCAGCAGAACCATTTATGTCTGAGGAAAAGCAAGGTGAGGTGAGGGACTAGACCTGAATTCTTGTTACCTCCTCTGAAGGTTCATGTAAGACTCTGAATCACCACATCTGCTTATGCCCCTCTGTGTCCTGCCTCTCGGGTAAGTTGGCCACCCTGGCTCTGGCAGGACCCCCACCGCTCCCAGGAAGGCGGTGAAGACTGGTGCTGCTGAATTTCCAGTCCGCAAGACGCATCATATGAATTCCCACAGCTCCCAGTGGCAGAAGGCAGGTAATGAGCCACGACAACTACGGCATTTTCACGCTTCTAGTTGCCCAAGTAGAAGTTGTAAATAACTGCAGGATTTTTTTTTTCTTTGTTTCACAGATGTACGCATTCTTCCGCTGTTAAATTTTTATGCCTCTTTACAGATAAACGATGTATTTTGACTGTAGCAGCTGACTAGCATGAAGCTCTTTCAAAGAGAAACCCTTAAAAAATTATGTCCAGCTCTGATTAAGTTGACTATCTGAATTCAAAGCATGTCTTGACTGCTTTCCATGAAAACAACTGATCCTTTTCATGGGTTAATGACATTGTAACTTCCTCTACACATTGAACAGATTACCATGGACACAAATTCAGACTCTGTCCATTCACACAAGGTCCCTAGAAATTTACATAAGTCTGCAGAGAAAATAGGCAGCCAAGACTTCACTGGCATGAACATTGTGGTGAAACTTCCAAACAATACATACTTTTGTCTCCTAAAACACAGTTTACAGTAAAAATCTGCAAATTAATTGAACAGTAAGAAAAAAAATATTTTAGGTAACTGTTTAAAACGGTCTTTTAAAATAAATAATCACTGTCCAACTACCCTAAACTAATATGCTGCAAAATCAAAACAGTTTGGAAATATCCCATGTACAATAAAAATACTACTTTGCTATCCATAAATAGTGAGCTTTATTATGTCAAAAAAATATGACTCTGCGAGTCACACTAGTGCATGTCACACACAAAACAAAACAAAGATATAATACCTTCAACTGACCAATAAGGTGTCCTTAACGCAACTTGGCTTTGCTGACCTTTTTAAAAATGACAGGTGTTTTTGCCATGACTCTTCCAAACATAAGGAGGGTAATTCTACTCCCCTCAGACCCACTCTTATAAATTTCGTTTCAAAAATTTCACTGAAATCAGTTTTGGTCCAAAGACATCACTGTGATTTTGCATTCAGGGCCTACATATCAGGCCAGGGTCTCCCAGATATTTGATTTATTGCAATTATGTTCATAAAATATTATTAGGAATTAATTTTATAACAGAGCTTGGGATATTCCAGTCTTCCAAATTCAAATGTTCCTACTGGATATCGTGCAACTAAACGACGTGAATTCTTTTAAACATGTTTTCCTGGAAGGCAGCAAAATACTTGCTGTTAGAAAATGACTCTTGAGTAGAAAATGAGATCTTTCTGAAGAATCTGGATCAGTCCTGCTAGGCTAACATTTTGGTCAATGATATGTCACAGGATGAAGAAAGGTCAGGGTCTTACTTGGATAGTGTCTTACTCCAAAGGCACCAAGAGATGCAGAGCCTGTCCAAAATGCTTCAGCTTGTGTTTCTGTTCTTATTGATGTCTAATCTTTAGTCTGCAACCCCCCTCAGCTCACTTTGGGCTAAGTGACATAGTGTCCTCCCTCCACAAAACCTTCCCTCTGCTGCCTTCCAAACCTTTCTTGGCAGCTTCTGCTCCTGCAAAATCCCTCCTGTGACTCTGTTGTGTACATGCTGAAGGAATTTCAAATAATGAAAAATTATAAATAAATATACATCTATAAATAAATAGAAATATGTTTTTTTCTGACAGAATCACATTGAGGTTTTAAGTTGACCAACATTTTCACAGTAAAGCCCTTTCCATCTAATAAAAATCCTGGTTTTTAATGAAAGGAATTCTACTTTTTTCTTTTTCTGGAGCCTATTTTTAAAGTCCTTAAAGATAATTACAAATTGAACAGATTTCTCTTTTATATTTAAGGATGGAGATTTTACAGAGTTCACAGTTAATTGGTAGTTTCTCTGACAAGCTGTGAATTATTTTTAAGTCAGACTATCATGTAACAATTCTAATTACAAAGCTCATTCATGTCTCCTTTACTCACCCAAGCCTCTCCGTGAGAAACTGTAGCTCCATTAAAGGAACAGAAAATTTTGCCACTGATTTTGCTGAGACTATTAAACTCAGGTGTGATCTGAGAGTACAAAAACCTCATAATGTTATCTAAAATGCCCCCTATTCAGATAGCTTGGAACAGAATTTCCACAAATCAACTGGAAGAAACTTCTCCCTTCCCCTATTCGCCTTTACAGCAAAGTAACCCTCATGTTTTAAATTATCTGCTGATCCAAATACAAGCTTTAACAACTATTTCCAAAGAAAATACATTCATTAGCAAAAGAAAAAAGAGAATTTAGTAAGAGGCATTGGTTATTCCAAGTAAATTATTCAACCATTTATTCCATGTGTGAGAGAATTCTAGTAGGTAAAAATCCTTAATTTGACACCAATAATCATGCATGCATTTATGTAGTGACCTCCATCTGCGACTTCAAAGCTAATCTTGAGGCTGTACCTTAAACTTTGCTCTCAAAATGAAAGTGGGAAGAAATCAAGCAGCCTGACACTCATCTGAAAAAGAGATGAAACCTGAGTTTCTAAATTGTCTTTGTCCAAGGGCATGCACAGAAAGATAAAAGAAAGTAGAAACTCAAAAAATCTTTCTTCGGTCCAGAAATACCTACCACTAACAATAAATATATTTCATACATCCACATAGTTTTCTGCAATTCAGCTTTCAATATTTCACACAATATTCTGTGGTACTCCATTTCATTAACTTGTTACTTCAATTTTTACCATCAGCTTCTAGGGACTTCCATCAAAATCAGTCTCTCCACAAAAAGGAAATAACTTTGATGGGAACAAGCAATATATAAATTATATACTGCTTCATTTATTGGAAGTGCATATTTTCCAAGCTACAGGCACTGATTATTTGAAGTTATATATAATTTATGATGAAGAATACTGCCTCTTCGCAAACCACAGGCTTCTGCACAAGTATACCGAAGCAAAATAAGATAAGAAAATGAGAATCACTCTCGGAGAATGGCACATGAAGTAAGCAGGAAGTGAGTGCTCTCTTTGGCGAAGGAGTAAGGTGGTGTGCTGGCTATGACCTGTGCAAACAGTGCCTTTTGAAAGTTCTCATGAGGCATGTATTACAGGTAATTGAATTCAACAAGAAACAGATAACTGTATCAAAGTCTACACTAAAAAAGTTCTAATCTTCATCCCAAAGCGGAAAGATATTTGGTTCTTGAATGGTTTGAATATATGGATCAGCATTAACTGTCCCCGCTCTTGTACTCTGAGGCACAACGGAGGAAAAGACTCAAGGCAGCAGGAATCTCCTAGACATCGTACAGCTGAGGTTAGGAAGAAAAACTAATAAAGGTCAAGCCTTCTACTGCAAATTCCAAGTTTCACATAAATGTATCTTGGCTTTTATTAGGAAGGTGTAGCATTACGAAGTTCTCAGAGGGCCATGGCTTTTCGTAAATACCTGAACCCACTAACTTCTCAGGTCAATGCGCAAAAGAGCCATTTTTTATTTCTTTACTGGTAAAACTCCTAGGCTGAAGATCACAATGAAGTCGTCAAACCTTTCCAAAGCAGGACATAAATGTTTCATCTCTCTTTCCAGAAGAAAGGGAATTAAAACTATCATGTACACATGGAGTTTACAGTGCAAACAAGAATAGAGCTTTTGGAAATGAGGAAAAAAAGTCTTCTGGAAGTTCTTTTTTTAATCCAGAACAGGACCCTAACCTTCACTCTGCTATCTTCTAGTTTCTTTTCTTCCTTCTCTCCTTCCTTTCATTCCTAATTTTTCCTTTTCGTTTGACTTTATTTTACGGTTTGGAAGTTTTAAGCTGGTTTTCACTAATTTGTCTATTTAACCTTCCTGCCAGCCATCAGTCCACACGTGCTTCTTTCCAGATTTCTGATGTTTTAAATTGCTCTATTTAATCTGTTTTCACACACCTTACCACGCAAAGACCAATCCGGTGGGCAGGATCCATCACTTCATCTGCTGCCAGGGTAGGCTCCTGTGCTACAAGAATCAATACACGCGACGGCTGGAAGATGGTTGCAGTCGTCAAAGCAGTCAGATCCCTTTTCCTAGGGTCATCTTGGGAGCAGACAAAGAGTTTTTTAATGGCCAAATTAACGGCTCTCACCTGCTCTTAGCAGCTGTCTCTAGCCCAGCATAGGCAGACACCTATTTGTGTGCATGCAGCGTGTCAGGCAAGCGCAACAAGCTCAGTGCGATAGGAGTAAGCTTCTCAGCCCTGGTACAAATGACAGCTAAGGGCAGGCTGTTACCATCAAATTAATGCCCCAGGGAAAGCAAGTTGCCAGCAATGGCCTGCATGATGGATTAATTGTTCTCTGTGGCTGCATATAACACGCAGATCATGGCTCGAACATTCCCTTTTTCTTGTATCAAATTGAAGCTCCCCTTTTCACCTACATATTTATGCCTCAGCCCACATCTCAGATTTGATGTACCCATCGTTATCTTCCTAGTCCCCAGGGTCTCATTTGGATTTCATAATTTACCTTTATCTTTATGGTTGTCTTTTCTCAGCATACTCCTCTTACACTGCTGATTCGGAGGCTGAGTCCTGTCATCATCAGCAAAGTAAACTCACAGAATCACAGAATCACAGAATCACAGAATAGTAGGGGTTGGAAGGGACCTCTGTGGGTCATCTAGTCCAACCCCCCCTGCCAAAGCAGGGTCACCTACAGTAGGCTGCACAGGATCTTGTTCAGGCGGGTCTTGAATATCTCCAGAGAAGGAGACTCCACAACCTCCCTGGGCAGCCTGTTCCAGTGCTCCGTCACCCTCAGAGGGAAGAAGTTCTTCCTCATGTTCAGACGGAACTTCCTGTGCCCCAGTTTGTGCCCATTGCCCCTTGTCCTGTCACTGGGCACCACTGAAAAGAGCTTGGCCCCATCCTCCTGACACCCACCCTTCAGATATTTGTAGGCATTTATAAGGTCCCCTCGCAGCCTTCTCTTCTTCAGGCTGAACAAGCCCAGCTCCCTCAGCCTCTCCTCGCAGGGCAGATGCTCCAGTCCCCTCACCATCCTTGTAGCCCTCCGCTGGACTCTCTCCAGTAGCTCTTCATCTTTCTTGAACTGGGGAGCCCAGAACTGGACACAGTACTCCAGATGAGGCCTCACCAGGGCAGTGTAGAGGGGAAGCAGAACCTCCCTCGTCCTGCTGGCCACACTCTTCTTGATGCACCCCAGGATCCCATTGGCTTTCTTGGCAGCCAGGGCACACTGCTGGCTCATGGTTAACCTGTCGTCCACCAGCACACCCAGGTCCCTCTCCGCAGAGCTGCTCTCCAGCAGGTCTGCCCCAAACCTGTACTGGTGCATAAGGTTGTTCCTCCCCAGGTGCAGGACCCTGCATTTGCCCTTGTTGAACCTCATCAGGTTCCTCTCTGCCCAGCTTTCCAGCCTATCCAGGTCACGCTGAATGGCAGCACAGCCTGCTGGTGTATCTACCACACCTCCCAGTTTGGTGTCGTCAGCAAACTTGCTGAGGGTACATTCTAACTCTTCATCCAGGTCGTTGATGAAGAAGTTAAACAAGACTGGGCCCAGTACTGACCCCTGGGGGACACCACTTGTCACCAGCCTCCAACTAGACTCAGCGCCGCTGATGACAACCCTCTGAGTTCTGCCATTCAGCCAGTTCTCTATCCACTTCACCGACCACTCATCCAGCCCACACTTCCTCAGCTTCCCTAGGAGGATATCATAGGAGACTGTGTCGAAAGCCTTGCTGAAGTCAAGGTAGATAACATCCACGGCTCTCCCTTCGTCTACCCAGCCAGTCATGTCATCGTAGAAAGCTATCAGATTGGTCAGGCATGATTTCCCCTTGGTGAATCCATGCTGACTACTCCTGATAACCTTCTTTTCTTCCACTTGCTTCATGATGGCCTCCAGGATAAGCTGCTCCATCACCTTTCCCGGGATGGAGGTGAAACTCCTTCATATCTAGACCACTTCTTCATTAATTGTCACACACTTTCTCAAAGATCGTCATTATTAATTTTGTCATAATTAGATTAAGGGTGAAGGAAGATCTTATCTATGCTGAGTGCCAGGTAAGTGCAAACTAACACTTTAACATGACTGGGGTTTTTTTGAGTAAATAATGGAAATTCTATCAATATTAATTCTGCCTACTATGAAGGTATGCAATGAAAGAGAGATTACAGTATTAATATGGAGAAATCACATTCTGTATTCTCTGTCTAGTGCATGTTTGCTAGTTTGATATAATTACTAAATCAAGCAGTGATAAAAGGGTTGCATTTTAATTTATCCAGCAATGCCTGGCTTTTTGCCAAACGAATAGGCTCACTGCTCTTATACTGGCAGTATACCAGCTTGTTTAAGTTAGGATTAAGTTTTATTCATTCACTAAAACTTATCTGGTCTCTTAGGAACTCCGTATTATCACTGGAAGGAAAGGAGATGGAAGAATATAACTGTAGGAAAAGAAGGTTCTGTTGGTTTTACTGGTATCTTAAATTCTACATTCATCTTTCTAGTGCTTGGGAGGCTACATTGGTGTATGTTGAATAATAGGTGGTTCTCATGCAAGCACTGACTACTCCACATTTTTGGCCATGTTTTGGATACTTCCCTACATTAAATAAAGCAGATGCTCATGCATACTTGGAACCAATAGTCTTCTTCAAAATTAGTTTGCTATACGGTCATTTGCATTAGCAGTTACCTTTTTATAATTTCCTTCTAAGCATATGAGTCACTTAAATCCAAGAGTAGCTCTTGGACACTAGTTTTCACCCTAATATTACCTTACTCTTACAAATTAATTTCTTGTATAATACATGTCAGGAAAACATAATGCCTAATAGACGTACATCAAAAATTTTATCGACACAGCTTAGAACAGAGTACAAGAATTTCTTTCACTCAGGATTTTCACTGGTATGCCTTTTTTCCTGCCAATATCATGTTAAGATTTTAAAATTTTTTTCCATAGGAAATGACAGCTTGTTTCTCTTTTGATTTTTTTTTTCCCTGTAAAACTAGGATATTCATCACAGCCATCATGGAATTATGGCTTGGAGGAAAAAGAAGAAAGATATTCCATTTAGAACTTCATGTAGAACATCAATTTTATTTTCTAGAGTGAATTCAAACCAGTCAAGCACAGGTTTCTTCATGACCACAGCCTTTGGTGGATTCTTAAAATAGCACTCATTACAGATATTGCATCAAAAAGAATTTAGAGTTGTTTTCTCCAATTAAAATAATTGCGAAATTTAGCTGAAAATTATTTCCAAATAGTGTCTCCCTGAAAAAGAACATGAACTTACATGCCACGACAGCCTGTCTGTTCTCCCTTGCGTGCTAAAACTCTTCCCAGCATGGTTCTCACAAGACCAAGTTTTTAACTCCTCTTCAGATGTTCCCTCATAAAACCAGTTATTGCCAGAGGTCTATACATTTTGCTGAAAACCAGCAAAATCCCTGTCTGATCTGTAATGCACCGCTATACTCTGTCCGCAGAAGCAGCAGCATGCCATGCTCAGGAGCAGTGAGCCTTACTGTCAAATCTTGGTTTTGCTTATTGTGCAAGAAGGTAGCATTAGGTCTGGATGCATTCATTATCAATGAAATGTACTATTCCAACCAAATTACTTTTCAGCCTAAGAATACAAATTTCTGTTTTGAAAATAATAAAGCTCCTTGGGGTTTTTTAGGTTACAATGGTCATTATGACCTGAATATCATTGTCAGCACTGACTTATTAACAACTATTATTATACTTTATTTGTAATATTGACAGAACATTCACAGAACTCTAGCTGCATTGGGACTGTACGTTGTATAAACAGAATTTAAATAATAATCTGAGATATGGATGCTTGCCACAGGCAGCGAGTGACAATTACCCAGAATCTGCTTTGCAGGACTCCCTCCTTCCCTGTCAGACAAGAACTCCCTTTGCCTCTAGAAGAACAGGATTTTCTGAAGGAAAATGTGGGTCGCATCCACCTGTGGGGCTGAGGAAGACAAGGAGGGGAAGGGGAGTGCATAAGGTCCCCTAAGAGCAGGAGCAAAGAGGAGGCGTTACGGCCACCCACCGAGGGAGGCCAAGGCAGTGTGGAAGTGCGGGTGGGTGGTGTCTCTTCCTGCCCCAAACCCATCACTGCTCTTCTTGTTGCATCACTTAACTTCTTGCAAGTGTCAACAAGTGTCTTTCTATAATACATCTACTATGTATTTGCTAGAAGTATTACACATCTGTATGTCTTCAGAGATCACTGTGGTGATGGTGCCAAGAAGTTATACAAACAATTCTTGTCAGAAGCAAATACATAAAGACTCCTCATCTCTTGCTCTGAACATTTTTTTTTCTGTTGTGATGAATAAACGTCTCACAAACTGCTCTGCAATAAACTCCACCTGGCTGCATTTTTTTAAAAAAGAATAAATTGGTAGCATTATGGTCTTCATTTTCTTCACTCTGTGGAAGAGAGTCATTAAAAACAACCAATATCAAAAGGGGTTCCGTCATTTAATTTCACTTTTCGCTGGGTTTGGTGATGCGATGCCTGTAAAAGTCACAGCAGGAGTAATTTAACTCCCCTCCCCAGTCTCCTTCTCTCATAGTTACAAATGGTGAGTAGTTGCAGACTGCAGCAGCACCAAACTTAGAAAACATGAGATAAACAGAAGCTGCACAAGTGCCAAGTGTGCCTCATTTGTAAATTTTCTCCTTCCTCTCTCTCTCCCTTCCTTCTTCATTCCCTCTTTCCTCTTCCTCCCTTTCCCTTTCCTTTTTTGCTCTTCCTCCATTTGCTCTCTTCCTCTCTCTTAATCTCTCTGTGGGATTTCTATGAACTCTGGAATAAGGACTCTGGAAACTACCGTTAACACTTTTCCTCTTGTCAGTAGCACCCACCACTTTTTTTTTTTTTTCTTTTTCTTCCCCTCTTATAACTCCTCTTTTACTGGAAGACAACAGAAATCTGGAATGATCCTTTTATTCATTTTTAACATATCTCTTTTTTGAAGGAGAGAGTAGAAAGAAACATAGGTTATTATCCACTACTTGCTTGTGCAATTTAAAGCTTTTGTCCATGTCAGCGTTTGTCCTTATGGTCACAGAATCACAGAATGGTAGGGGTTGGAAGGGACCTCTGTGGGTCATCTAGTCCAACCCTCCTGCTGAAGCAAGGTCACCTACAGTAGGCTGTAGTGGTCACAACTTACAAGCCAACATTTACTTCTGAATTACAAGTAACGGATACAGAGCACCCTGAAGTCAGAACTGGAGACAACAATAATGTGTCAGGACACCGCAGTGCGGTAATTGGCAGCACACACTGAAGTGTGAACGTCACCCATGTCCCTTTTTACCTGGCAGTATGGAGGGTGTAAGAGAGAAAAGCAGTACCGTTTCGTCTGGCACCAGGGACCACCTCAAACAATGTGTGCTGCAAGACCTCGTGGAACTGAGACGGCAGCTAACGGAAAAGAGCTGCCAACAGCCACCAGCCCTACACCCATGCTCACATGCTCATCATCACAGCACGAAGAAGAAGAATACATGGAGAAAAATGACACAGAATATTATTATCATTATTGTTATCATCATCAAACATTACGTGGACCCAAGCTGTACTGACTGCTACACATGAGGAAAACCTAACTTTTTAGGATGTTATGACTGTCCTACCACACTTCTAGCTATACATGGCATATGAACATTAAATTACAGCAATTAAGATAAAATAACATCAGTGGTATCCCCATTCAGTATACCTGTTCCTTTTGTGAGATGCTAGAGCTTGGTTTTGTACAGCAAATGCTGACTGGATTCTGCCACATTTCTCCGTGCTGACTTTCAGGCTGGGACCATGAGGTAATGGGCCTTGTTGCAGTCCACAGTTTCTGGTTCCACTGGGTCACACAGGGTAAGAATTTCCATTTAGGAAAACAATCAGAGAGGATCCACCACAGGATAAATGTTCCGATCAGCTGTTTTGACCCAAGCTGTCAGGTGTAAATGCACATGCAGTTTCACCTAAGCGAAGCCCTACACCATGAGGAAGGCTGTGCTCATGCTGAAAAGGATATCTTCTCAGCAGCAGCAGCAGCATGCCTCGGCTCCTCACCTGCCGGTGCTCACGCTGCACTATCCGTGCATGCTATTTACACAGTGCGTTTGCTTTGTTTTGGAAGTATGGGGATATCGTCTCCGCTTTGCAGAGAGCAAACTGAGGCAAAGAAGGTAAAATGCCATGCTTGAGCAGACGCTGCCAGGTTCGGTTCCCAGGTCTCACGATTCTCAGTCTCCTGTTGAATCATCAGAATACCTCAGGTCTCCAGGTGAATGCTTCTCCTCACCCGTAAGCGTTGCCTGGGCCGTACACGGCACGCAAGGGGCTGCGCCCGGGTCTACAGGCGACTGCAAGCCGACCTACCCACATGCTTCAGGTCCCACCAAGACTGCAACAGCTCCCTGCATAACTTCCTCGCGGCAACATAAGACTTAGAGCTAACCTTCTTTCTCTTGAAAGAGCTTTAGAAATGCAAACATGCTCTTGTTCACACAAAACACCCTTGAGTAAAGTATTACTACCTCTACCTTACAGATGAGGAACTGAGACAGACCCGTTTCATACCTCTTTGAAAACTCTCAGTCGCAGGAATAGCTAGAAAAGACGTGACAGATTGCTCCTTTGCCAAATCAACTGCTTTTTATATTGACTAATATATGATTTTTTTCTTAACAGCTCCTTCCATCTTCTCTGTCCTATCAGCTTCTCCATTTGTATTTTATTTTGTTTCTAAATTCCCTAGGGCAGGTGTCATATTCCTGCTCTATACTCATACAGTACCTTATGCAATGAAACCCTGGTCACTGACAAATGCGCTTAGATGTTGTTGATATATAAATAATAAATGATAGCAATTTCCGATTATACAGCATCCCCACGCATCAGTTTAACCTAAGATCACAGTTTTGTTTAGATATCCAACACATGTAAAAGCCCATTTAGAGGATCAATGTGTCCATGGAATGACATAAGTATAATGTGTAATTTAAATGGCTATATTTCCCACAACTAGTTAGGTATTTCTCAAATGGTTGCAAAATTTCTGAATTATATTGGTATCACATCAATAGGCATAGTACCAACATATAATCCCTCAGTGGAAAGTTTATGGACAAGTACTGAGGTAGATTTTCCCCCTCATTTTACTTGGATGTGACTTTGTTATTATGATATAAAACCATTACAATAATATTTGTCCCTTCAAGAAACAACTGGAAGAGTATTTTTCACTTACTCAAACTTCTATTATGGAGAATTTACTAAGCAATTCATCAAAGTAAATAAAATGCTTGTGAAGATGCCTTCAACAGGTACACGTTATTTGCACATGACAGCACTACACTAGCTTAAAAATATCCATACATCCTTAAAACCAAAGTCTTTCTAGAATGCCTTTTTATTTTCTTAAAACATTCTTGTTTTCTTTCTTCTACCCATGAATAACTGGAAGTTATTTGAGGAAGTGTAGAAAGTTTACAAGCAAAGACTATGCTGCTTTATATGAAAGAACCTCTTAAATTTTAATCACCTCATGAAAAATGGAATAAGTTAGGGAAAACAGTCCAGTGGGTGTCACTGCTGAACTCACAACCAGCACTAGTCAAGCAAAGAAGACAGCTTCACATATTTTGCTCTCGGAAAACACCGAAGCAAAATCAAACTTCCAGACTGTAGTTAATTAGTTTCTTCACAAAATATTCCTACCCTTGAAAAGAAAACAATAGCCTTTCAGACACATTTTTATAAATTTTTTTTAAATCTTTTTTTTTTGTAAAATCTTCTCAATTTTTTTCTAAATCTTACTAAAGTATCTGTGTTGGAAAATAAGGCAGACCCAGTGAGAGTACTTTCCTAAAGTTCACTTCTAGCACTGTATCCAAATGTAGCCTTGTAATTGCATAGAAATTAAAAAAAAAAAGCGAAGAGAGCAAGAAAGTAAAATTCTTGAATTAAGTCTTATCTTGAGACGGTAAGCACATGCAACTGCAGGCTTCCTAGGACTTCCACAGTCATTTATGCAATACAGAAATACTGAATGGAGTTTTGGAAGGAGCAACAGCAAATCTTCCTCTGGCCCTCTGCCACACCAGAGTATTTAGCAGTTTGCTGCTGTTCTGTCACTGTATCCCTCCAGTTTAAGTCATGCATTTATTTCCTGCTCTGGAGTGATCAAAGCTTTTCCATCCAAGACAGAACATTATAATTGCCAATTTCAAAGGTTTTTAGGAAGTTGCTCCATAGATTTAAAATCATTAGTAACAGCCTTAGTGCTCATCTAGTGAATTATATCTTCCAAGTGTTACACAAGCGTTCATTAATTATAGGTTTGAATAAGCCTTTAAGGTTTTGGCTGTACTGGGAGCCATGTAACATGCTCCACCTCAGCTGAAAGCCTCGGAGATACAGGGCTTTAGGGAGGCTTAGTGACTCACCAGGGAAATGAATCTGCTGTCTCCATGCCATCTAAAGCAGCTGATGTGCTACAAAAAGGAGCACATGCTGTATTTTCTTCCAGGACACTGCAGATGTTGCTCACTCAGTTGCCATACCTGCCTGCAGCAGAAAATCTCCTGCTATTCCAACAGGGGTGGTGCAAATGCATACGTTTCCTACACAGACTAATCATACAGCTGTAGAGTTTTGTTTTCTGGAAGGGATACAATACACTTTTGTGTCTAACTGGTTCAGCTTCTGCAACACAAAAAGACAGGAATGGGTCCAAGACTGAAAGATGCACAGACTTCATGGATCCGGGGTAAGTAGCTGGCTATTCAGAGCTGCCCAGAAGACCTAGATAAGCATCAGACCGACCCATTCAGGAGACAGCGGCAACATTCTTCAGCAGGTTTCAAAACTACAGGAGACAACAGAAGTCCTGGTGTTTTTCACATTGGATAGGAGCTAGATAAAAGGCAGAAATAATTAAACTGACAGGGACTGGAACCCCATGTCTCACTCTTCTCACCAAGAGACATAACCCAGCATGGTCCAACTGCTGAACCAAGGCTTTAATCCAGCCTGCAGAACGTATTTTCTGGCCTGCCTCCTATCTCCTGTTGCAGACAGAGCTGCCTCTGCAGCCAAATGTCTTCGTCCACATTTGCATCCATCCGAGCAGAGACACACTACTGCAGCCACAGAGAGCCAGCAATGTGGAGAGGCACAGTGGGGGGAGATGGAGGAGTCACAGCGGAAGTGGGGGAACAGGGGTTTGCTGCTTGCACACGGCAGCAGCTGCTGCTTCTGGGGCAGGGTAGGGGACACAGTGAAGAAAGGAGGGTGAAAATCTAGTCCAGTGCCTGCAAATGCTGCGCTGCACCGCCTTACCTTGCCCACTAGACTGGATAGCTAGGTTTTCTCTTTCGAGCTTAATTTTTACCATTCCCACCTTCAGCCTGGGTATAGATGAGCACCGTAGCCCATCCACAACCACTGTACTCTGTCACCCCACGGACAATACTGGTCTCCACAGCTGTGGCTCAGACCCCCCCTTACATGGGAAAGGCACTGCCATCTCCTGTTTCTTTGGCAAATGCTGTACTATTAGATGATCATGAGAAGTCTCCAGTATCAACATCTTCACAGAATCACAGAATGTTCCGGGTTGGAAGGGACCTCTGTGGGTCATCTAGTCCAACCCCCCTGCCGAAGCAGGGTCACCTAGAGCAGGCTGCTTTAGGAGTGGTAAGATCAACAATTCTGAACTCTGAATATTTTTTGTTGGGTCCAGCCATTTAAACAAAGTGTTTCAGCACAGTTATTCCCAATATGTGTCCCACTGAGGCACTTCCCAGTTTGTTACTTCTTTATACTTTCTTATCCGCACTGATTTTTTTTTTGCCAGGCTTGCATGTTCAGCACTGGGCACGCTGGCTGCTACGAATCCCAGTCTAGGTGCCCATAACTCTCGTGCTCTGTACACATCAAGCACGATGCCTAACCCAGCATTCTGAGTTCCACTGCATGGTGACTAAATCGCTCCTTTGATTTAATTGTAAAGCTACTCTGAGTGGGTCAAACTTACTGTTGCTTTGAAACGAACAGATTTCAGGGGACCAGGGTTTCATATGTTTAGAAAAACTCTTGCACATCCAAGGAATTCTTTAACTAATGAACAAAACACTCTCAATAATTATAAGCTTTCCACAAAAACCTCAATTACTGTTTTATTCAAATGCACTGTTTACAGTTGTGATAGAATATGTGGATCATATTAGAAGAAGCTGATTAATTCATTTTACCCAATTCATCAAAAACAGGACTACATTTTCTGGTTGCTCCATTCACATTTTCTTCTATTTCACTCCACTGCATGTAACCTGAAACTATCCATTATGCATCACCATCTCATTAGCTTCACCTGACTTAGCTGAACCTATCCGCTCCCATTCAGCAAGGCAATAAAGGTATTTTTAATCTGCTCTAAATTGCACTTCCAATTTGTTTTAATATGATGAATCTCTTCTCCTACTGTAAACACTTAAATAGTTGCGAAAGCTAATCAGATCATTTAAGATATGCACATATTCCTAATGAACAGTATATATCTGTTCCTGCTGTCATCTTTCCCTTCATGAGTACAGCCACTACTCTGACAAATTTCTAACAGATTCTGTGTCAGCATCTTATCACCTCACACAAAATGGCTGGAATTTCCCATACAGACAGTGAAGACTCCTGCCACATGGAAACTTACTTTCTCTGCTGATTCATGCGTTACAAATCCCACAGTGGCTAGCACAAACCAAAAAAGACTGAAAAATACTCAGATTAAAGGATAGCTTTCCATAATTCTGGCAGCCGACATGCCTGAGGGTTCGGATGCCATCCAGAGGGACCTGGACCAGCTTGAGAAGTGAGCCCGTGTGAAGCTCATGAGGTTCAACTAGGCCAAATGCAGGGTCCTGCAGCTGGGTTGGGGCAAACCTCACTATCAATATAGGCTGGAGGTGCAGGGATTGAGAGCAGCCCTAAGAAGGACTTGGTAGTACTTGAGGGATGAAAAGCTGGGCATGAGCCGACAATGCGCGCTTCCAGCCCAGAAGGCCAACTGTATCCTGGGCTGCATCAAGAGAAGCATGGCCAGCAGGTCGAGGGAGGGGATCCTGCCCCTCTGCTCTGCTCTGGTGAGAGCCCACCTGGAGTCCTGTGTCCAGCTCTGGAGCCCTCAGCATGGGAAAGACATGGACCTGTTGGAGTGCGTCCAGAGGAGGGCCACAATGATCCAAGGGCTGGAACACCTCTACTATAAGGAAGTATCTCCCTATCTGGAGATATTTAAGACCCATCTAGACACGGTCCTGTGTAGCCTGCTGTAGGTGACCCTGCTTTGGCAGGGGTTTTGGACTAGATGAACCACTGAGGTCCCTTCCAACCCCTACCAGTCTGTGATTCTGTGAAAGGCTGAGAGAGTTGGGGTTGTTCGGCCTGGAGAAGCAAAGGCTGTGGGGACACCTTATAGCAGCCTTTCAATACTTAAAGGGGGCTTATAAGAAAGACGGGGATAAACCTTTTAGGATGGCCTGTTGTGATAGGACAAGGGGTAACGTTTTAAACTAAAAGAGGGTAGATTTAGACTGGACATAAGGAAGAAATTTTTTACACTGAAGGTGGTGAAACACTGGCACAGGTTGCCCAGAGAGGTGGTAATGCCCCATCCCTGGAAACATTCAAGATCAGGTTGGAAGATGTCCCTGCTTATTGCAGGGGGGGTGGACTAGATGACCTTTAAAGGTCCCTTTTAACTCAAACTATTCTATGATTCTATAATCTTTCTGTATGGATGCATTTTTCACTAACAGATTAAAAGAATAATTTCTCATCTAAGTATTCTTGAACTGATTCTGTTGAATGTAACTTGAACTTGATCCCTGCTTAAATATATATATATATATATTTGAAATACAGAAACCTATTCTCTCTCGCTGATCAAGAGATACTAAAAACTAAACCTTTGACTAAGTGATTAGACAGCTGTGCAAAAAAATGAAACTCAGAAAAAATGGAATTTACGTTTTTTATCCATTGTTTGGTTAGTTCTATTACATATTATATTGATTTATGTGTTTGGTTTTTTTTTTTACTATACAGATAAAGCAGTAAGCAAAATATGAATCCCCTTTTTCCTCATCCCATAGTGATAATACAAAATACAGGAAGAAACATTGAAGAGGAATTGTATGAGACATGTAAGAAATACACATTAAAAGGGGGGCAGAAACCCATCAAGGAGAACCCTTACAAAGTTGCAGGAGTAATTTTACATGAGTAGACTAACATGTAACTGCCTGTGTCTTTGGAGAAATGTGCATGTGGTGAGGAGAGAGTTCATGGGGCTGTCAGGGAGGCCAAATCATTTATATGAGAATGTCAGAGAAGGACATGGAAAGAATTAAGGAGAAATGGGCAGATGAGCCCGAGAGTACTCTCAGAATTCAGCCAGTGTAAAATACTGAAATATAATGAATTGAAATGTCCTCTGGTCATATCATATGAGAAAGTGCAAGCACTGATGGTTCTCAAAGATCTTCTAATGGGTAGTATTTTAACTAAACCCCTAGCTCCTGAAGTCACAAAACCACATGGGACTTCAAACGCTTTTCTTTAAAGGTTTCTTACCTTCTGCTTGTACAAGTAATTTTATTTAAAATAGCAAACTGTCAGCAGCCTCAAAATACAATAATTAAACCCAAAATGTACATTTTTAGTCTCCTGACTTTATATTAGACTTAATTTCTGTTCCTGGATAGAGTCATGGTGTTTTACTACTCACTGCAGTTTGAAATGCTGAGCGGTACTGGAGGTGCTTAGTGACCACTCGGACCCCAGTACCCCAGCCTACAAAGCTATCAGTCCATCATGAGGAATGACCATTTTACGTTGTTTCAGCAGTGGACAGCTGGCTGGCACAGCCAGGTGAACACGGCTCAGTTTTCTCATTTAGCAGACTTGAAACTGTATCATGGTACTCACTGACAGGGATTCCTAGATCATTGATGGGTTTCTCTCCTATTGAAGGAGCCACAGGATCTTGCAAAAAAACATGGTATTGTTTTAAAAAATATAAAAAATAAGTTGGCTTTTTGCTCCTACTATTTTGGAAAGACTTTCCAAAATCCATTGCTGTAATGGTTAGGAACCTTCTTCTAATTTTCAGCTTAAATTTGCACGTTATCAGTTTATATCCATTCGTTTTTTTGTCAGCACTATCCTAAAACTTAAACAGCTCTTCTGGATCTTTTTCTCCATGACGCTCATCCAGGATTTATTCATGCACAGTTCGACCAATATCAGCCAGAAATAACTCTACCGTGATGTGTGTACCCACAGGGAAACACATTTTTTTTCCAAACACAAACATAAGCTGTGTTAAAAAAAACAAAACAATAAAACAACACAACACAAACCAAAAACCCTAGAAGAATCTGCTTCCTTGGGATTTTTCTGCAACATTTCAAGATACATGAAATGCAAAGCTACTTGCCAAAAATCAAAGATTACAAAGAAAGAGGCAGGCACAGACCACGCAGGACTCACCCCAACTCCGTGCAGGTGGATGGGTTGTGTGGTGAGTGCACCAGGCAACGTGAGATGTCCCACACACCTAACAGCAGTGCCCCAGGGGGCTGGCAGAAGGCTCCTTAGCCTCCTGGGAAGCCCCAGCCTGCCAAATTTGTTAATTATCATACTTACACACACCTAGCACAGTAAGAGTTACAAAAGGAAATGACAGGAACAACTGACATACACTTGATACAAAATGATTTTTCCAAATGGCTAGAGATGAATGAAACACGGTCAGTTTGGGGATGGAGCTAGAAGACAAACTGCCTGCAGTAACATTAGGTCACTTCTATACAGCCAGCTGTTACTCTGATCATTAGCTATTTAGTCTAAGCAAGCAGATGTTTTTCTTTTTGGGAACTTCTGCTGAAATCATGGAGTTCCGCATATAAAGCAATAGAAGAATCAAGTCTTTTTTTAAACACTAATTTTAAAGGCTTAATTCTTCCTCAAAATACTTTCTTTAGCTTTCAAAAAGCTTTCAGTTTCTTCAGTACAAGCTGCCCCTGCAGAATATTACAAATTCTTCCTTTCTGAGGCTTTGACAGCTTTGAAAAATAGCATTATATTTGGAAAAGTGTATTTTGAAGAATTATGACACAAACCAGTTTAAATCTCAATGAAGTCACTAAACCCTTCCACTTACTTTAGGAAAAAAATTAATTTGGCCTGGATAGCTTATAAAAAAAAAAACAAAACAAAAAATCCTGTTCCGATTAAAGAACATGTCATGATTTCCAAAGGTATTTTCAATGAGTCAGGAATCCACTGTCAAAGTCTGTTAGGGCATTTACGGAAACACACATCTTCATTCACTAATATATATTTGATTTTACTTATTTTTATGCAACATCCTTCATTTACAGCATTTCAAAGACCATTTTTGTAATAGGATTTCAATACAGTAAAGGTACTCTACATGTCTCCTGTTTCACCCTTTCTGATGTTATTGTTTAATAAGCTCTTCACTGTTTTCACTGTTATCCTACCTCATCAGACAGATAACTAAGGCAGCAAAGACGGATACCTCTTCAAAAGCTATCTGCTTTATATTTTGGCCTTCAGGTAATCCAGTATTTAGCAGAAATCTTTTGGCAATGAGGATGACAATTCAGAGCCAAAGTACTAACAGATACACTGCTCCTGCAAACTCTTGATGAAACCTCTCATTAGTCAGGTGTGCAGTCCTAAGATCTTCATACAGAAATGTAAATTGCTGAATACTATCTGTACAGTATGATCTGTAATATTTCAACATCACACAGAAAATTCTCTAGGTAACTACAGTCTCTAAGTTTAAATGAAACATAAAGGATTGTAGGAAAAAAAAAGTTATCTTGTGTGTCTAACTGGATGCTACAAAAATCTAGAAGGAAACACTGCTTTTTATGTGCCAGTTAACCAAGGCACGTCTAGACTGTTTTTCAGCTGCTGAACCTGAAGCTGCAGTGTAAATGACGTATTGGAGAGCCACGACGGCATTTAGCTGAATCACCCACCTGTCAGGCACGAGCAGTAGGCTCCAGAGCCTTGCAGTTCAGGCTCCTACACTGTCTCCAGGTGTGCTAGGCAGCTGAGGGCAGTAACAAGCAACTGGCTTGCCCAAATGGTATTCAGCTGCCCAGGACGGCTGATGTAAAATGCTGAGTCGGTGGAAATGCAACTGAGCTCTGCCCACCTTTGGGAGGCTGGTCCTTCAAAAGCGCAGCCCAGATTTCCCTTCTGAGAGTAAGTATCTGGAACTTTAAATAAATGAGCAAAACTTGCTATTTTTAGAGTGCAACCAGAACAAAAAGCAGTGGTAGCGATTTATGCATTGTATCCGGCAAGTGGGTAGTGAAATACTGAGTAGGAGCAGGCATAAGAGCTTGTATTTCCTCTCTTGCTGTATTATCCTACAGATTTAGTGTCCTCCTCCAAAAGCTTGAAGCAGATGCTTAAGGAACGGTAAGAGAAAGGAAAAGTTATGTGATATGCTTGAAAATTTCCTTGCAAACCCTCCCAGGCTCCGTTTCAAGCTCCAAAAATTCCTGAATTTGTCACATCCTGAATGGATGTGGTTTCTATCTGCTTAGCAACCCTCAGTAGGTTTCTCTTTAAAGATCTTGCCCAGTATCCTCTCAACATATTTTGCTCTCACAGTAACCTACAACAGAGTTTCACAAGTCTATCACCTGTTGCAGGAAGAACTACCTTTTTATTTTATTTATTTTGACATCTGGCTCCTACTGCCTTCATTTGCTGTCCCCTTGCTCTTATACTGGAAGTCAGGAACATAATGCTCCATCAAACAAACTCTTAAGTTGTCTTTGCTCTTGACAGGCAGTCCCAGGTCCTTTAGTCATTCCTCAGAGCAGATACCTGTGATACTCCCTGCTGCCATTTTCTTAGGTTTTTTTACAAGTCTGCTGTGCCCTTTATGAGATGAGGGGAACATAAGCATACATAATATTTAAGAAGTAGGTTAGCTATGATTTTATGCAGTGGCATAATTGATGTTATTTGTTATTCTCCCTATTCCTTCCCCGAAATTCCTACCTTTTGACCTTTAAGAAAAAAAAAAAAGCCAAAATGCTTCATCTCAAGCAAGAAGTATGAATAGTCCTCTCGCTTGGCCAAACCTAACATATGGAGACAGGAGACGTAGGTTCAAATCCCTTTAGCTCAGAACAGGTCTTCCCTCTAGACCGTTTTGGTGAAACACTTCAGTCACTGGGCCACAACATGAGAAGGTGGCACAGCCATCGCCCTGTCCTTTGTCTTAACCAGAAGTACCAGCAGCGGTCAGATCGAGACACCTGATCCTGTCAGCATGTATTTAGAAAAGCCTTACTGACTTAGGGATCAGGGAAGCCATCTGAAGGAACATTTGTGTTTGGATCCCAATTAAACTTAGGAGGGGAAGAGGTACTGAGATGCGCATAATAGGGTCAGGTAAGGCACATGCAGAAGAGGCACTGTACCAGCCTGAAAGCTTCCCTGGAAGCCATGAAATGTACTAGCTAAGTCAGGGACCCTTTTAACTAAACTGTTGGGTTCAGGCACCTATGTGCCACCAGCATCACGCTTCCAGTGCTGAGCTTTCCTTATCAGATACGAGGGTAGTATTTTTGTCATCCATGGGACTTTTACCACAATAATGATTTCTGAAGTGAAATTAGCTAACTCAAACAATAGCTCATGGAGTCCTCAATTAGTAATGAAAAGTACTAATTTCTAGGGTGAAATATAGCTAATTCTGGTGGATCAAAGAAAACCTAAGTCAAGTACGGGCAAGAAGTAGAAGGCAATAGGAGCTTTTGAGAGGCATGCCTCATCTAGAATAATCCATGATACTTTTACATAGCCCCTGTTTTTCTTAAAAAGTCAATTATTTCTCCTCAACCAGATAGCATGACAGCATCAGCCAGTGATGCAAAAGAAATAAACTCTCACCTCATTTCTAAAATCTCCAGTTATTTCCACCTGAGCCTCAAAGCTGAATTGAGTGACATCAGTAATTTGTATTCAACAAGCAACCTGCACCATACCTTCCTACAAAAGTACTCTGCTGCCAACAGTTCCTCAACAACCTGCTGGAGCCAAGTTTCATTTGCAGTCCCAGCCTCTTTGAAAAATTTGCTATCTTTCATTTAATGGATTTTGCTTATTTAATACTGTAAGTCCTTTTCTTCCTGTTGATCTGTCTTTCTAAAGCAGAAGCCTTGACGTGTATTCAAAAAGGTAACTTTTGTCTTCATGGGAAAAGAAGCTTATTGAATAGCCAAAGGATGTCTTGTACAGGAAAGTCACATAAATGGTGCACGAAGCTGTGAGAATTGAGCTGTTAAATGGGAGCGGGGGGCTCCGGAACTGCTGCAGACTTGCAGGCCCCTATTCCAGGGGAATACTGAGAAGCACAGCACGTTTGAAGAGGAATTGAAATTGTCAGCGAAAGAACAGAATCTCTTCACCCTGAAATTCCTAATTAGAGAACTCATAGTAAGAAGTGACCATTTAAATGATGAGCACAGAAAATGAAGGAAATTGCTTTCCTTAAGAAATGGGCAAGTGCCTACATTCATAAATTAACATCCTGATTTACAATCCAGATTACAATAGTTTCAAATTGCCACCTTATTTTTATATATATTAGTTAGTTTCTCTCCAGGAATTCAGATAGAAGGGTATATTTAGAGATGAAAACTCCCCTTATACCTTGTATTGATTCAACACCGAAAACTACAGCTTTAACTATTTTAGATATGACCTACAGACTAGTGTGCTGAATAAATATTAGGTTACACTGACATTAACTTTCAAAATGTCATTCATTTCTGCACAAAATTTCATATCTGCCAGTATTTGAACCTAAAATAAATCCATACTGTATATTTAGATTTTGGTATATATCCAACTCTATGGTACAAAAATGCATCACGTATAGATGGTTATAATATAGATGGTAAAAATAGATGGTTTATGGCCCTAAAATTCTTATTTTTGTTTTAGCTCTTATGTTGTAGATATGGCAGGACTAAATTTCTCCATAGGAACTATGTATCATCGTCCATAGGAACACGTCATCATAAGTGTAAAATATGCTAAAGCATTAAAAATAATATACAGTAATATCACTGTGATGTAATTGAGTTTGAAGTATGCCAAGTATCTGGCCTACAAAAATATTGTCAAAATACGAGGTTAGTGCAAAAAAGAACGATCTGATCCCACAGTCCTTTAACAGTCTAAGGGATTACTGAATGTCAACATGCAGACATGGGAATGAACAGAAAGTGTGATTTGATTTAGAAAGCTGAGCCAAAGCTGTTGTTCAGATTCTCATTATTATTAGTCGGGGCCATCCAGTAAAGAGCGCAGAGAAGTTGCTTTCCTTATTGGCAGTGAGATGTATGCTGTCTGCATGCCTGGAAATACAGTCCTGATGTCAGCTGTACAAGAAAAATTGGAATATTTAGGGAAGCGTTACTACTTTTGGGTGAATAAAGTCATGGTACTGAGATGCCAGAAACAAACTAAAAATGAGACAGAATCACAGAATCACAGAATAGTAGGGGTTGGAAGGGACCTCTGTGGGTCATCAAGTCCAACCCTCCTGCCGAAGCAGGGTCACCTACAGCAGGCTGCACAGGACCTTGTCCAGGCGGGTCTTGAGTATCTCCAGAGAAGGAGACTCCACAACCTCCCTGGGCAGCCTGTTCCAGTGCTCCGTCACCCTCAGAGGGAAGAAGTTCTTCCTCATGTTCAGATGGAACTTCCTGTGCTTCAGTTTGTGCCCACTGCCCCTTGTCCTGTCACTGGGCACCACTGAAAAGAGCTTGGCCCCATCCTCCTGACACCCACCCTTCAGATATTTGTAAGCATTTATAAGGTCCCCTCGCAGCCTTCTCTTCTTCAGGCTGAACAAGCCCAGTTCCCTCAACCTCTCCTCGTAGGGGAGATGTTCCAGTCCCCTCATCATCCTCGTAGCCTAGACAGATCTTGTCTAGCCAGTGAAAAATTAAAGTGCGACAAAACTAATTAAACAATTCATAGATTTTTTTTTAGCCGCATTTTGAAAAGCAAAACACTGGCTGAGCTCAGATAGTAATAGCAGTAAGGTGTAGATGAGCCGATTTTGGAAATCCTTTTTACATTATTTGGGGAAATTACCCATACATTTTTCTAGTGAGAGCAGGGAATATTTTTTAATTCTTGCCTAAATATTTACATCTCTGATTCAAATTTAGCCACAGTATAATGTAATTTATTAAAATATGTTCCTTTTTCTATTAATATTTGCTTGCCTACACAGATTCATAAATAGTCTACTTATTGAAAAGATTTCAGATATTATGCTTGTGGAAAAAGTGAGACAAAAGCTATAAAAAGGGCACATCCCATTGACTTTCAGGAGGTTCTATGGAACACATCAGTAAGCCGGGGCAGAATTTCAAATAATATCTTCAGCCTGAGATATATGCAGGCTGAAGATTACAGATTCATGTATTCCACTAACACTGTGGAGGAAGGTGCTATTCACATCTCAGCAGGGATATTAGAATCAAGCCCCTAAGCATTTCTGGAGTAACACAGAGAACTAACTGTCACTGTCTTGTCATTCCCAAAAGAACTTCTTGCCTCTGTCCCCTCTAATAGGTTTTTCTTCAGTGAGGTTGATTTGACCACCTTGCCTTTCCTGAGGACTGAGATTTTCCTGCTGAATCTCCCAGAGGCAACAGCAAACCTCCCAAAAAGATTCATTAGAAAGGACTTCCTACAGAGCTCTGTACATGACCAGCAGAGAACTCAGCAACATTTTTTGAAACTACGAGCAAATGAGGCTGGGGTCTACATGTTGCCTAGCCTCAAACCAGTGAGCAGCGCTCCAGAGTGCAGATTGCCACACTCTGCAGCAATGTCCTGCTCACAGAGCCCTGGGCCTGGTTTCTTCCATACCAGAAACACCTGATGGTAAGAGCCAGCCTGTCCAATCCAGTCCTCCTCTCTCATTGAGACCTAAAAAACATACGCTGGTAGTATGCAATCATTTATTTTAATTTTTTATGGGAAAAAAAAGGAAATAATGTCAAAATTCTAACAAAATATTTACTCCTGTGAACTAATACTATCAGATAAAAGCATATTCAGTTACGGAGAGATACTCCAAATGGAACATATTCATATGAAATCTGATTAAATCAGTCTAATAACCTGCACAGGGTATTCATTCTTGGGAACAATCATGCTGTTGAACACACTGAGCAGTCTAGCTCATGTGTCTTCAGAATGATCGATCATTGAGACCAAATCATCCATCACATCTAGAAAGGGTATCCCCTTCAGGTCAGGTTTGAAAACAATAGTGTACCAGTCTAGACAAAAAAAAAAAGTAGCTGCACTTATATTCTACCTCATGTGTGAGTAAAAAAACTTATTTTCCCATTCTGTCAGATCTTCTAAATTCATTAATAAAACATACACATGCACACCATGTATTTGAATATTACATTATAGAAACCCACCTTATTTCTGAAAAGACATGAGATGAAATTGTTAAAAAAACATAGATTTCATTAAAAAGTTACGTTTATGTCTTGCATCGCTTGCAATGTGGTAGGATCATCGGAACACGGAAGCTGGTCTCCGAAATTGAATTGCGTGGTATTACATTATGATCATATCATGATATACTTGATCTGTACTCACACATTTTCATACACCTCCACACACATATACAAACACCTGCTGTTTTCTTCCTTTAAATAGTCTTAGGAGTACATCTGATTTTAGGGAACAGGTTGGCAATGTAAGAAAGATGCTATGAAAACTTACGGAAAGTTTTATGACACGCCATTCTCTGCCAATCTAGTATAACAGAAGTATATTAGAATAAGTACCTGGTTTTTAGAAATAGCTTAGTTTAAAAGTGACATTAAAACAGTATTAATGCCCTTACAAAAAGCATACCTTTTAACTAAAGGTCAGTTGCGTTCACCACATTTATAGTTGAATTATTCCACTATACTTTCTGAAAGAAGTTAAAAAAATTTTTCACAGAACAGAATTTTTAACAGTAGTTGATAGAAATTTGCTTTCCCTGCAAGCAAGCTAACAACCACCGATCTTTGCTTCTAGAGCCCCAGGGTTTCAGAAGCAGCACCACCTATGGGGTGAAAAATGTAGGTTAGTGCCTACTTCGTCACGGGAGACCTCTTGTAAAAAACGGGTTTTGCACGTAATGGGCTGAAGCTCCGAAGTTCCTCGCAGTTAAACGCAAGCAAACAACTAGTATTTTGTCGCGATCTATCTGACGGACGCTCATAAACGCGGAACGGCCGCCCGGCACGACACGAGCCCCGCCGCTGAGCTCCTGGCGCTCACCCGGCCGAGCGCCCCGCACCGCGCTCCTCCCGCGCCGGCCGGGGCACGGCGCCGGGCAGCCCGGCGCTGCGCGGCTCTGCCGGCGCGCTCCCGCCGCGCAGGGCCGAACGCGCCCAAAATTCATCTGGCTGCGTAAACAGCCCTGCTAAAATCTATGCGTGAATCCATACTCTGTGTGCGGCGTCCCACGTGAATGAACCAGGGCTCGCGTTCGCGGCGGGAGTCGCGCCCTGGTCTAGGGCGACGCCGGACGCTGCCCGTTCCCGGAGAACGAGCCTTATTTTCGGGCTGGAATCCCGCACCCGTCCCCGGTTCTCTCCGAAACAGCCCAGGCGAGAAGCTGGAGTAGAATTCCACCCCCCACGCCCACAGCGGAGCTCCCTGTCAGTGCCGCCGGGCGGGGGCTGCCCCTCTCCCCGCTGCCCCGCGGAGGCCGGGCGGGCCGGAGAGCCCCCCCCGCCCCCCCTCGGAGCCGCCCGCGGGTGCCGCGGGGGAGCCCGGCAGCAGCCGGCTGAGGTGACCCCGGGTAGGAGCAGCGTTCCCCACCCGCGGCGCGGACAGCGTCTTCCCACGGTGCGGGCCGGCCGGCGGCTGCACCTGCGGCTCTCGGCGAAAGGGGTCAGAGGGAGAAAGACCCCACGGGGAGCCCGGGGAGAAAAGTTGGTCTGAAACCCGGAGATGAACCCGCGCAAACGTGTCACTCACCCACTCGGAGGATACAGACGAGCTGGATGCAGGCAACCAAGCGCCCTAGAATGAGCATGTCCAAATCGTCCTCTGCCTCCGTCCGTCCGTCCGGCCGGCCGGCCGGCCGTCCGTCCGTCCGTCCGCCCGGCCGCTCTCAGCCTCCCGCCTGCCTGCGCGGGCTGCTGCGCCTCTCCCCGCGGGGAGCCGGCTCGGCTCGGCTCGGCTCGGCTCGGCTCGGCTCCGCCGGCCGCCCCCACGCCGCGGGCGGGCGGGATCAGCGGCACTGGCTGCTGGCGGGGCCGCGGCTCGCCTCAGCGCATCGCGGGGGCCGCCCGCCCGCCCTCCCTCCCTCCCTCCCCGAGCCCGGCGCCCGCGCTGACCAGGGCGCGAGTGCCTGCGGGTGGGTGCGTGCGTGAGTGCGTGCGGGGATCTGTCTGCCTGTGTGCGCGCGCGGGGGGGGCGGAGACCGCGCGCTGCGGGGCGGGCGCGCGCGTGTGCGTGGCGGGAGGGGGCAGACTCCGCACCCCCACCCGCGGCAGGAGGGAGGCACCCGGGGTCCCGGAGGGGCCCCCCCCCGGCCACCGCCCCCCCCGGCCACCGCCGCCGGCGCGCGGAGGAGAAGCTGACGTGGCCGCGGAAGCGGGGAGCGGGGGGCGACACACGCGCGTGCGGTGCGAGCTGCGGGGGGGCGCAGCAGCGGGATGGCGATGCCCGCCGGGGAAGTGGGTCAGGGCGCAGGGACTGGCACCGTTTCTTCGGGAAGGCAAAGCCAGACGAGGAAAACAAAAAAACCCCAAACCCAAATCAGAAGCGACGAATGAGGGGAAGCAAGCCCTGCAGGACCCTCCCGCGCTGAGCTGGGCCCCCGTGGGTGTCCTGGTGTGGGGCTGGGAACACCCGTGACGCGCGTGCGCGCTCCAGGCTCTGGGATGACACACGCGGTCCAGTCACCCGCTTCATCCCGGGTCGGGTTCTGCGTCGGCAACGCCGTTCCCGTCGGAGCGAAGCCGTCTGCTGGGCACGGACCCGATGCGACTTTTAATGGTGGGCAGCTGAAGCGTGGGAACACTTTGTGCTTGGTAGGTGCCCTGCTCTACCCGGGCTCTTGGTCCTCAGGCACAGGAGCCGCTGCTGCCGGCTTCTTCTCCGAGGAAAACATAAGGAAGAACTTCTTCCCTCTGAGGGTGACGGAGCACTGGAACAGGCTGCCCAGGGAGGCTGTGGAGTCTCCTTCTCTGGAGATATTCAAGACCCTCCTGGACGCGGTCCTGTGCAGCCTGCTGTAGGTGACCCGGCTTTGGCAGGGGAGTTGGACTGGATGACCCACAGAGGTCCCTTCCAACCCCGAACTTTCTGTGATTCTGTGAAAACAAGAAACTCCCGTGTCAGTTTTCCATCCCGGTGTCCCCCCGCTCTGCCTGGCTCTTTGGGACGTTACAAGCTATCTTGACGTGAAGCACGTTGGAAATTTCTGAGTGAACAAAAGTTACAGGAGAAACTGCCGAGATGCTCAAGCAGTCGGTCATATTTGGAAAGCAGGTGGCGGACGTGTCTTCTCGTGCAAGGTCAGCGTGTTTCAGGGGACCACGGCGTTTTGCATGCAGTAGAGTTTGGTTCGTTAGGAGAAGGATTAACTTTGAATGACAGTTCTTGTTAAACAGACTTCTGGTATCACAGAAAGAAACAAGTTCTGTGTGCTGAGCTCCACCAATAAAATACTATTCTAGGGTTGTCCTGAGGGAAAATGTTGTTAAATATTTTAGTCAGGTGGTTTTCACATTACCAAAAGAACCTAGATGCCAGGAAACCACTGTGGTGATTTCTGCATCCGTACGCGCTCAAACGTGCGCCAACACACTGATACACATACGCAAGACAAAATACCCATGGATAACATATTTGAGACAAACTCCAGCTCCAACACCACTTTGCAATTGGCTGAGTTTCTCAGCAGGAAGAAAAATCATACAATATTGCATAGCAATACATATAGGTGTTATTATAATACCCAGTGTAAAGCCAGTGCCTGCAGGGCTGCAGCTCGGGCTCTACCTCCGCGCGGCTTTCCTCTCGAGCTGGGAGGCAGACGGAGCTCTGTCGTGCTGCTGGTGAGTACACATGTGCTTGCAGCATCTTCCAGATTCCCCCTCCACCCCGACGAGGACCGCCTTCGGAGCAGTTTGGGGCCTTTTCACCTCCAGGTTCTCAGCTGTCGTCAAAGCTTTGTGACCATCTGACAAAGCTGAAGATCACCTCTAACAGCTGCTAACGTGGTTACCTACTCAGGCAGACGCTGGAAGAGCTTTAGGTAGCGTTCAGTGTGCTCATTTTCTTCCAGGGTTTCTTCAGGAATCTCCTTTTGTGTGTGCCACGAACAACAACACTGTGAACACACCCACACCGAAGGGCAAGCACCGCGTTTGTAGATGGCACAACTGTTTCCTCGTTTTCCACGGTACACAGAGAGAATCTGGTCCTGATGTGGTCGTTTTGCCAGTAGTTACCTTTCACTTCCAGTAGGTAATACACTGTAATATTTTACATTTAGGACAGATCACTGGTGAGTGTGTTGGACTCTCCGTCATTTGAAGCCTTTATGTCAAGAATTTAGTCTCCTTAAAACATGACCGCAGATGTCTGCATGAAACAACTCATCTGCAGTTTTCTAGCCTGCAATACAGAGATAATAAGGATGGCCTTTCAGTGTATATGTGTACCTGGTCAGAATAAGAATAAAATTATAATGTCCCAATGTGACAGTACTTTACAGCTGCTTTGAACAGCTGACAGTGGTTTAGAAAGACACCAGGCCAGAGGCCAGCTCCTACAACACCCCTCTGGTTCTTGCGCTGAAGAACGGCTGGTGAAGAAGCTCTCTCTGTAGTCTAGGAAACGCTTGGCTGTGGTAGGGCGACACTGTTCATCCTCACCTTTAGCTGTCATGTCATGATGTCTTAGCTTGTGCTGTGTCAAGCCAAATTCAATAAAATTAATTTGGAGATAAGTAAATCTGTCAAGCGAATCAGTTCACTAGCTCTAACGACATTTCTGTTACTGCTTCCTCCTCCTGTGTGAAGTATAAATAACCCACAACATGATACAATAGCAAGCAGGCATGAAAAGGACTGGTAGTTAACATTGCAGATTTCTGCTTTAAAGCTTTCCACTGTTATTGATGACCTGGCAATGAAAATATGACCTATTTTCATCGCTATACCCTTTTGTAAATATTTTGTGGATTAACATAAAGCTTCTCTTTCATTACACCATGTTTCTACACGTCCTTTTATGGAACATAAGCAAGTCTTGATGAGAAATTGGTCCCTGTTTAGTTTCTGTGCTAACATTTTCCTCTTTTGATAAGCCTTTCCCTTTTATTTTTTTTTAATTTCTTTAATTTTCAGCTTTCTTTTACTCTTCTCATCTAATACTGAATATTTTCTTCATTTCTGCTCTTTTTATCCATCGTTACATTTTTCTCAGTCTAAATGAACCTCTCCTCAGTGTTGATACTGTATTTTCCTTTGTATTGTGACAATCTTGTTATTTTTCATGGTGAGTCATTCCATGTCTTGTTCAGCTTTTTTCCTAGCTTGTTTTGAGTGCTTATGGTTTTTTTCAGAATAATGTCAATCTCTTGTTGCATTTATCTTCTTCTTCTCTTGTGGTAAATGTTTTCATTTCCAATGCTGTCTTTGATATTTGTCAAATCCTTTTTTGTGTTCACTTGCAGCTTTTATATTTCTTTCTTTCCTATATGAAGGCTGTACCACCAGTACGTCTTGAGATGGTACAGGATGTTAACAAAGAATCTAGTGGACTTCCATCTTTAGTTTCTAATTTGCTGGAGAATCTCACATATAAATTCAAAATATTAAAAAGATCTGTGCAAAAGGCGTGTTGTCCTGGTGATAGTTGTAACTCCCATCATTAGGAATATCATTCAGACACATAATACAAACCCCAGATTCGTTAAGTGTCATGCTGAAGTCAAATGTGTCAGATCTGTTTGGTTAGAGTACTGTTTTTTTTCAGAGACTTTATTCCCATGAGTATTTAATATTAAACATCCTTTTACGTGGAGGAGTATTAACATAGGTTCTCAAACCTTTTTTTTTGCAACATTAAGATACAAAATGAAAGTAAAACCCATATTTATGTCTACCTCAATTTTGTTTCGCATGTTATTATTTCAAGATCACTGGAAACTTATGAACAAGTAAATAAAGACTATTTTTTCCATATTTTAAGAGAGTTCCATTTTTTGCACTCTGTGTAATATTGTTTTCATTTTTGAGATTGGTCTGAGGCATTACTTTCCCAATTCCATTGCTTCCAAGAACACAGAAAGACAAGAAAAATGGTGACATTGAACCTGTTATTTGACCCTTTGCTGAACAGAAGATGTAACTCAGCTGCTTCTCAAAGCTAAACCCAAGGACAGTAGATGGTGTATATTTTCTTCTCAGAAAAATATCAGAGTCAGGTGCTATCAGACCCTGGGAAGAGCTAGGTGAGAGACAAAGTCTATTCACATAAGCTGACTTTATTTAGTTCTCAGTAAGAACCAGTTGAAAAGAGCTGGGTTGTTAGATGCAGTGAAGACAGCACAGCTGAAGCCTGTCTTTTTAAGCAGCGGCCTGGCCTCACCACGGAAAAGGCTTCAATACCACGTCTTCTGGCAAAGCAGGTGATCCAATGACAGGTTTGTGGGCTAGAGGTCTTGAAACAATAGCCACATCTCTCTACAAACTCTGTTCTGACAAAACCACTCTGTAGCTAGGTGATTCCTTCAGTGTCAAAACAGCTGCCCCTTGTTAAATCTGCTGAAGAATGACCTTCTAACCCCACTACTTACTGAGTAGGGAGATTGTAGAGTATGAGCAATAAGCAACAGTGGGCTGAAATGCAAACTCTGAACAGAATGTTTTTATATATATGTAGGTGAGCACAGTGTCAAATTTGTTTACATTTCCTTCATACTAATTTATGGCTCTTCAGTCACAATTTACCTCTCTGCAATGTAGCACTCAACACTACTACTCAACACCCACTACTACGGCTCAACACCTGTTGCAGACAAGTGCTTCCAATGTTTTCCGTGCAGGTTGGTGCTATTTTTCCACACGAAACCTATCTGTGAAGAAAGAGGCATCACTGGCCGACTTTCTGGCTATCCTTTCAGCTCTGTGAGAGGCACGGCCATGTGGTAAAATGCTCTGACTCCAGCTGCAAATTGCTTCCTATGTTCTAGACAAACGGAGATGCCTCTCGGGGCATTTGGTTATTTTCCCTCCTGCTATGCAGCAACAGAGAAAATGAAAATAATATTTCATATTCCTGTTTAGCATGCCTATTCATTTCTGCTTGGATTATTAAATGTAAAATTGGGAACACAAAGCACAGCTACGACCACACTAGCATATCATCTCACTGCATAGTTACCTGTTAGCAACACAGTAGTTTCCCACAGAGACAGATAAGGCTAACCTCTGAAATGATAAATGAAGAGGAGTGAATTATTTAACATCCGATTCCGCTCCAGTCCCCCAACACAGGGTAGTATGACCTCCTGGGAGGTCTTATTTTTGCTCGTCTTTCTGTGGAGGGGCAGGTAGAAGCAGGTCTGCCTGAACGCCGGGGATGGTGGCAGCCAATGCAAAGCCTCTCCTGGCTCCTCTACAACCTATCCTGGCACTGAATTTGTACCTCCACTTTGAGACACGTAAGAAGCCTGCTGTCTTTCTTGTCACCCATGCAGTGAACTGTGTCTTCAAGTAATAATTTCTCAGGTCCGTTTCCCCTTCAGCTTTTACTGTCAGTAAAACTCTCATTACGGAGTGTAAAGAAATGTTTTCTGTCCCAGTGAAGAAGGTTCTTTCAATCAGTAACTGCAGAATTAGGCACTGTTTTCAGTGCCGTTGATGATTAAAAGGCGCTTTTTTTGCTGCCTTCTGTTTAAAGATACCGTGCATCCTGACAGGAAATTTGGACAAGAAAAACCAAAACATATCTTAGAAAAACAGCAAGCCAAAATGGAAAACTCCAGTGTATGCTTAAGCTATGTATTATAGGCATGCATAAACTCAAACATTTGATCATGCAGAGTAAACAGACGGTTTCTATGTATGTGGCAGGCTTTAACAATAGCCCATTTACTAGTAAATAAAATAATAAATAAATAAATCCCCCCTGCAACCAGCCATTAAACTAAGATCTAGTAGGTCAATTCCAGCCAAAAGCAAGTTGTTTTGGCTCATTTGCAAATCTAATCAAACAGTATTTCCTACATTGACATCATTTACCAATTTTTTTCTCTTTCATTTGTGAATCTGATGGCCTTCTTATTACAGCAAGTGCCAACCTACAGACACAATAGATATGAAGTCCCTGGAACAATTTATCATACTCATCATGCTTGGGCAAACATTGTTGATGATGCTGCACAGAGGAGTTTTCAAATAATACGTGTTGAATGGTGGGAAGACTTTAGTGCTGACAAATGAAGCACAGATTTTTTTTTTCTAAGGTGTATTTTTTTTCTGCATTTTTTTGCTTATAGAAATTGTACCACTTTTAGAGGGTAAGTTTCAATTTTAGAGAGCGAATAGAGAACAAAACGGGCAGTATTACTTATGCCACTCTCTAAATCCTCATCTCTCTTGCCATTTTTAACTCAGACTGAATACAAAATGATTCTTTAGGATCCCTTTACACACACAAACCCCAAATTTTCTTCTTCTTTGAAGAACAAGGGTGATACAAGATGAGGTAGGATGGCTTCTATGTTTAAGGAACAAGGAGGAATGTATATGAGGAATTTGAGGGAAAAAAAAGAGTCTGGGATTCCTCAGTCTGGAAAAGAGACAACCTACAATCAATGTCTGTAGGATCAGACCAGACCATAGAGGTGGTAGATGGGGAATGACTGCTCACTTGTCCAAAGGAAGAAACTGCTGGCACCAAATGAAGTTAGCATAAGCCAAGTTCAAAAAACACCCCAGACACAAAGTTCTTCCTGCGATGAGAGTCAGGCCTTGGCAATGGTGTTCTGGACTCAGTGAATTTATGAGAGTTCAAGGGCAGACCAACAAGAGTTTGGAAGAAAGATCCATTAAATATTACTAAATAGAGATGTACCATCAGTCTCCTGAACTCGGAATTAGTTAGCGGTTGCAGGTTACTTGGGGTAAGTATTGTATACCAGTCCTCTTTTTCTATTTCCTAGGCAGCTACTAGCTGTTGGAGAGAGAATCGTTGCTTTTTCTGAGCCAAAGGACACTTTTGGATTACGTTGTTATAGCTGCCTTCAGCGCAGGCAACTGAGACCTTGAGAGGTCTTGTTAATTGCAGGTATGGTCCTGGGTGACAACATAAGCTATAGCACATTTAAATATGCCAGGAAAAAAAACCATGGTGTTTGCCATCAAAATATCAAAATATTCTGTCTGAAATTAATGACCATGCCATGAGGTTATGTTTTTATCAAATGTCATTTGCTTATTTTAATATACAACTGGAAAAAATGCCAACATTTCCATGGAACTACATTTCAGGAGAAAGCAAAATCCCCAAGTAAGTTTTACGGTTAAGGTAAGGGTTAGGGACCAATTAAGGAAAAGCTAAGCAGCCAAGTGTAAGGTGTGCAGGGAGGTGACTGGGCCCTGGCTTGAAGTTCAGCTAATTGGACATGACATGAGACATTATGTTGTGGGACATAATGAATAGCAGAGTGAGAAGCTGTCAAAAGTTACAAATAGTCCTGTGAAGGCTGACTGTGTTTCACAGTTGGTTAAGGGCGAGTTACATGAGAGGTGGCCAAACGTCAAAATAATTGGAGGTCAATAGTGGGGTCTTTCAGGGAGAAGAACTTGCAATGCCAACAGTACCTAGGTAATGATATCAGTAAAACCATGTAAGGTCAAGGTTATCTAGGTAACTGTATAAAAAATACCAACTTTGGATACAGATATAGGAAAACTGGGACCAATAAAGATTGGCTGATTACCCGGAGAGACACCAGAGTGGAGAAAGGGAAGTATCAAGGAGGATGGGGGAACGTGCATGGGAAAATGTTGATGAGGACCATAGAGGGGTTTGGTCATGTGTGAGTAGGTAGCTGGTCAGTAAGTATTTTTTACTTAAATCAGCCTGGCTGAAACCTTCCCAGCTGGTATTACAAATCAGCAGCAATGTGTGAAGACCCATCTGGTTGCCTGGATTGTCACTTCTGTTGTGATCTTTCACTGTTTTAAAATACTGTGTAATATAATTTGGGAAAATACTGGGATGATAGTCAATTCTTAGTGTCAGGTTACATGATTTCCCCCTACCAGAATCAGTAGGCTGCCTTATTTTGTGGCTGTCCTTAAAAAGGCCAAGCCAAATTCCTGATTCTGTTTTAGGTTGTCTCCGTGGGGAGGCTATAGTTTGCAAATAAACCATGTAAGTGTAAGGGTCTCCAAGATGACTATGCTCCCGTTAAAGCTCATGGAGAACTGGTCAGTGTTTTCTGACCTAACGTCAGTGTCTGCTTTGCAGGGAGTGTTGAATAGCTCTAAATGCCGTTGTGTGTCTCAGTCTAGATATTTACTGACTACTGTGAGAACTTAGAAACCTGGCATACATGGAGACATTTCAGGGCTTGATTCAGGTTCCTAAATAAAGGCATTTAGTGCTGTTTGAGAACCTGAGAACCTCCATGACCTGAACAGCGTGCTGTTAGGTCTGCCTTGGGAGTTAGGTGGGACCTACAGCCATAAGGAGTTGCATGAAACTCGTCAAGCATCTCAGGTGTCACCAGATGCCTATACGTGGGTACCTGCACTCAGTCATCATCTTCAAGCAGAATCTTCTTCCTGGTTTGTCACCATGAGTGAACTTCTAGGAGCTAAATCCACAAAGGAGTGTTGGTGCGTGGATGTTGAGTTTCATTCTGTGTTGCCTTCAGATGCCTGGCAGTTGGAGTAAGATTCATGGTCCTCAGGTAAGTGCTACACCACTCAGGGGTTAGGGATGGGTAGACATTCCCTCTTTCCCCAGATTGGTATCCTCCCTGCAGGACTGACTGGTGCCCATGCACATTCAGGGTTGCAGTCCTTCCACGTGCTTAGGATCATGGATGCTTGTGTCTGGCCTCCTTCTTCTTCCCTGATGGTGAGGAGATACCTTTCATCCTGCTGCAGTGCTTGGCAGAACAGGATTTGGGTGCTTGTGATACTGATGTTGCCAGAAGTCAGGAGGATGGAGAAAAAGGCAGGTTGTTTGCACAGTATGGTCTGGGCACTGATGATGCCTATAAATATCTTAAAAATGCCTATAAATATCTTAAGGGTGGGTGGCAGGAGGATGGGGCCAGACTCTTTTCAGTGGTGCCCAGCGACAGGAGAAGGGGCAATGGGCACAAACTGAAGCATAGGAAGTTCTGTCTGAACACGAGGAAGAACTTCTTCCCTCTGAGGGTGATGGAGCACTGGAGCAGGTTGCCCAGAGAAGTTGTGGAGTCTCCTTCTCTGGAGATATTCAAGACCTGCCTGGACAAGGTCCTGTGCATCCTGCTGTAGGTGACCCTGCTTTGTCAGGTGGTTGGACCAGGTGATCCCCAGACGTCCCTTCCAACCCCTACCATTCTGTGATTCTGCCATTCTGTGATGTAAGTGCTATACATACAGAAGGCGGGCCACCCTGCCTGAGAATGGGAAAACAGATCAATTAGATGGCAGGACTGTGCTGGGGAGAAAGGGAAGATGCGATACTTGTGTGGAGGGGGAGGAAGAAATGGGCTGTTCCTGGGCTTGGAGAGGGAAATCATAAAGTTGACTACTTATGTGGGGGTTGAAAGAAATTGGCTACAAAGCTGTAGGAGGTCCTAAAAACAGACCTGGCAACCATGGCTGCCAAGACTTAACTCTCTTGGTCTAAATCATCTCTCAAGGTACAGACAATTGGCTCACCTCTCAGGCACAGCTGAGGTAGGAAGTGGCCACTTTTTGTATACTAGCTGAAGCTCTCACGTAGGCAATAGGACACTCAGGTCCTCTGCCCACCTCATTTGCAAAGTTCACTACTTCTTTTCACTCCTAGAGTTTGCCTGAAAGTCCTGGGACCCTTTAAGTTGTATAAGTGCTTTTGTGGGTTCTGCTCCTTTGTTTTTCTGCTCTGCAGGTTTCTATCTGCTCAGGACAGATAACAGTGCTTCTCTACTCAGACGGGGATTTTGGAGATAAGAACTCTGCAGACAGCTCAGTAACAGGAGTCTGGCAGACAAACGTAGACTGTGTAGCACCTAATGCAGTTCATGGCACTCTGAGCTCTGTTTAGATTAAAGACTTTGTGAAAAGGAAGATTATTTTCGAGATCCTATACCTGTATCTAGCATAATTATATATGAAAGTATGAATAACCTTGTTGAATTGTCTCATACTTTGCTAAATTATTATTAATAGGAGACAGGGAGGCTTAATAAGTGGGATTAGCACACATGAGTGGCTACATTAATGAACTGTTAGCATAAATGAAATACTTTGAACTTTCATCATTTGGAACAAATAAGCTAGTTCATCTCCTGAGTGATCTGTGAATGTACCAAAAATACCCTCCAACCTTTGATGTGCAAGATAGCTACTTTAACAGGGGAGGGAGGAGAGAAGGGTGGAGGATTGTGTGTGTACATGCGCGTGTGTGGAGCACAGCAAGCTCCCACACTAGTCTTTTTTTTTTTAAATTTTGTAATCTCAAATTAGCTTTCAGTCTCCAGCAACAGCCAAGAATATGGAAAAAATAAAAATGAAAAGATGAGGACAGAATTGCAGAGTTCTTCCCCTACAACCAGCTGTAGCCAGAGTGGTGTGGGTTGTTTCTGTGCTTCAGTTCACCCCGAGCCATGCTGAGCTGGGCAGTCATGCTAAGGGCTCCCTTATCTGCTGACTGTGCTCAAGACAGTGGCAGCCTTAGAAGACTTGCTATGTGTAAAGGTGTGACAAATTCCATAGCTAGAAGAGGTAGGACTCTGAAAAACAGGTCCCTTTTCCACACTTTTAAGTACATGCTGAAAGCTTCCAATTAAGCCAAGGATTGGAATAAAACCTATAGTTTACTGTGTCGACTGCTGAAGGTAACTGAAAATGCACAATGTGCTCCCATATATCAGCAAACAGGCTCACACCTCCAAGTTTTTCACTAAAATGAAATTAAGTATCATAATCACTTTATGATACTGGCAAGCGTGTTTGTCATGAAATTAATGATTTCTTGTAACTCAAGTCTTCGTGTGGTGCTGGATTAAGTCCAGTTATCAAAGGCAACAAATGTGCAATAGCTATAAAACATCTTGGCTTTTTCCTGAAAGAACAGTTTTATGGTTTCTTGGTATACATGGTAAGTCAAGGACTAAATTTGAAATGGTTTGCACTCAGTTTCTTTGTACTCAGGGCACTGAACAATGGATGGTTTTCTTCTCCCAGCTGCTGCTTTACTCTCCCCAAATTTCTGGGGCATACATGACTGCTGTACTTGTCAACTGGCTGTGAAACACTACAGTAATGTAAAACACGGTGCTTTAAAATGCCACACTAATACACCTGTCCTTTGTAATAGATGTACTATGGGTCACTTAAAAATTTAAAACATATTTTCTTTCATACTTAAACTATTGAACTGCATCTGTCCTACTGTAGGACTTGTTATGAATGAGTCTGGGAGGCACATAGATTACTGTTTCTTGGAATGAGTGGATTTTCTGGCCCGTACAGTGTAAAATTAGAAAACCTGGGTTCAAATGCTGTTGTCCCTCATACACCTCTCCCCCAGATGCTAGATAACTGTTGCTAAAACCAAGCTATGCTTCTGACATGGACTGTGGCTTTATAGCACTACCGCTAGGTCAAACCTGGGATAAGACCACTAAAAAGAGGGATGGGCTTTCTCTTCCCGATATTTCCTACTCTGTCCTATATAACCACCATATAGCCACCTCCTTGTGAGGAACAGTCTCACAAGGTTCAGGTAGGACAATGACATGGGCAGGATCTGTGCAGATGAGATGCTCCTTGTCCACTCCCAGGATATATCTGTAAAAATGCACTGTGTAGAGTTTTAGGCACGGGAGTGGCAGTGCTGTAGCACTACATCTTCCCACTCTAAATCTGTCTTCATTTCCATTCAGATAAGAATATTGAGTCTGTACAGAACAGGGTGCACTATTCCTTTTTATGAGGACAATTCAGGCTCAGATTATATGAAACAGAGAATAAGTAAATCTTTTATGGGATGCTGTCAGGATGAAACCCTGGCCTCTGGTGGAGTCAGTGGTACAACTCCCCTATTTACAAGGATTCAAGGTTTAATCTAATCCCCTTTACTTTGTAAAATACATCTGTGTACTGCAGGTTCATTTTCTTCAACACTTAGAGACTCTTGTTCAGCTTTGAAATTATTAGTAAAATAGACACTGCCTTTATGCTTTTAAATGCTGCCTCTTCCTTCTGCATTTGGAGAGTCCAGGTGCAAAACAAATGTTTTTGAAAGCCAGATTGCAGGGGCAGAGAAATAATCTCTCCCGAAAGAGTCAGAAAAGAAGATTTATATACATAGTGAGACATGTTGTTGTTTTTTAGCAGCAAGAAGTGAGAAAGCTTAGGAACAACACTGGTGGAATAATTAAAATGTGTATCATCAAACATAGAAGATACGTTACCTAGCCCATCCCCACCCTGAAATTTGCATGGTTTTTTCCCCAGTATCTCTTGAATACTGTAGACAAAGAATTTGATCAAGTGATCTGTAAATGTACCAAATGTTTGATCAAGCCATGTCTGTACCATTGTATCTTTAGATAGAACTGGATTCTATCTAAAAACAACTGGAACTGTACACTGACCTTCCAAAATAATTATGCGAATCATCAAAGGACAAAACAGTCTTGAATTATGTTCACATATTAAAATACAGGATTACTGAAAGAGATGAGCACCCTGAAAGTTTACCCTGAAATGTTTGACTATCCCAGTACACATTCAGCCTCTGAATATACAGAAAAGAGCTCTTCAATCAACACCTTCCCTTTCACTGCCTGAGCAGCTTTAAAAAAACATATCTGCATCATGTTATTCTGAAATCCTCATAAATTTAGGAAATAACTAATTCTTACTAACACTGAGTGAAGGAAAGCCCTCAGTAGTTTATTTTTATGTCAAGAAACAGATTTTTCTCCTAGTGCAAATTTACTGAAGGCAGTTTTTGCCCAAGAATATTCAGTTGTTGGTAAGCCATGTGTTGTTTCTCTATATATAGAAAGGAAATATTTTGGAATACCTGTGAAATCTGTGCACAAATCCAAACCATAATGAGTTTCAGAAAGATTGGCTCAACATTCAAGGAAGAAAATGCAGCAGACGGTGATTCTTTTTTTTAAATCTTAGACTTGAAGTTATATTTTGTGAATTGAACAAGTTTTCACCCCTATGTACACAAATGCATAGAAAAAAACATGCAGGTACTTAATTTGATTTTCTTTTAGCTGGGTAGTCTGAATAGAATTAGTGTTAGTGAGATGCTTCAGCTGAAAGTCAACAAATGTGTATTTTTCAAGCCTACTATCTAACTGAAGGCCAAACTGTGCAACTCTTTCTCATGCTGATGAGAAGTTGAAGTCATTTGGACTTGACCTGTAAGTGCTCGACAACTTCAGTAAAGGCTTCACAATCTGGCCCTAAATGCTTTTGCTTTACTAGATCTCTGTCTCACTGTCTTGCTGTCTCTCTGTCTTTTGAAAACAGGTTATCTCTAAAACTTCTGCTGGTGATATATTGCGAGAAGAGAGCTCAGTAGGCTTCCTGCCACTTCGTGAAAAGCTGTTAACAGTACATATTAATTGCCGTTTGCTCCCAGCTTCACTGTAAATATAATTTTATGCTGATCTGCAGGCTCCATCTGACAGTACTGAGCACTATAATATCAAGATATCTACAGCATCCATCAGCATGACTGACACAGATTAGACAATTGTGCTTTTTATCAACAAGGTTCCTATCTCTCTCAGTGCAGTGCAAAGCCAAATAAAATGCAAATAATACAGTGTAGTTTACTAAAACACGGAAAAAAGCATGTTTCAACATCTTTTTGTGTGTGCTTTTTTAAAAAGAGACGAACTGTTCGATCTTCTTAAGAAGGAGGATAAATGTTTTAGTGGCCGAGAAGAGTCCTTGAGAAGAGACAGGATCATACTGGCCCTGGACCTATATGTTCCTTCTGCAGTGATATCTTCTCTGTAGGCTACAGGGATAAAGGAAACTGAGTAAAATTGACACAGTTAGATATCATGACACTTCTTCACTAGACAACACTCTTCCCTTTGTGCACAGGGAACTGAGCCCTACTCTGCCTGCTGAAGGGCAGCTCAGCCTAACCCACAGGACTAAGACAGTGAAAAATGAAAGCAATTTCACTGATGGAGCCTGCTGCTAATACATGTGCATCCCTCCTTACCATGCACCTCGTGGGCTCGTGTTCAGCTAGCAGTGTGCACCTGTGCACTGGGAGCCTACAGAGGATAATAAACCAAATCGTTAGTGAAAAGGCAATCTTTAATTTTACAGGCTACAAATGACATGCATCTGTATCGTATACTCCGCTCTGAATGCTTAATGCAGGGACTAAATGGTATTCATGGTATCAGGGCAAGATTTTTCACTAAGATGAAATTCAATCTAACCTGCAAATGAACTCCAGATTCTTGGCCTCTCTGTTTTTCCCCTTCCTTTGTGGCACACGAAAACCAGAAAAATGGCTGTGGTTGACCTTGGGCTGGGGTCATTGTAGTGCTGTCACTGTCAGTGCTCTACCACACTCTTCGTACTATGGAGCAGCAGAAGGGACTGCCACCTGCAAAGTAGAGCAGCTCCAGATAACAGTATTCTGTATTCACTTCAGTAATTGTCTGTTCTTGTCCCTTCCCTTCGCTGAAAAGCGAGGGTATAGTTATCACCCACATCTCCAGCCATGGTCATCTCCTTCTCAGTCCTGTTGAAGGACATATGGTCAAGCCCCGGGGGCGCAGAGTCTGTAGAGAAAATATTTCAGCATATTGCATTGCTCTGCCAGAGGAGGCCAGGTCCAAGCGAGGGGTGAGCAGGGCTGCAGCCAATGCTTAACAGAATTTCCAAGCTGATGCTGCTCCCATGCTGCACATCTGCGCCGGCTGTAGCTACTGGGCACTGAGGCATCACACAGCAATGAGATTAAAAGACTGTTGTAAACTGAGGTTCTGGTCTCTGTCTCACCAGAGACCTTTGGCTAAGTTATGCTGCTTCTAAACCAATTTACTGTCCAGCCCTATCCCAGGCATCCACATGTGGTGCTGCCTATGTACAGACATGATACATCAGCTACAAAAGAAACATACTTTTAATAGGCTGAGTTGAAGATTTCGGTGAAAAGCCTTTATAGAAATGAGGAAGAGGACTACGGGCCATGATGACTTACTTCTTTTAAAACAATAACTTCCATGTTATTGCCAGTTCACTCCCAAATGACTAAATGTTGCTGGGGTTTTTTTCAAATCAAACAGGAAATTACCTCTATCAACTCTGTAACCACTTCTTTTTGTATATTTGTTACTGCAGTCTTAAAGCTCCCTAACTTCACTAAATTTATCAAAGTTTAGCCTTACTGGCTCACCAGTCAGGGCAAGGCATCCACAGCTGAAACTCCACCTGCCCAGCACAGCATACTGCCATGCTCTGTTCCATCCTGTATCCCAAGATTTCCGACCATCTTTATCCTTTCCCCTGGGTAACTTCAGAAAACTGCTGTTGAACTGCAAAGAAATGTGTCAGTGTTCTATATTTGCACTCTTAATCAGAAGCTGATTAATTACTTTAATAACATGTTAATTCGCACTGAAGTAACTCCAGGATACTACGACTGAAATCAGTGGATTTACTCCACATAAACACCAGCTGAGCTGGCTGCACAATTTTTTTTAAAGAGGGTTCACATCTGGAAGAGCCAGAGTAAACTGCAGGCACTTCTAAGAGTCCAATGCCATTCTTGAGAACCTTGTAGGCTGTGCATGCAGTTGATATGAAAATAATGAACCTAGGGAACAAAAATGGCTTTTTTTTTTTTAAATCTAGAAATACAGCATAAATCTAAGGGACTGCAAACCAGCAATACTTCAGAAGTAATAGATAGTTCTTATTAGTCTTCTTAGGATGACATTCCCTTTCTTTTAAAGCATTTTATTGAAGCAGTAGAGGACAGTCAGCAGCAAGGCACTTGTCTTCATTGTGGGATGCTAAATCCACATCTGTGTTGAGTCCACTCTGCGTCTTCACCTAAGCCTTCCACTTCTGTTAGAAAGACCCATCCGCTTCGCTACTCTGCTGGGCCAAAGCTGAGACAAGACCTCTTAGCTGTAGAGGCAAAGCTGAAGGTTTCCCTTCCAAGAGTGAAGTGCTAGACTGTTTCTCCACGGGAAACAGCCCAGTAAATGAGCTTGCTGCTCCTGCAGGGAAGGAGACTGAGTACAGGAGGTGTCAATTGCTACCTCTCCTTCCCCTCAAGGTGAAAGCCACTGCCCTGGCCCAGTATAACCTGGCTACTCCCTGAGAAGCAGAAGCAAACTTGGTTTCTTAGAGACAGGAAAAGGAAGCAGCAGAGCTCTGTTCATTTACTGCCCTTTGTAATTATCTGTTGAGGAAAACTGTTTACGTTCCTTTTACTGCGCTCATGCCAGGGTGAGATGTTTTCTGTTTTGACCAGAAACTCCGTCTTGAAACTTGGAAATCATTCCAAAGTGTATCCATAAACAAAATAATATACTGATAGACCAATAACCTTTGATAAAAAAGAAATAACAGGAAAAACTTCTAAGCAGCACTGATACTTATAAGAAAGGAAGACCAAAACCAATCAGAAAAGCTCTGCTACTCCATGGGCATTTGTGAAAGTTTGATTAATGTGTGTCAAGTGATTTGAGGGTCTGAAATAGGACAACCTGAATGTCCTGAGCATTGAAGAATATCTCTAATTATTGGATACTAGACTCCTCCCAGAGTTAGGATGAATGGGAACTCTGCGTACTTGATATCTCAATAAAAGCATCGGAGTCAAAGGTAGAACCAAATCATGAACTATTTTGATTAGAAGATCACATCAATAAAGTTTGCCTCATCGGATCATCAGCTACAGATCATCAGTTACATTTCATTGGCCACATTGTTTCTCAGCTCTAACAAAATGCTGCACACCTTTGGTTTCTGTCTGTAGAAATGAGAGTAATCACAAAAACTTTCTGTGAGCCATTATGGAAACAGTAAAGACCCAAGGGAATGCCCCCAGAATGTGAACTTTGATGGCATACCATATTAATTTGTTAATTTGAACATTTGTGTAAAGCTCAGGTAGAGCTATTCCTATGAATAATCTTGCACAATAACATCAGACATCTCTACTAATCCTACAGAACATCAAAAGCGACGCTGGCTGCTATTCAACACTGGGTTCAGTGCCATGACAACAGATGGAATTCATGGCTGAGGGGTAAAAAAAAAGACTTCCATCCCCCTGTCACTTTTTGTAAGAATCCCTAAAGAGAACATTATGCAAACTAGTAGAAACTGAATGTAGAACAGGAATGTCTGTGAACATGTGCTATCTGCATTTACACAAAACAGCTTATTTGTGAAACAGAACGTAAGTGGTAAAAGCAGATATGGAAATCTTATTCTTGCAAAGGGCAAAGAGGAGGAGGAGGGGGGAGAATGGGCTGGGTTTCTCTTCCTCTGAGTTTGGGGGGGAGCAGACTGAAATTCATAATATTATGGTCACAGGCAGTTGACATGAAAATTGATTTTTTGATGTTGTTAAAATGAAAGTTCCTATGTTTTGTGAAGAGATCATTCTGAGACATTTTAATCTAAATATACATGTTTTGCAGTAAAATTTTTTTTGGCAATATTGTGATATCTTTAGATTGAACATTTTGGACATTACTGTCCTATGGTATAAGAAAACTATAAATGAAAACCAATAAGTTAAAATTACTCATTGGTTTACATAATCCATTGACAAGAAAACTGTTGAGATGAATGGGAATTTCCAGAGAAAAGGAAAAGAGATCTTGGACTAATTTTTGTTGTTGTTTCTTTTTTTCTCTAGTCAACAGCCCACAGAGTTAAGGTAGTGAGTCAGATGTGTCTACTATGCAACTACTAAAGACCACTGTTGCTTCAAAAGACCAAGAAGTCAGGCTTACCAAGTTTAGAAGACAAAATAACCATACTTCTTACTTTCTGTTGCACACAGAGGTCAAGTAACAATGGGCTCAGTCTTGCAGGTAGAAGTAAGAATTCTGGGAACTGAGATGAAAGTGATAAAATAAAACGGAGTCTTAAGGACTGGATCCAGCAATGCATTTGTCCAAAGGCAGTTTTTCCATTTGCTAAGAAATTTGCATGATCAGATAATACATGTAGAGCAGAATATAGAACAGAAATGGCAACTCTTTAAAGGTACTCTCTGTTACCCACCCTTGTGCCTAATAGAAGCGCGATGTTCCATGAATAGGTTTTCAGAATTGTTTTCACGTTTTCCTCAGCAATAAAAATGTGGTTTTGCATGATGCTGTCCATCAGAACCATCTGTGGTACAGAACAGAAGCATGAGCGATTTTTTTTGTGCAAGATGGTAGTGAGAACTAACCATATGGTTCTGCATTCGTTTTATTTTGAAATGCTTATTTAGTACCCTGGTTATTGAGTACAGCAGGAAAAAAAAAAAGGAATGTTTTAACATTTCCTGGTCTAGCTACAAGGGCTGTAAGTAAACTTGCAGAGGTCTGCCATTACAAGAATACATAAGGAGCAAAAAGCCTAGCAGGATATCTTATGCCTGTATCCTTGACCTTTGAAGAAGTTTGGCTCAAGGTCGTCTTCTTTTGTGGCCTTGACTGCTTATCACTGAGAATTTTCTTTTGTTTCATTTTCCACGACTGATGAGAAGAAAGAGCCAGCCTTTGATAATAGCTGCAAAATTGTTTCTTATTTTATTTTTCTACTTATTTGCTGATTTATTTTTGGTAGTTATGACTCTGAAAGACCACTGTAAAATTTCTTTCTGAGATACCTGGTGTTTGTGTCTGGTTGTTTGATCTGACCTATGGCAAGGAACAGCAACAGTTGTGAAACACTTCTCTGCCCAAGTAGTGTGATCAGACTCTCAGCTGTGCCTAGCTGCGTTCAAGAGCATTCAGTTGCAGATGTTAGATTTGAGGGGCATTTTGAAAATGTGGTCAAAAGTATAAACTATGTGTCGGCCTTGTTTTAGATTCCCAGTTTGTATAATATAGAAGCATTTATTTGGCCTTTCCTAAGGGCTACTCCGCCTTCTCCTGATGTTTTACATAAAATTTAGTGCATGACTAAATCTACCTTGTTAAAACTGACCATCAGCCAAGCAGAGAAAAAAATTAATCATAATACAGTAATAGACAAAGTTACATGTTTTTAAGTCTAAGGAGGAATTTAATGTGCTCATTAAAAAAAAAAAAATCACTAACAAAGTTAACATTCTCATACAATGGAAAAATTCCTAATTCTGTGATACACAATGGGACACCCAATTTAGAAAGGGTCAGTGAGTTTCAGAGGTCCTTTTCCTCCTTTCTGGAGGGAATACGTTCTTTGGAAACCTACCTTTTGAGGAAAGGGTGGAAGGCAGCAAGACCTATTGAGATAACAATGAGATCAAAAAAGAAGGAGTGATTATTCAAATCCCTCAGAGAAATAAAAGCCTGAAGTAAGAAGAACTGAACCCAAAAAGGAGCAGGCAGGGTGGGGAGCGGGCAAAGGGGAATGAGAAGCAGAAACTGAATGCAGAGGGCAAGGCCTGAATGGGAAGCAGTGAAAGAATTAGGAGTTGAAAAGGGAAGGAGGAGGGGAAAATAGGGCTGAGGAAGCAGAGAAAGCAGAGAGAGGCACATCGTGGTGAATGAAGCAAAGATGGAACAGTTATTCTTCTCAGCCTGTAGCCACTCTTTTGAATACTTTATATGATGGGCCTATGATGCTAAAACACAGATTAATCATACTGCTTTTCCTGAGGTCAGGTTGATCAAAGTTTCCATTTTTATGTCTGTTGTCAGTGGGCCACACTGCTGAGTGGCAGGTACTGTGAAGTTTCAGAAGGCCATGAGACAGCGCATCCAGGCCTCTGCTTGGTTGCTTAGATACACTAATGAATTGTAGCAGGAATTTCTCACCTCACATTTGCACTCCTCTATGTTTCAAGTATTGCATTTCAGATAACATGAGCAGACTCCAGGCATGCAAAAATAAATAATTCTTGTAATTAAGAAAACCACTTGCAGCACAGCTGCAACCACAACAAGCATTTTATCAGATAGATTGATTTCCTCATAAGTTTTCTAAAATCTTCCTTCTGTAACCTCAGCTCTTTCCTCTGAATACCCTGTAATCACAATAGCCCCATTCTTGACACACTATGTGCTGGAATAGTCTTCAGAACTAAATTAGAGCAGGTTTCAAACCCATTGAAGGATACATCTGATGATGAGTTGGTGATTAGCCCAGTAAAAAGAACGGATGTCTTCAATGTTATGGCTATACCTTTCTATCAGAGCAGGAAGCAGGTAGCAGGACAGGTTGTGATATCTCTCTAAAGACAGCTGTTAGCCTGAAATGGCAATCTACAAATGATTTTTACTAGGAGTGTCACGGAAGTGGCAAAACATGTAAGCTTTTGTGTGTGGAGTAACTCTCAAAATGGTTAGAAATAAACAAGCACTCAAGGAGTGCGAGTTACTCAGACAATACTGTCTTAAACTCAAAAAAGAGGATAGAGAATCTAATTATGTGCACTGATGGGTGAATATTTATCTTTTTTTAACAGTTGGCCCTTATCAGAAATAAATGGATTTATTGGATAACAAGATAATGTCAGGTTATCAGTGAAGTGGAGACACATTAGTGGTTTTCTTTATAAGCAGTTCCTAATTAAGGCAAAATACTGTCCATGTACTTATGACCCAATTAATTTAAACTTCAAACTCTTAAAAAATTTCATTGCACTTATTAACTAAAGAACAGTTAAAATTGTCCTGTCTTAATTCTCTTCTGCTTTTTTGAGCCTGATAGTCCAGCTGCAAGTGCAATTTCCCTTTTAGTATTGGCATGTAATAAGACGGGAGTCAGCATCATCTCTGAAAGCATGGGCCGTAGGGGTCTGTTATGGGTTTGCGTGGCAAGGTTTGGGTAGTGGGGGGGATATAGGGGTGGCTTCTGTGAGAAGCTTCCCCCATCTCTGATAAAGCCAGTCCCAGCCAGCGCTAAGACAGACCCGCCGCTGGCCAAGGCCAAGCCAATCAGCAACGGTGGTAGCACCTCTGCGATAACATATTTAAGAAGGGGAAAAAAACTGTGGTAAAAGGGCAGTCGAGAGAGAGGAGTGAGAAGATGTGAGAGAAACAACTCTGCAGACACCAAGGTCAGTGAAGAGGGAGCAGGAGGACATGCTTGAGATGCTGGAGCAGAGAGTCTTCCCTTGCAACTCGTGCTGAAGACCATGGTGAGGCAGGCTGTCCACCTGCAGCCCATGGAGGTCCACAGTGGATCAGATCTCCACCTGTAGCCCATGGAATAGACCCCACACTGGAGCAGGTGGCTGTCTGAAGGAGGCTGTGACCCTGTGGGGAGCCCTGTGCTGGAGCAGGTTCCTGCCAGGACCTGCGGACCCGTGGAGAGAGGAGCCCATGCTGGAGCAGGTTTTCTGGCAGGGCTTGTGACCCCGTGGAGGACCCATGCGGGAGCAGCCTGTTCCTGAAGGACTGCACTCCGTGGGAAGGACCCATGCTGCGGCAATTCATGAAGAGTTGCAGCCCGTGGGAAGGACTCACGTTGGAGAAGTTTGTGGAGAACTGTTTCCCATGAGAGGGACCTCACGCTGGAGCAGGGGCAGAGTGTGAGGAGTCCTCCCCCTGAGGAGGAAGGAGCGGCAGAGACAACGTGTGATGAACTGACCGCAACCCCCATTCCCTGTCCCCCTGTGCCACTTGGGGTGGGGGGGGAGGAGGTAGAGAAACGGGAGTGAAGCTGAGCCCAGGAAGAAGTGTGAGGGGGGGGAAGGTGTTTTAAGATTTAATTTTATTTTCTCATTCTCCTCCTCTGATTTGATTGTTGATGAATTGAACTCCCTTTTCTCCCCAAGTTCAGCCTGTCTTGTCCTGTTGTGCTCTTATTTATTTATTTGTGAAGAACCACCAGTACTGTGATACACATACTAACAAGTTAGACACAGATGTTAAATATATTGAGTAATATAACTGTGGAAATAATGACATAAAGTGAAGTCTCTGTTTAAATACAGTCTCTGGAGAAATAAGATAATTTGAGCATCCTGTTACAATCTCTGATAAGAAGGCAGTTAATAAAGAGAGGTTATTAGAAACAAGAAAAACTAATTTACTGTAGGAAGAGCTGGAGAAATAAAATCTCCCACTGAGAAAGTAACTCACAAAGTCAGCTTAGCAAAAGATAATTTTAAATCAGAATATAATAGATTTTGCCATGGGTGAGAATACATTCTCATGTGTTCTGTAAGTTTGGGGGTCTTTTACTCCAGATTTAGTTAAACTGCTTAAAGACATGTTGTGCAATCAAGTTCCACAAAGAAATGTTTGGAAGCTTGTGAAAGGTTTCTGTCTGTTTTGATTCCTGAATAGTAGTATATGGCTACACCTGCAATTCTTCTGAGTTCAGTTACAGCATAGTGCACATATCGGTGCTCTGCAAAGGAAAATGTGATTCAAAGTACATCAAAGATTAGCATCTGCAGACTTTCTCTACCCTGTTAAAGAAGGTGACCTAACTTTTCCAACACAATTAGTGAGTTTCTCTACACTCTCCTTCTTTCCCAGTACAAATGCTGTTCTCAATGTCCCTCTGTTTCTGTGTGTTCATGAACCTAGAAATGGAGAAACCTGACAGGGAGTCCAAACTGGGTGTTAACTAGTCTTTCTTAATAGCTTACTTTGACGTATACTTAGATTAATCCGTAGCTCTCAGGAGAAATAAAAAAGAACATTGTCTAGACGTTTCAAATCTTTTTTTTTTTCCAGCAGGATGTCTTTATTGCTTGCTTCCTATTGATAGCAGACATTAATAGATGAGTAACTAATACTTGTCTCCAAAGAAAAAACCCCCTGTGTAGAATTCCCCATGGCAAAATCATTGCATGCCAAAGACTCCACTGACATTGTGCATACCAGGTAGAAGACTGCTGAATGGTCACTCTACAGTGGCAGTGGCCACCCTTGAGACTATGTATTAACTGATCTCACAGATCCTTGGAGGCTTGATTAGCCCTGCACAACGAGGTCCCTTCTGTATCTTCTGGTTAAAAGTCATACATGAAATATTTTAATACTCTACTCGGTCAGCTTAACATTTGGGCTCTTTCCTGAGTCAGGGAGCAGTTTAACTGATCCGTCTTAGAGACTCTCAATGAAGGTGTTATGACTCAGAGCTTCCACACCCCTTCATGCTACTATCTTTAACATTTGACCACTGGCTGAGTGGCAGTAATTGCCTACATACACGCCCTGGGATAACAGGAAAAAGAAGCTCAAGTTGGATTAAGCCACAGTGAAAGAGATGCAAGCTAAGTTGAAACACCTAATGCTTGCCCCAGTATCCGAGCACACATCCTGACTAATATCGCTGATTGACTGACAAGTGAAGACCTGTGCAGCTGAGGTAACCTGTATGTACATCCAAACCCTCTCAGAGTAACTATTGTTCCTCAGCACATCCTTGGCTCTTGGAAGGAATCATTTGCAACTTGAAAGCATGCAAGGTTGATCTCCTACTCTGGCCACCAAGAGGTAGGTGTGGGACTCTAAAGATATGGTCCCTGTTCAGCCTGCTCATCCTGCCCTGGTCCCATAGCAAAGGAGGACGACTTTGTGGTCTCCAGCAGGCTTGGACTAAAAGCAGCGCACACAAAACAGGGATCTCACTCTCCAACTCAGCCAGACAGGATACATCTACCTTTCATAAATTTCCTAATATTGTGCAACAATTTTTGTCATTTGATTGTGTAAACCTACCTGCATACTAACACTTGCTGCTAAAAAGTCTTGGGTAGATCCAGTTTGCCTACTTCAGAGAATACACATAAGTGTCAGCATTCAGAAATAAGTGCTTAAGTTCTGGGCAGAGTTGTTAGAGACTTGACTGAAAACGTATGGTTAAGGACTAAAAAGTAGGAAAAAAATTATCTAATCAATGGAAATTTGCAACCCTAAAAGGGAAACATCTGAAGACAATCAAGATTTGGGAGAGTAAAAATTTGAAGGAAATTTAGACAATCATGAAGACGGAATGGGTTGATGAGAAAGAAGAGCTCCTGAAGAATGAAGAGCTATTTTAGTCCACATTATGTAAGACAGACAGGTATATATAATGAAATATGAGGATTTTTTTTTTTTTAATAATATACTCCTGTTTGGGTCACCACGTGAATAAGATATGTAGCAAGTTATGTAGTCTGCCTTTCCTGTGTGACTTCTATAAAATCCATATTCAGCAAGTCTTGCTTTCTAGCAAACAATGGGACATTCAGCTTACATGTGAGGGGTGAGGGCATTCCAGTGAAAAGAGAGGGCACAGAATGGAAAAGAGAAGCAACGCTGGCACAAAAGAAGCAAAGAATGCCAATTCAGAAGGCGGGTGTGAAAGTAAAATCTGCTTCCATGCCTGCTACAGCATACATTACACAACTGGCACTTACTTGGCAAATCACCCGCTCAGGCACTGACCTTGGCAGCATCACAGGGATAACCTCTGTGTGAGGAAAGACTGTTCTTCTACAATGTCTCCAAAATGTTTGGCACCAAAGTACATTTTTAAGAAAGCAAGCATTTCTTCCACTTCGTATTTCAGTTGAAAACCAGCATTTTCTTTTGGCTGCAAAGGAGACATCCTGTCCATGACTTTTCGTATATTCTTCATATGGTGTTCCAGATTATTTGATATTGCGTGCAAATGCCATTGCACAACCATCCCATTTTGTGGATGTTCCCATGTTAGAGAGCATTGGGTGTATTCAGAGACTTTCTCAACTTAAATGATCTGCTTGTTAATTATATGAGGAATTATGACAGAATGCTTGGGTCTGCAATGCCCTCATAGAAGGTCTACTGCAGGAAAAATGGAAAGCATTCCAAATACTGGTGAAAATGAGATGTGTGTCTGCCACTGACATACTATCTTGCTCACAGTAGTGAAAGAAAGATTGGGGATGTTAGTAAGAGGAGTAGTCATTTATTTCTTTAACAAACTAGATCTATTCACTTTAATGATTTGCTGGAGGTTATATACTTACATTACATACTCAGATTGTGTAGAAACTCAGTGCCCAATCCTACAAATGTGAGAGTGAATGCTGTCAATTTGTGTGAGCAAAGTTAGGAACATGTCCAAGGCATCACACCTGGACAGTTACTTTAAAGAGGGAAGGGATCACATGAATTCCAGAGTAAGATTGGGTGTTTCTAAGCGCACTCCAAGGATGAAAATCAGACTTCTGAATAAGACCCTCAGGCACTCAAAGAAACTTGGGGTTAATTCTGAACATGATGGAAATTATGATTGCTAGGAAGGAACAAATGTGTTAGTCTTCCAATTTGCAAAGAAACATGAAAGTGGACAGAGGCGGAGATGTTTATTGCAATGCAGATGAAATTAATTCCTGCAGATGATGTTGATTTGCATTTGGTCTCTAAAGAATAACTGAAACTTTTCAGTGAAGTCAAATAGTAGGATGTGTCCTTGCTATGCACAGCAAATTCAGAGTCTTTGAATCAGGAGAACAAAAGTCACTTACAAATATATAGGTATTGTGAGTGATTTACAGTCTATTCAGTGCTTCCAACAGAAAGCCTCTTTAGGTGGAACACAGGCATTACTTTTAAATAATGTAGATGTAAATACTATTAGGATTTTTAAAGGATATATTAATTCTGAGAATTATTCTTGTTAGGAAAGTTTGCACTAGTGAACTAGCAGATCTTTGTAGGTAAACATTTTAAGAAGCCTTCTAAATAGTGCTTTGCCCATATGCACCCCCATACTACCAGATGACATAAAAATGGCATCACATGTTTATCTCTCTCTTTTTCTCCATTGCTTCCACTGTCACTAATTTTGATGAATGGAGGTCACAGCCAAAATGAAAAACGATGACAAATGCCTGGGGCACAGATGAGGAAATCAGACTCATTTCAGGTCCTGACTTGACCATTTTAATGATGGTGGGAAGGGACAGGAACTAGGCCTGATCAGACAGGACATGCAGCTGACTTTCACCACCTTTCTGACCTGAAATGGACAGACATTCGGTCTGGACAGGACCTTTACCTTGGCTCTTGCTGTCTCCCTGCTCTGAGGCTGCAATACACTTTGTGTTGGGTCCTGGCACTGCCAGACTGGCTGTGCCAGCCTTGAACATACATCACAACCAGAATGGGTACAGATTTCCTGGAGGACTTCACATATAACATTAATTTGATTCCATTATCTTCAAAAAGAACATCTTTTTTCAGAAGACTGAATCATGTAGGTGAAAGGATTTTTTGGAGAATGGGCAACAGGTAACAGAAAATGGACCAAAAGGCCAAAATGTAGGAAATCTTAAACTCTGGAATATTCTAGGTGAAGATTTTGTTTTTAGCCATTGGAAAGGTATTTAGCAACTCTTCCTCAATTTGTCCGCCTTTGAACTGAGAATATTTCTCCTACCACGGTTCATGCGGAGATACAGGATATATGCATTTATGATCTGTCCTTACACTGCCAGATAATGTCACAAAGTCAGTAGCAGGGAGTTGCAAACTGCCCTTTCCTGTCCAGCAAGTAGTAAGCCCTACTTGTATCTCAAATCTAGGGGTCTCTGTAAAGAGTAATGCTCCTGTGTTCTACTGCAAACACTACTTGCTGGATAAATCAAAGAGCTTTCTGTCTCACAGCGATATTGCTGTGGCTTATAACTCTGGCACAAATATCTTAAAGCAGAAGGTTTCTCTCCTCTGCCCAAAATAACTACATTCAGCTTTTTGGATTACAGCTGAGATGATTGCTTCACAACCTAACAGCCACAGCAAAAAAAAAATACGATGGCATGAGATTCAAAAAAGATTTTTGATGAACAGACACCAGCAAGTAACTGTGTATCTGTGAACACAAGTGTTTAATCCTGCTATTTAAAGTTCTTGGACTCCTTTATTTATAGTCATTTCTATGTCTTGTCACTGTGGCATCTGAGTGGCTCACAAGACTCCCAAAGGAAAGAATCATCCCAGTTAGGGGGGAATGAGAAGAGGAGGCTGAGAGAAGAGGCAGTCACGCAGCGCAGTTGCAGAACAGCCAAGATCACAATCCATCCTTCCTCCCCTTTATGAGTTCCCCGTCCTTCCTTCCTTTTACTAGACTGTTGGCCAAATAAATATGTGCCTTCTATCCAAAGATCTTTCTCCTGGTTTTATCATCATGATCGAGCTAATTGGGAGCAGGAGGGTAAATGAGGCATAGCTGATGTATATGGCATGATGCCCAGCTGACGCTACTATTAAGCTGATGCCGGAAAAGTTAGGAAACCATAGCCTGGCACTGAATAATAGGCCTATTGCAGCTCAAGTATGCGGCAGAGAGAGATTTTCCTGCAGCTGGCACCTTGTCTGCAAGTGGTGTACAAGAGAAAGTAATGAATGAGTTGACTCTTTATGTTTCCTACATTCATTTTATCGCAGTTCATCAGGCACCCATGAGTCTGACTGATGACTCCATGTAAAAAGCAACAAACATTTCCCTTAAGAGAAATGAGTGACAGATGAAGAATAAGCTGCAATTATAATCTCCCTTTTCATGGTTTAGGTTGGCGATTTAATGGACTGTGCTCATTAACTGATCCAGTTCCCTATTTTTGTATCTGATGTGAACATCTTTAAGTTAGGCATCGCTTGTGATGCAGGGTAACAGCTAACCGGTAACGTCATAAATAAGGAACACTGGCGACAAACTAAACTTTCATTTCAAAATGAATTTGCTCCATCAGGGTAAGGTACCTGGCACCTTGCTCAGCACTTTTTCCATTAAAAGCCCATGTTTGCCCAAAGGGGAGCATTTGTTAAGATCACTGCTGCCACATGGAAGCCTTTTCCCATATGTACTCCATACAAGATGAAATGAGGACATAAATTTTTTCATCACTAATAAAATGTATGTGTTAAGCAAAAGAGAAAATTAGTTATGTAAAAGCCAAACTCTGCCTGGTAAATATGGGCAAACCTTGCGTTTTTCCCGATTTATAGACTGATTTTCTCCAAATGTTCTAATCTGCTCCGAGTACCTGACTTCGGAGCAACAAGGCTGAGCTGCTTGGATGAGGCTGTCAGATAACCAAAGATTTTTATGAATCTTCAGAGCTACTAGTGGGTGTGTTACTGCTTCTTTGGAGAAGGTGATGATTAACAGGAAACTTGTGGATAATTAAAGGTTGCTCAGACTGGTTGCCATTAAAAAGCAATTATTTACCATTGATTAGCATATTATGGTGAGGCTAATTAAGCAAAGGAACAACTTATTCAGGGTTTTGATGGATTCGCCATTGCTGGGAGTTTTCTTTAAGGTTGGCTTCTTTTCTAAAATGTAGGTGCACATTCAAACAGGAAATCTAGTTAAAATATTCCTACCTTCCTTTTGTAAGGGGTTGTGTTTTAATTAGCACAGCATTTCCTTCTGTTTTTTCCTTCTACAGTGTTAGAAATCTTATAGGTTTTTGTATACTTGGAACAGAAGCTATTGCAACATTTATTTGGGTGGAGAAGCCTCTGGTAAAGCATTATTCTTTAACGCTGATCTGCATGTATCTCCCTTTCTCCCTCACCACAAGTAGGTGCAGCCAGGAGAGATTGAAGATTGGAGGCTGAGAACTGCCTCGTGGCTCCTTTTCTCTACTGTTGGTTGTGTGCCACATCTAAAACACCTTCTCGTTGCAGAGCCATATATAGGGAAATTCCAGATTCGCTACAGAACTGGTTCTTCAAGGTGATTTTGCCTTCATAAGAGCAAAGGAGTCTTCTTGGGAAGGATGGAGGAGCTGGGAACAGAGACATGTCAGAGTCAGCTGAGATGCTTTTGGGGGTCAAAATAGTCACAACCAGGAAAATACCCCTATGACCTTGCCCCACTCCACTGCGGTGTCCATCTGCTGTGATTAATTCACGTTCAGAATTCTAGGAAGAATAGTAACTGCACGGACACTTTCCACACCATCATGTTTTTCTATTCCAGGGATTTTTCAGGGGTTCCCTGTCCCTCGGTCTCTTCCAGCAGCTGCTGCTGCTGTGGATTTGCAGCTGCTCTTTGTGAGGGCTCTGCTGCCATACGGCAATGTAATTCTCCCTTACTCACCACAGCTCTGCCCACTCTCCGAGTATCCATGGCGTTATTGAATAGTACATCACTTTGTTCTCTGTAGAGAACGTTATGTGTTTTGACTATTAATCATGAATCTAGTGTTTTTATTCCACAAACCTGAAGGCTTAATTAAAGTGATGCCTATTCTTTTGTTCTCAATCGTCACTCGTTCTATGCAGTATGTGGGAAATTTTCCTTTTTCCACCCATCCTTACCTGGTCTGCAAAGCTCTGATAAGTGGGCAAAAAGATGTCCCCAAATGTGCCATCTCCAGAAAATACAGTTTTCAACAAAGCACATCTTAGAAAAATATCAGAGATGATTTATTCAGCTGGGCTAGAAATGTTCATGCAACACGGCGTGCCATGAAATCAGACATCCACACTGTAGGTCATCTGGGTCATCTTTCACAGTCTGTTAGTGTATTTGCTCCAGTCTGAAGCCTGTGATATCATGGTGCTGTGGGTAGGCAGGTTGGTTCATCTGTCTCTGTCTGGGCTTTGGAGCTTTTCTCTAGTACCACAGCACCCAGGGCAGAAGTCAGCCAGAGAATGAAAGGAATGGGACTTTAACTAGTTTATTCCTTCATACTCCTACTTTTTGTGTTACATTTCCTCTCTGTTGCATGTACGTGAACAGCTATGAGCTGTAATGACCTCCCATATCTTCTGCAAAGACCTTCAATTAACAACACAGCTGGATCAGGCACATGGGCATGTGCTTTTTCCTGCCAGCTTCAAAATGTCTGGTTTATGAAAGGCTGTGGGAAGCAGCATTGTTCTCGACCTGTCATATCCTTATGCTCTTTTCTAGGAGAAAGGAGAAGATACTGTGCAGCTTTAATTGCTATTGGAAAAATGAAGCCCACTATTATACCACAGAGTTTCTTGGGCTCATTTGGTCACCTACTGCTAACTAATCACTAGGCAGCGAAAACCCTATTAAGCCAAGAGCAACTTGCTTGAAGACCAAAGGATCCAACAGTTAAAATTCTCTATCCAGAGTTGCAAGATGTCAACTGATAGCATCTTTGCTTGCTGCTTTGTTGCAAAGTGAAGTGCCTCACACAGAAAACGGGATGGCATATGAATAATAAATATTGCTGAGTAACAGCTGGAGTTTCTCAGGGTGCCTATGTTCCCCTCAGTGAAATGGTTCCCTGTATAATTTACTAGGTGTCTCTCATTGAAGTGGAGATAGTATATACAATTACAGTTAACAAAACAATGCCTCTGAACAAAGGGTCACTGCGTTGCCTGGAAACTGTTAGTCCATCTAAAACTGAGAGCCTGCTATTGCAGACCTGTGTTAATTTGTGCTGCTTGTGAGCACGAGCGGCTATGGGAATTCAGCCCAAGAGCGAGACACTGGTTTGTCAGCAAGAGGAACCCTGCCATAGCTGTAAGGACCTCCTAGCTCCACAGGCAGGGTCACCTGGAGAGGGTAAATGGCATTTCATTGCACACCATGATGCTACAGGGTGGGGGTAAATCCCAAAGTCTCTGTATGTGAAAGCCAAGGGACAGCATACGTGCTCCTGATCCTGTAAAACAGTTCTACACATACAGTGGCTGTCGTGACTCTGCTCTGAATGCTGTTGCCCTCAACAGGGCCATAGCAGCAGCTTCAGGCTCTGAGCAAGAGGCAGGCCTTTTAGCTTGGGGATAACTTTTGTGCGTATATTTGTGTGCATGTTTCTTCAGTTCAGTGGTGAAGGATCATTATGGACTTTTTCCTATGATATAATGTCACAATTAGTTGCGAGAGCCACTGAGCCTATTATAAGGGACATTTCATGCAATCATGTTTGCTGAAAAAAATTTTATGCTTGCAAGAACAAGAATATATGCCCAATTATCTTTAGAGTGGCAATTTTCTCCATGTGGATTTAATTAGAAAATGAATGAAGAGAAAGTAGGTATTTTTTTGTTTTGCTTTCTTTTTACAAACTCAAGTTTCAGGAAACAACTTTCATAAATGTTGCTGCCTTGGTAGCCTTTAAAATGATAATAATAAGAACAATAAAATCTTGTTCTCAAAAGGCCAGGAAGGCATTTGATGTAAACAGACTTAGCTCCATGGAAGCTCATGGATTTTTGCCAATTGATACCAATTTAGAATCTGTCCTGACCTTTCATTCAGTGATATGAAGTGCCCTGATGGCAACTACATGTTTTAAAAATGGCAGAGTTCTTTCAAGACACATTTTAAAGAATAACTGAACCTTGAAAAGAGGAAAATTCATTGACAGAAAGTCTGTGATAAGTGATTCTTTTTGGAGGTGGAGGGGGTAACACAGTGAATCATATTTTCTTGAAGGTCGTGACTCTGTTACTCAGAGTTATATTGAATTGAACCTCAGTGTGTGAGAAGAGCCGATTGATTTGATGGATTTCCTCGCAGATCAAGGTGCTTATTCAATGACAGTTAATTTGGCAGATTTGGAGCTTGTGATCAATACAAAGAAGACTTTTTTGTGAAAGATAAATGAAACAGGGTAGCATCTTTCCAGTCTAGCTACCTACCTAACCCCTTAGGCATTGATCTTCCTAGGCATGTCATTGAAGGAAGACTTGGAAAAAGTTTCTCGACACTCACGTACACTCGTGCTGAGGAGACAGATAACTATTTCCCACCCTCAACTGCAACCAGCAGTTGTGTCCTCTTTGCATCATATGCTGCTTAGTGCTCATTCTTGGGAATTGGGCACCCTGAATCCAGGTCATCTTTATCTGAGGAGGATTTTATTTCATTCAGGCGAGACTGAAGGGTGGCCAGCCCCCCAGCCCTGTGGTCTCCTGGATAACAGCGTGCTCGTCTCCCTTGAAGCTGCACCATGCAAAGGGAGGTGCAGTATGCAGAATGCAAGTGAAGCCAATGTCCTCCTCTGTGCAAAGGGTCAGCACCCTTCTGCTTTCAGGCGTTCCTCTTCTGCTCCCTCCCACTGGTGGCAGGCACCCAAAGTGGAAGTGTGTCTGTGCCTGAATCACATGCCTAAATTGGGTTTGTAGCGTCTGCATTAAAAAGGGGGTGGGAATACAGTCTATCCAAATGTTATATCATCACTCACATTGCAGTATCTGAGGGGAGTTGTGAAAGAGCCTTATATTGTTCCTCTGTGTGAGCTGCTGTCACACAGCAAAACAGGTGAATCTTTGATCTTTCTCCCACCTGCTTTGTTTTTCTTTCCTGCAGTAGAACACCTTAGTTCTCTCGCTTACTACTTCTGTCTCTGCCTCATCTGGGAATTTCTGCCCATAGCTTCCCTCCTTCTTGATATAACACTTCTTGTTTGTCCCACTCCACCAGAGTAAATGAGGACTGTGCCCCTCAAGAGCTGTTTTTGTAGCCCTGCCTTGAATACCTTGCTGTTCGTGGGTTACCACTTGCCTGATAACGCAGCTCTGTGCTTTGCAAGTCAATTTGACAGTAACAGCCAGAGCCACCATGAAGTTTCTCCCATAGATGCACACTTCCACATCTGTCTGATGTCTCTTCACTTACCGACAGTCCTGCTGAGCCTACACAGCTGGAGCAGGGTAGTCACCAGTAAGTCTTATGTTGCTAATCATTCCCATGTCATACAGAGTAAGGAGGCAAGAACACCTCTGGTACAGGTCTAGTGTCTAGATCAACCATTTTCTGATTCCTGGCATGACGTAAGAGTTATTAAGGACAGTGTCTAAATCAGATAATGTGATGCACAAATTACCTCCCTCCTAGTTCTCAAGCTATAAATGCAAAACCTGCAAAGCTGTGTTTGACGGGAGGAGCAAAAGAAAAACAGTGGGATATACTATGGAAAAATCCTATTTTAGCAGCTATGACATGAATTGCAGAGTGGGTAATTTCAGAATCAATTAGAATATTCTGTATTTTGAGAGATAAATGACTGAATAATAACTGTGTGAGGTTTGGAGTTACAAGTGAATTGAAAGCTCTGGAGTTTGGTGTCAGAGACATGTTTGCAAGAAGACTGGGATGAGGTAGAATACAGAGAAACCAAGTCAGGCAAGTTGTTGAGGGATATTTAAAGTGGAATAAAGCTTATAGTACCTGGGTACATAGACTACAAGAAGTGAGCAGCGTTAATTGGAGAAACACAAATTGGAACATAAAGGGGCTACATTATTCTATCAGTAGATACTGTGTTACCTTATCTAAACATTTAAGTATAGGAGATAATGCGGTACATTAAACAAACAAACAAACAAATGACTGCAGTGAAGCTAAGGTATTGGAATGGAGCAGTGTATTTATTACAAACCAAGCAAATTAGAGTTAAAAAAATAAAAAATAAAAGGAACAAAGATTTAGTGTAGTGCTTCATAAGCAGGCATTGATTTAACTGGCTCCATGTTAACTCTCCTCCAGAAATGGAAAAAAAAAAAAAAAAAAGAAAAAGAATCAGGTCTTTGCATACGTAGAGATGAACGTAATTTAACAAAACAGGCTGAATCATGAATTTAATTACACAGCAAGTGCAAGTAAAATGATTGTAAAGCTGTTATGCAAATGTGACTGTGATAAACTTGTTCACATTACATTCTGTTGCTAATTCAATTTCCATGCACAAGCTCAAAATGCTAGGTTGAGTTCTGTCCCTACAGATATAATAAAACCAGTATAAAGGAAGACATATTTTGTAACTCTTTCAATAGTTCGATATTAAAAAGCTATGTTCTCCTTCCTAAAAAATGTTATACTTACAATTCAACAAACAAAAGCACAATTTTATAGCCAATCTTTATGCCCATAAATGGTAAATACTGCATTAAAAAAATTGAAGCATCCATGGTAAAATTGTCCATAAAAACTCATGCTGAAAATTGAAGAGAAGTAAACTTGAAGAAAATCTTAGTGACATCTAGGAAATCTATGGGAAAAGAAAATTCGCTCCCTGCCTGACTCCTCTGATTCTCGTCATTATCACAGGAGTATTACTTACACCCACACTTCACAGCCACAAGCATGTTACTAATTAAAATGTTAAGAACTTCTTAAAATGAGTCTACGTAATTGTTCTTTGATTCTGTACACTATGAGAACTACAATCCCTGTCTCTGGCAGTCTTGGATTTTTGTTACAGGGTGGTGAAATCTCTGCAAAATGTCTATGCCATAATGTTCTACTTAGTTTTAGAATGGGCAGTATAGGGATCAGTTGTCTAGAAGACACAAATTTCATAAGAATATGCAATTTTTGCCAAAAGGTAATAATTTAAAGCTCATTTAATTTCTTTTTTTTCCTCAGTTTCAGGGCTGAGGGTGGGGGTCGGTAGTTGGAGGTACACAACCAAGCAAGCTGCTGCTGGAAAGGGGACAGCAGTGTGTCACTGTTCCCTGGTAAATAAGCCACGTGCTCATAGTTACCCACTGTTGATATGTGAGGTAAGTGTGGAAAAAGGGACTGCAGACTAACTGTGTACAGGTGGGAAGTAGCTCATGTTGGTAAGCCCTTTCCCTGAGACAACTTGCCTAATGGTATGTTGGTTGTACCGTTATATCCATCACAGAAACCCATCCATAGTCTTGACATTGGAGAGGTTGTAGAAACAACTTAATACCATCATAAACTTGCGGTTGACGATTTGACTTGCCAATTTCCTTTATCGACTTTTGATTTGTGTTCTACAGGATTTACAGTTGGCTAAATAAAAGCTCTGGTTCCTTAGCAGTGATGTGTGTACTGGTCATGGACAGGTCTCTGTGAGGAAAAGATGTACATACTTGCGATGCTTACAGGTTCTGACACTGTGGTAGCACCAGCAGTATTATGCCAATTATAATGTATAATCTGGTTTGCAAGAAGAAGAAACAAATTTAAAATGTTTCTTTAGGACTTAAGCTTCTCAATATCACAGCCTAAAGCAGCTAGTAACTTACCCAGTGGGAGAGCAATAGATGGCCTAGTTCTGCATCAGAAAAAGCCGTTTTTAACAAAAGAAAACACTGAGGCTTTTTTTTCCATTGAACATTTGGCAATAGAATCTGTCCTGGGGAGGTAAATGTGACAGAAGTGGTATATGGAAAGTAATTTTTAGACAAGCCCTCGTAATGCCAAACTGTAGTCATCCGTGGCCCACAGGCTGGTTGTACATGTCTCTCAGACCAGTTGTCTGTGAGACTGTGTTCATTCCCCAGGGGACCAAGCAATTACCAAGGCTGGAGTCTCTTCCAGCTGTTTGAACACTGAAGATTGTGCCTGGACACATGGGGTCCAGGGTCCTCAGAACTCATGGCAGCCTCATCTCACCAAATCACCCACCAGCTGGGTCTCAGAGGGACCCCAGGGACACACTCCCATCCACAGATGACTTTCTGTAGTGGTTCGTTAATGGCCAGCATGTTGATGGGGGTGGTGGTGGAGGATTTTTGTCATTTGCTATGTAGTCCACAGCTTGACTGGACAAAGTGATCTTCTAGGAACAAAAGTATGGGGCTCCCTGTCCCTTGTCCATGTTGGCTCTAAAAGAAAACAGAGAGACAGCAATGCAAGAATAGAATTTACCAATGATCATGTCAAACAGTTTATTATTGTCGTAATTCTTTCAAAAGGACAGCATTGGCGTCGTCACATGTCACAACGTGTGAAATGAGGAGGATCACTGCTACATACTTCTGGCTCTAACTGCTGATGTCTTTGTGTCTTTCTGACCGAGCTCCTTTTTATTTTACAGTTCTCCTTCTTCCTCATGGCAGCCTTGACAGATGCATTGTCCCAAGCCTTACCACAGCTATGCCCTCAAAAGATGATTGATCTGGCTACCCTGAGAATGAAAGCTCTTCCTACTCCTTTCCCTGAAACTGAAGTACAAGGAGTTGGTCACCATTGCTTTCACCCTTGGAAGGCTGTGTTCCAGAGCAAAGGAACTGATAACGCAAGTCAGTGAGCTCTCCCATGTATTTACAAAAATGCCTAAAACATTAGACCTAAAAGAAAATTCTTGGGGTGCCAGTCATATTTTTGAAAGTTTTCTTCGTATCTTCATTATATGTTGCACTGCCCCAATAGGATATAAAGAGCGTGGTGAATATGTAGTATTTTCATTTCAAGTAGGTACTTGGAAGTCTATATATAAAACATCTGCTGTTGCTGAGAATAGAAAAGAATGCTGGCAGAGATATTCCCTGTGAGCATTGCCAGAAAAAAAACAGAATTTTACATAGGTAGAATAAAGTAAGGTTTCCTCTGCAGTACGATGTCCCCTGTTCATCTTTGAGAAGATGTTATTCACAAGAATTCTGAAATTACATTGCCAAAAAAATTTTTTTTTTACTACTTGTCTTAAATTTCTCTTCTAGCCTTACAGCGAAAATGTGCTTTCCTATCTTTTTATTATGACTCAATTATATCAGAACTTCTGAATTTTGCTGAGAGAGTTTTAACTGTTTTAAATAATTTTACAATACAGGAGTCATTCTTCTGGATAAATCAGGGATATATTTCTGCCCAGAAGAATTTTTCAGTCTAACAACATGAAAATACCAGGCAGGGAATGACATTATCACTTAACCAAAGAGTAAACAATAACATTATGGATTTGGGCACATCCTCATGAAAGCTAACATCCAGGTTAGCCTTTGTCTAAGGCGGGAATAAATGTAGTTTTGAGTTACTATCCCTTGAAAAAAAAAAAAAAGCAAACTAAAGCCCTGTGTGCCTGCCTCATTTCAGAAGACATATTAAAAACAAAAAAAAAAGCACTGTAGCCTGAAAAATTTTACATTTTTCCATTCATTTGAAGAAAATTACTGAAGAAAGCACAACTGTGCTTCATTGCCCCTCTTTTTTTGTGCACATATTCACTTTAGAAAATGTATGTTGTTTCTAGGTGGAACAGAATATATGAAAAAGCATATAAGTATTTATTTTGATTCCAGCAGCCATTCAGTTTCTCTTTGGATAAATTAGGCTGCTGTATACTCACCACCTTAGCATGTGCACTGCTCAGCCAGTTACATTTTTCCAATACAATTTGTTTTTTTTTCTTCCTCTCAGTACAGAATAAACTTAAAATGAACTTCAGCAAGCACTAGGAAAAAAGACTTTTTAATAAAAAACCATATCTCACAGCTAGTGTAAAGAAAGTTAAATAAATAGAAGTGAAGTGGCGATAAGTTTTTCTTCAAACTGAAGTTTTGAAAACATCATTTAAAATGTTTAGATGGAATGCGTGTATGAAATTCATCAGATAAATGTGCAGTTCATCATCCCACCCTGACTAAAAGAGAGCTGCAGACAAAATCTCAGAAATAGGTAAACTGATGGACTAATATAAATAAAACAAAAATAAGTACAATACTCTTTATCTAACTTATTTGAGCTTTTAAAAAGGATGAATGTTAGTCATGGCTGTTTCAGGATTCACTTTAATACATACTTGATGAGATTTGAAAGAACTCAGACTTAGAAATTCTCTTTTATTTAGGCTTTTCTAAATACTAAAGTGGAATCAACCTTGGATTTAAAGGAATATTAGCTCTCTCCTCACATATTCTGTCTAGTCTTGTGAGAGCTGCCTATTGTACCCAAATACAACAGTTTCTTTAGCAGTGCTGAATCTTAGACACTAAAGACAGCCTCTCCTCAATGGGGGTTACTACAAGGGGAAAAAGAAATTTTCAGTGCGTCAGAGAAGGGACAATCTAATCCTCTTTGCTGGTACATCTGCTCTGGCAGTTTTGCTCTACAAATCAAAAGGCATCCCATTAATTAAAGTTCCTTTTTCTTTCATTTTTATTCAGCTCAAGAAATGTGACCAGTATTCAAAAAAAAAAAAAAAGGGTTTCAGCCCATTTTAGTCACAAATATCCACCACCGGAAGTGTATGCACTTTGCCTGGTTTCTGCTTTTTTCTTTTCTTTCTCCTTTCTTTATTTTTTCTTTCTTTATTTCTCTTTATCACTTTCTTTCTCCTTTCTGTCTTTTTTTCTCCCTCTCTCACTTTCTATCTCTTTCCTACTCTTTCTCTCCCCCTCTTTCTTCCTTTCTCTTTTTATGAAGAACCTTCTCCTTTGGCAAAGTGCAACACATTCAGAGAGTCTTACAAAACAAAGCTTTCAGTTCTTGGTCAGCAACAAACTCATCTTTGTTCATGCAGCTCTGTTAAGGAAAGAAGGCCAATTTTATGCAGGTTTCTATGGTCTGCGGCACAAAGGCATCTATCTGCATGCGAGCTATCTGGCAGGCACACAGCAGACCATGAGATCATCTATTTTAGCCTTCGCCAGCTGCAATGAGGAACTGTAAAAAATTATAAACTGGTTTATATAGTGCTTTTATTTTTCCAAACAGGCAGCACTACAGATTTATGCATTGTTTTGTGGACAGATAACAAGTGCAGCTAATGGGGTGCCTTCACATCTAGATCTCAGGATCTGCTCTGCGTTTTGTCCAGTGAGCCTCGGTCTGTTCTCGTTGGGTACTAATGTCATCTATCTTACGCAGGAAGGGATGCTCAGCTGTATTATCCCTGGGGTTTTAACTGTTGTCTAAGGAATTTTGGCCCTTTATTTGATGGACTTTTACTGTGCTTTTGCAACCATCCACTATTATTCCACAGTGGGTGGCCAGCCATTTAACACTTGCCAGTTGCATCATACTCTACCCATAAAGACCACGTACTGTAATTTCACAGCATGAGGAAAATGAGAATATTTCAGAATTCCTCCTGATAGAAGAGGAAGAGGTTTTGAGGAGGGAAATTGAATGGAATTAGAAGGGCTTTTATACATATGGAAAAAAATAATCAGCACAGGATTCATTTAATTCGGTAGAGTACTACATTGCAACATAGGGCCAGTCCAGCTCTTGCTTATTTGTCTGTTGGGCTGTCCTAGGCAGGATGCATAACCGGATCTAAAATATAGTGGAAAGACCCCCTTTCAATCCAGTTGGGTTTGAACTGTATCTGTGGTGCAGATTAACTTATACCAGTGAAGGGGCTGGGCTGCATTTAGGTGCAGAGTTCAGTTCAATGGGTTTCCTTGTGTACTAGCATAGGTAAGGGAGAAGTGAGTGTCTGAGTAGAGAAAGAGTCAACCCGAAAAGGCCTTCCTATGAGACAGTATTTCCATTACGCACAGTGTCCACCTTATGCACAGCTGAGCAAGATACCACATAGTAGGGTGGAGTGGGAAATAGCATTATGTCAACCCTTGCACAAAAACCACCTTGAGCTTGTTTTTACTGTGCAGTGACTGCCAGGAAGCTGATGCCTCACTGAAGGACAGAGTCTCAGGGTTGCTGCACTATGTTGTTAAATTATCACTTTCCTAAATTTGAAGATTAAGCATACTTTGCCCATGTCAGAAGCATTCTCCTGAATTTAACAATGCAATTCTAAAATCTCAAGCCACCGGATTTAGAATTTGGTTTCAGAAAGCATTATTTCCCAGAATATACCATCTAGGATTATCTCTTACACGAAAACATAATTTCCTGTAATTTCTGAACATCATGGGTTTTTTGTAAACTATAACTACCTAAAAAGCATAAAAAAGGGTGGAAAGTAGTCATGTTTCATAGGGTAAGTAAGATAGATTTACCTGCTCAGTAAAAACAACATAAGATGTTCCCTTTCAAGATATTTGACTGAGAACTTTAATACACAGGAATATAAAAGATTCATAGGCTTTTGTTATCCAACACCAGCAGATTGGAAACAATTATATTCTGTAAATAGAGAATACTGTGTACTTTTCATTAAAGCAGGGTATCCAGTTGCAGATAGTGCCACAGGAAAACTCACCATGTTCTTGAAAACAAAACCGTTACATCCAGCAAATTCTGACCTAACTAGTGTGATCCTGCCATCAAACCAGTGATTCCTCTGTACATGCCTTATGGATCACAGCGTCCATTCTTAGGTTCAGAACAATCCATTTAGAACAAATGAGTACGTCATATTGCAGCGGAGAAGCTGAAATGCTACAAAGGATGACATTTACTGCTGTAAACAGATGACTGTCGTCTTTCTGCTACTCCAGGTGAAAGCCAGGCTTTGCCTTAGCATACACACTTGTAGATGCCCCAGGTATTAGAAATGCATTGTTACTTTGAATTACTAGTAATAATATATTATTAGCTTGTATTAACATTACTGTTTACTAGTCTCAGCCCACGGTAGCAGATGTTGCATAAATGCTTGTGAGAACTCTGTGTATTTGAGGAGATGATTTCTCACATTGCTTTTAGCATTTCTTATAAAAGCCAAAAAATAAGCCTTGTTTTGTTCCCAAATATGAAAGAAAAATCATGCCTTCAGTAACACCTATGTGAGTGAGTGAGAACAGAGCTATATTTCAAATGAATTATTTAACCACCCACACATGGTTTTATACGGATGATTAACCTGTTAGTGTGTGTTTTCTTAGGGCAGTGTTCACGATTTGCAGTTTGAACACATACACACTTGTGTGCGTGTGTTCACACACATGCACACGCACACAGAAGGCACATACCTATTCAAAAACTTGGGTAACCTGACACAGGTGGAAAAAATAAAGGAATAGAAAGTATCAAAAGGCTCTCAACAGAACATTCTCTTTGGAAGAATATTACAATACATGCTTATGTGTAAGACTGCGTAGAATAATATTTGAGAGTATTGAAAATCTGTAGCTGTTTCTAAGAATAAGGAAGCAAGCTTCTGTGTGTATTTGCCTAGCAAATGCATTTGGGTATCTATTCAACGAGCCACTGTGGGCTTGTTGGAGGAACTTCTGGGTGAAATCCTGTTGAGGATATGAGTCAAAAACCTCTCATGAGCTATATTTACATATTCATCCGTTCCGAGGTTTCATTGATTTCATTTGCTAATGGTGGAGTTACTACAACTTAATAATGTACTGCATGTCAGGTAGGCCTTCATAACAGGCTGCAAGCACACTATATGGGAAGTAAGAAGACTTTGTACTTAACCTGTGAAGGAAGAACAACCTAAGCCTCATTTGCAGAGCTTAGCAGGGTAAGCGTAGCAGTTATTGCTGCTCAGCTGATGCAAAGCAACTTATGCTATAGTAATCATGAGGCTGTGGCTTCAATGGGATTTATGTTTCTAAGTGCTTATGTCATTTTTGAAAGTGGTACTTCAACAGCTTAAGTATTTTAGGCACTTTTGAAGATTTTACCTTAAGCAGTGATAATAATGACTTCCAGCTTTACAGGAATTAATCTGTCCTGGGCTTTTACATTGTGCTGATTTCTGCAGTGCTGAAGGATGCATTTTGCTATTGGAGCTATAGATGGTGAAGACCTCATGATAATAACCCCTGTCCTTCTTTGCAGTACGGCATCTGGGAATGGAGCCAGAATTCTTCAGATAGGAGGAAGGCTTCATTTCTTGGGGACTGCTTACATGATATGTTCAATTCCAGGGGAATAGCTAGGCAGATAAAACAGGCACAAAATTCAGGACATTTGATATTTCTAATCCAGTGTTTCTGTCTGGAGCCCAGAATTGAGTCCAGTTTTGTGCTTTCCACCAGATGCTCACAGATGCTTTTCAGTATGCTACAGAAGAACGATACGTGTAGCCAGTTCTTTTACCCTGCTAGAGAAAAATGTGCATCATAATGTATGTTAAAATAAAGCAAACTTGGAAGTTATTGGTCATAAGAAAACTTCCACAAAGCTACTGTAAGAATGTAGAAAGCCAAGGTATGACTTGCCAATAAAGGGAGAGGAACCTTCAAGCTGATCGTGTGATAAGGTTTCTGCTGAGGTCTGAAACAGTCTGTTATGTTAGTCTTTAAAAATCTGTTGCCCTTAAGGTAATAGGGATTGATGTATCATGGCAATGCTTGGAGAGCAAAATGAATGAAGGTAATGTTTCCAAATGAAGTCTTAATTTACACGAATAATTCTTTGTCCTTTGTTTTGACATATAAAACAGTGAGTTCATATCTGGTGTGTAATACAGTAGAGTATAATTTGTCATTGCTTATTTAACACTAGATATTCTATGCTCTTCAGAAAAGTATGTACAGCACAGAATTATCTATTCCCCTTCAAGAACCATGCAGTTCAAACTGCCTGACCAGGGCAATGCATGCTTCTATTTGGTGTTCTTTTAGAAAATAATAGCATCTGTCTTTTTTCTCCCTTGGGATTTGCATAAATCTTATGGATTTAAGGAAGTCAGTGTGTTTGAAGTCATGAAGAGACCACGTCTAAAGATCAAACTGCATGGAGTGAACACTTCCTTCCCCAGTAGAACAACCAGCAAAAATTCTTCCTTTCAGATCTGCATCTGCCTGAAAATCCAGCCTTTCAGGGGAGGTAGCTCAGTTCAAAAAGAAGCTCACACAGGATCTCAGTAGACTAGAAGAGCACTAAGTTCTTTGTCGCTTGACAGAGCTGACTGTCTCCGGCAGCTAAGAGCAGAAGATCCAATTTTGCTTTTGAGTAGCATTGTGGAAGGCTTTTCTGGACTGGCTTGGTTATGGGGTAAGTTATCTTGTTCATATTCCCCAAGTACCTTTGCACACTTGGTTTTTTTAAAACCAGTATGGTTACTCTTCAGATGCTTCTGGCTCAACCGAGCTTCACGATGCCTTCACAGTAAAACTTTCTCTTTCCCCTACCCGCAGTACTGCGTTTTGCAACGGTCATATTGCTGCTGAACTGTTGTTTTTCCAAAAATTCCTTCTTCCTTACTGTCAGACAACAGAACACGTATTTATACAGCAGCTTGACAGCACTGAGGAGGGAGTGGGAGGCTTTGATGTGCATTTGGAGAATTAAAACTAAAAAGATCTTTTAGATCCTACTAAGGGCTGTTTAGTAGAGTTTTAATTACTATCAGGAAAGCCAGATACATATACAAAAACTTTTATTGCAAAGAATAAGGTGTGATACTTCTGTTTTTATTTTCTCGCAGTGAAGACATTACATTAAAGCAGATCGCATTTGTCACCAACTATCAAAAAGGTCACAGAGTTTATGAAGTGTTCATATGTTACCATGAGGGACTTATCCTTAATTTATTTAGCTGATCAAATAGAAAATCAAGGCATAACTTAAATCTTAGGTATGTGTATAAATATATACATATACATTCATGTACACAACAAGGAGAGATCAGTAGATGCAATCATGGTCTTTAATCTAGCAGGCAAAGGCAGTGCCTGGAAGGCAGATAATTAGGTAGAGGATATATATTTTTAACATTCGGTTTAGTTGGAGCAAAACTACTAAGGAAGTGATGTCTGACTCAAAACTTCAAGCCTTGCTGATATGTTTGAGACAAATTTATTCACTACAATGGTGTCAATGATCTACAGTCTCTCTTGGCTCTAAAACAATGGATTATATATCGTCCCTGGTATTACATATTTTTTTATATATATACATTACATCTTGCTCTGCCTATCCCTAACTTTCTCACTTACCTCATTCAACAGGTGGAATATCAGTTATCTATTAGAAGTTCTCGATCTGGAGGAAGGATCACTGGATAATGCTCTGTAGCCTGTGTTGGACAACAAGTCTTATACATCTCCTTAGGTCTCATGGCTTCTGAATTACAAAAGCTGGGACTCATCCCATATAACTATAGACATCTACGCTGGTGTGACTATGTCTCAACTAACTGTCCATGGCTGCACTTATGTCAATAAAGTGAAGTAGGTAGTTTTAGGATGCAAGTCATATGTAAAGCTTGTTCTAGAATAAGCATATAAATAAAAAAATGAATTAAAAAACCCACAAATACAAAACATAACCTATTGAACTTTTCAGAAGCAAATGTGTTCACTGGGAAGTTCTGACATTTGGTATTTTTCAATTGTAATTCATGGCAAAAATTACTAATGAAGTATCAGAATTTCTTTAATCTTGAACAATTTGACATTCAGAAATGTAGAACTTGAAAAGCCATTTCCATAGGACTTGAAGTTATTCCACTGAAAATGGAGGCCTCTCATTGACTTCACTGTATTTAGGAATGTGTTACAGCACATGCAGCTGCCATAAACTCAAGTAAAAGCTAACAGTGACATACACCTCTGAAATCGGGTTGTTGTGTTAGGATGCAGTTATCTTGCTGACACAGAATCTGATATATAAACAAGTAGAATATATTGTTCCTTCTCTTATACCTCACATCACTTAATAAGCAATACCTGATGAACATTAAGATCTTCAATAAAAGAGCAAGCTGGTTCTGACTCAAGCTGCCTACTGTGATGAGACTTCAAAAATGAGTCATGGTCAGTAGCATTCAGCATTTGCGATCAGATAAGGCTTTCGTGTTTGACATCAAATAGCAAATAAACTGGATTTGAAAAGGTTAAGCGAGACAAGCCTTCTGATCTTTGTTTATGTGTGTGCATATTGACTATCTTTAAAATAGAAATGAGTCATAAATTCAACACACTTCGTAACTTCAGCAGAAGAACAGTCACATGTGGGCACTTCAGTATGGTTCTAGCAGTAGGGTAGGACTCAAGGCAGTCTTGAATAAAATACTGAAGAAGTGTTATTTTACTTTAATAATTCATGTAACTCAGCACCCAGCTGATTGCAAATCTTGTGACAATAGAACTTCTTCTGAGTTTGGCTAGAAAGTATGAAGTTGCCTAAGCTGAAGAATTATTAGATCTTTTAGAGCAGAGGACTTGCCATTCCAGTGGGGAGGTAAAAAGCCAGAGGGAAAGCAGAGCATCTGGAGGTGGTGCTCTGTGTCCTGGAAAAGTAAAATGGAAACACCGTGAGCTTTGAGAGAAGATGCAGCAGTGGAGTACAGTGAGGAAGAAAAACTTTCTGAAAGTGATGAGAAAGTCCTAAGAATTGGTTAGGAAGGGATGGAATGTATATTCCAGGTCAAAGAGAAGCATTGTAAACAACTCTTTGGAGATGTGAAGGTAGGCCATGGATCCTGGTTCAGGTCTGTGTCTGTGTAAAATACTAAAAGTAAACCTGTTTTAAATCATTAGAAATATAATTCTGCAGAGGACTTCCAGTGGCTGTATAACTTAAGCTCTGGACTTGTGGCTTCTGATGTGACTAGTTCTTCATGTGTCTTGAACTTACATCTTGCAATGGCTGGTTGGTAATTGGAGATGTAATTAGTCTCAGCACATAAAAACGTGTAGTAGTTTCTACTACATTACACCACAGTTAATTCATTGTTCTAATGGTGATTTTACTGTCAGGTGAAGAGTATGGAACTTGAGATACGAAGGTCAGAATAACTAAGTCATTGTTAGCAGAACAATTTATTCTGAAGTAGTTCTACGGAACATATCAGAGCCCAGCATGCACAGAGTGGTTGTAGTACTGACGCCATCTACGCGGGTGCATTCAGAGCCTAGCAGATTGCTGATGACTGACCTGGGTTTTTTTCCAGATCAAACTATATCTGATCAGTATACATGGCATCACAGAGTCATGGCTGAGTCAGAGTTGTTCTCCAAAGGAAGCAAGAAGTTCAAAGCAAATGTAAGCTCATTCGATTGCCAAGTAAGATGCTGTCCTGCAGAACACTGCAAGTAGTGGTGATCATGAAGCTATGTGTCATTTCATTCATGGATTGTGTGCCCCAAATTTCGAATTTACCTGGGGTTTTACTCTGAAAAGGAAGTGAGAATTTTTTGTTTCAGGGAAAGAATGGGGGAGCAGACTGCCTCATGTGTACACTAAGAACAAGGTCAACAATGCCTGAATGCAAATGTCGGAAGAAAGATGGAGCACTAGTGAAAGCTGAAAGGTGGGGAGGCGTGCTGCTGATGGGAAAAGAGGAAGGATTATTTTATGTCTCATAGTAACTCTTACAGCATGCCCTTATTATAAACTCTAAATGTTAACCATATCACCTTCAGCTCCCATGTACTATAACTGGAAACTGTTGTCCAGGACATCAAGCCACCTGCCTTCTGTGCTTCCTTCAAAGATTAAAAGAATACATCCTAATAGACTGATCAAAGCCTGAAACTGTCAGGTCTGGTGCTAAGCAATATCAACAAACCCAGAAACAGATTGTGTTGAAGGGCATTTAACATGTCGTGTTTCACCTCACAAACTACTACTGCTCACTGTTGGGTGATCATGAACATGATACTTCTGTTCTCCCATCCTGAGTGGGTAGAAGTGCCTAAGAAGACACTGCATCGTGCTTCATCTACAGCTGGAAAAGGACCAGAAGTACAGCTCAGTACAGAGATGCATGCTGAGTCCATTCATTCAGTTACAGCTTGGAAATGGAAGATCTTAGAACCGATGTACAAACTCTTGAAAGTTATAAAAAAACTACCTAGAAGGTACAGAGAGCAAGAAATGTGAATCAGTCTAGTCTTGGAGCTAAAACAGTGTCGAGGTCAATTTTCCATCCACCAGTTTGGGATAAATGGCTCTTCTGGTTTTCTTTAAAGGCTTGTAAGGTACCATACATTTAGAAAGTAAGGTAATCAACCTTATTTTGCTACTCAGCACAGACAAAACGTTCCTAAATGTTCAAAAAGCACAAACTGATCTTATTTTCAAAGTCATGTAAGACAATGGTTTGTAATCCTTTTGCTGGAGAGTAATAGATTAGGAAATGATCCTGTAAAAATAAGCAGATGAATTTTACAACTTAGTATGTTTTTTCACATCTGGCTTCTGGTTGGTTTAAGATTTGCTGCCAATCAGTATAAAATAGCTATGGGCCTCATGTAAGTTAAACTATAGCAATTCTAGAAACGACAAAAGGATAAATTGATTTCAATCCGTATTGACTTTCTTGGCACTAAGACTTTCAGTATGCTAGCCATGGACTGCACAGAATTGTCGATAGTGGACAGCATAATGGAACTGATCTTTGCTTCTTGGACAGGTTTTTGTAGATTATTTTGTAGTTTATTATTTCTGTTCTTTTCTTTGGTTCTTAAACCTTGTTAAGCCTTTTTCAGACATTTTATAGTCTATTCTGAGCGTGACCTGCCTTTGTGCTATATTTCTCTCCCTATTTCTCTCTATTTCTCTTACACTGGTTCACAGCTGGAGAACTCTCTTTTATTCTGCACTCCCTAGGCACCATTGGTTTAATTGGCTAAGAGAAGAGTGACTATGCAGTTGTTAATACAGAAGCAGTTGAAGGCAATTAAATAAGGCTGCTGAATACAAATCAAATGTTTGAAAGCCCACAGTCAGTGTGACTTTGATGTGAAAGGGAGACAACTGCAGCTGCTGTGAGTGGAGCCTCAGGTGTTATCAAAATTTATGCCCCTCAGAGATGAGCTGCCGCACCCTACTTGAGACCCAAGGAGGAGAAATCAAACATGTATTGCTGTGACTGGGTCCTTTCTTAAAGGGTGGGTTGTAGGGTTTTGTCGATGAAAGGTGGTAGAAGGTGTTTTGCCAATTATTATTATTCGATAATCAAGCTGGGAAACAGTTATGGCAAAAAAAATCCTAACTGTGCTGATTGTTCTATTTCCATTACCTGCAACTTCTATATGAGACAACTGTAGAGATCATATTGATCAAACTGTTTCAACAGCAGCGTTGTCCAAACTACAAGAGGTATAAAGAACTTTTAAACTCAAGACGGGTCAATTCTAAGTTCTTTGTATGCAGCTTGTAATCTAGGAAGGTGAGAGCTCAGGTAACCCCTCAAAGATTTAAACCACTTAATTTTGAAATAAAGAAGTCCATTCTTTTGGGCAAATATAGCTATTTTTCCTCAGGCAGTTTTGCTGAAACAAAATCTTTATATCTCTATAAATTGCTTGTGATCACTCCAATCTTAAAAACCAATTGTTTATTATGTTACACTCAGTAAAAAAAGGCAAAAATCATAAATTGCCTTTAGAAAAAGATACCAAAAACAAAACCTATTTTTTTCCAATAAATGGGAGTTCGACTTACTTAAATATGCTTGACTTTCATGAGAACTACATGGCTTAACTGTAGTTTATAATCTTTGTGATATTTTTCTCTCCACAGTGAGTACGTCTTTACCTGATGTGTCTTTGCTATGGCTGTTGGAATGCAAGAAGGAAGACAAAATGCATAACTAGTTCACATGATTTCTGGCTTGATTTAGCAGAGGCTCTGTGTCTGTCTGACCTTTTTTCCCTGCGAATAGATGTGTTACTATTCAGGGAGTGATAGTGACGGATGTTGGTACTAGAATAAGACTAAAAATTCATTGGGGAAGTCAAATGAGACTCAGAGGGACTTCAGAGCAGCTGTAAGAGCAGTTATGAAGGAAATGTATTCTTTAAATTTCTTTTAATCTCCCTTCTAATTGTTCTATTTGCACACCAGTGCCTCAACATTTATACTTTTGGGAAATTTTAGACAGAAGGAAGATGTTTTTCATGAGAAGGGATTTAGGTGCACATCTAGGTTTTAAATGAGCTTAGTAAAATTATCTCCTGTGATGCTAATGATTGCCGGAGGGTTTTGCTCTTTGGTCTTTATAATTGGAGTCTGAGATAACATCTAAGTACTTTGTTTTGAGTGCTTCCATTTAATTGATTTTTCATTATCATTTTCTAAAATTACTGAAAATACCAATAATGGCTTGATCTTTCTGGGGGGTAAATTTATTAGTTTTCCAGTTCATATTGACAGACTCAGAGAGAAGACCTGAATGAAGCACTGTCTGTTCACTTCCTTGTGTGCAAAAAGCACAGGATTTTTTATGTCTGCTTAGTAATAATAATTCAAGTAGTCTGTTTGGTTTGTGTCATATGGATTTTTTTAATGGAGTGCTGCAATGACACAAATTTAAAAAATCATCCAGTTTTCAGAAAGAGTAATTCTTCATGATTCATCTGAATGGTTGTAGATGAATTTTAGTAAACTTCAGAGTACCTGAATATCATTTTACCCCCTTCACCAGGATTCATCCGAATTTCCATTTCTCAAGGAACCCGGAGATATGAAATGGATAAAAAGCCAAGTATTTCAAAATTCTAGAAAATTGAAAACTTTGGATCGGTCTTCTTGAGATGTTTCATCTTTATACACACAAAATGGTTTGTTTGGATAAAACTGCTTACTTACAATGCTATGTCTACTTTCAATAAAACACAATAATTGTTTTTAACTTTATGATAGAATACACATCATTTAGTACACGATAATAATTGAAACCATGACATGAAAATAAAATTTTTACCTTTGATCAAGACAAAATATTTCAGACCTGTTGAAGTGAGTGTTCGGTCATAATGAATTGTGTTGAAAGTAGAGGGAAAAATTAACTGTTTCTACTACATTGTGGTTTGCTTTGATCAGAGCTACTCTGTTCTTTTTAATTAAATTTTTTTGGACGTATCTTCTACTTGCAGGAAGAGAGTGATGGCTCCAGAATGTCATTCACATTCATGTGAAATATTTTACAAATGTCAAAATCAGCATTTTTTGGAAGGAATATTGTTCCCTGTATGGTCAACTTCAAACCCACAGAAGCCACTTCAAAGACATTGCTAACTGAAGTGGGGTGTTAATTATAATCGTTATGTCAGTAAAAAAATCATGAGGCAAAATTTGAGAATTGCTTTCTGAGCAGATGTGGTTCAAGTAAACTGGACAGATCTCCAAACTTGAAAACAACAAAGTTACAACTGGAGAAAATTGCAACCACTATTAGCCTATATAATTACACATTGCTTGCATCTGATGAGTCAGGGTGATCCCTGGATCTGACAATGGAAAGATATTTTTCCTCCAGGTAAAATTACCTGGGGATAGCTACCTCAAACATAGGCATTTACATTATAGACATCTGAAGTGAGGTGTGAGGAATCCCATCTGAGGGAGATTTTGCAGTTCTTGCTCTTCTTCCTGTCTCTCAAAGAAGAGCTGGCAAAGCCGTGGTGCCATTCCTTGCCATGAAAGTGCTTGCTCAGAACCCAGCTGGCTGTCAGTGCCATCACCTTGCAGCCTCTGAAGTCTTTATACATTTCTCTAGCAGATTTTAGTAAAAATGAATAGAATAGCTGTGAACTTGTGTGATCACTTTACATCACAGGTCAGTTAGTTTCTCCCAAAGTTTCTAAATTATTTCAGTGACTGTTATAGCTGCTGATTCCTTTACAGATTTTAAGCAGCAACTAAAATTATTGATTTGAGAAAGTGAACAAAACTGCACTTCTCAGGTCCCAAATGCTTATAAATTCATTTTCACGGTGCTGTGAGAAGTGAGTGTAACGAATAAGGGGCAAAATACTGTACAAGGAAGAATAACTCCTACATTGCCTTTACTTAACCTGTATTGCCTTTCTTAAGTGTCTTATCTGAAAGTAAGTAGCTGTGTAAATGCATATATTTGTGTATATACTGTTTATATATATATGCATGCACACACACTTATGCACATACATACTTATAGTTAAAAATTATGTCACTCACCCTTCTTCCAGAAGGAAACCTGAAGAAGGAATTTAAATACAGAAAAAAAAATGGTTTTAGTGAACAAAAGTGATGTTGGAAAGAAACTGAGAGCCAAGGCAATATTTAGAGGAGGATGAAAAAGAAAGTATCACGTACTTGCCCTTAAATGAGTCCTTAACCTGTCAGACTGTGGTTTTCACAGTGCTTTTATTCTGCTGTGGTAAGACTGCAAGAAGGCTCTGAGTATGTTCTGTCTGATCTGATCTTGTTATTAGTAAAATAAACATTTTAACTCTGTTCTCTATGTCAGTCTTCCCATGGGTCAGTCAGCCAGGGAACAACATGCTCGGTTTCCCTCTCTTTTTCATGGGCTTTAATTTCTGAACAGAATGTCAATAGAAGTTCCCAAGTGTTCCTTGAGGAAACTTCATCAGCCTAAACCAGCCCACCAACTGCTGGCTGGAGCTGAATAACAGCAGAAACAAAGAAATGAATCTGTCCTAGGTTGGGCAAGGGGAAGATGCTGTATTCTGTCCTGTAAACCAAAACTATGGCATGGGAGAGGATGTTCTGTAGAGCCTTCCTGATTGTTGAAAGACTAGCGCGTGGTGTTCCATGATGGTGATAGTGGCATTAGATGATCCAGTGATCCCTTCAAGTGTTACGTTCTCAATGTTTCACTCATGCTCCACCTCTCCCTAATGCATGAGAAGGGGAAACTCAAGAACTTCTGCAGAAAATGAATGAACAGGCACAAACCAGCAAAGGCTGAGACTGAGAAAGCAGCTAAAGTCTGATGTCTCTGCAGCTTCATGTGACCTCACGTCTGACATTGGTGGTGCTGGGCAGAGGGTTCACACTACCACCTCCATACCACACCACTCTTCAGCAAAACATACATATGGGCTTACACTGGGTTACAATTTATGTCCTACTAACAGGAACAGAACTTTCTCACTCTCTTGAATTTAGGTATGTTTTTAAGCAGTCTGTGGCTTAGCAATGAACCTGGGCCTCTGCTTATATTTTTTGGTGATCAAAGGACTCTGTGAGACAGCAAAAAGCACAGCAGCAGCTGTTTCGTACACTTAGCAGCTCTTTGCTACTGTTACGTCATGAAGAGGACCTAGGCAGAAGCAAGAGCAAGGTTTCAGAACAAGAATCACTCTTCTTTCCTGTCACATCCAGCACTGACCCACGGTGAACAGGAGCACTCCTCTCCTGAAAATACCTTTTTTCCTCTAATGCTAATGCTTGTCTTTGAGTCTTCTGCAGTTCAGTTGTCTGTCTGTCATTTATAATTCATTAGCCAGTTCTTCTCCCAACTCCTTTGTCCTCTCCAGTTTGTATGGCTCATAGATATTTTTTCACTAAAATTTTTAACTGCTATCATCACCCTCACGTTGCTCGTCTGCAGCTCATGACTTCTGGCTTCTTCAGTGAAAAGGGCCTCTCCCCTGCAGGGGGAGTCCTTTGCAGGAGGCACAGACCTGGAAACGATTAGGATGGGCCATCCTAACTGCCTGTCAGTTTCTAAACTTGAGGTCCAAGCTAAGCTGTGGGTTCTGGCCCTGCTTCCAGCAGGCCTTGAACATCATTGATTACTTCCCCACCCTGGGGGACAGCGCGAGGCTGAGCCTGCCCTATGGTGTTCTCCCCAAGTCCCATATAGCTGTCTGGGTAATCTGTGCTTAAGACACAGTGTTTCATCAACAATTTGCATGGTTTCATCTGCCCTTTTAGTTTTGCCATGCTTTTCCCTACAACAGTTTAGGTGTGTTAGTTTCAGCTCAACACTTTTTCAGATTTAAGAACTTTGAGAAAGCAGTGGGAGCTGAATTTACAGATAGCTGAATTTACAGATATCAAGATAAACCACTTAGTTTATGAAGATGTCACATGTAGAATAAAGCATTTTTGTTTTAGAAAATAATCCTGCAAACTAATTATACTTTTTTTTCCTACAACGCTAGTCTGTTTGCAACAAGCCACAGATTTTTGTACTAATAATCTTTACTTTTCTATCTTGCATCTTTACCTGCAAAAAATGCTTGCCATCATATTAAAAGAGTTCAAGGTACAACCACTTAGATATGTAGAGCTGAATTTTTGCCAGAATTATTATGTGTTAGTGAAAAATTTCTCACTACAGTTGCAGTCAAAACTGGTAGAAAAGATCTCATTTTCCCTGCCCCTCTGATGTCTTTTCAACTGTCTTTTTAGAACTCACAGATATTTTTGTGAGAAAAAAACCTGCTTCTGTCAGAGTCTCTTGACACTGCTTCTTTTAATACTGCTACCACTCATTTACGTATTCATTTTATGTGCATTGATTTTGCAGTGAAGGTTGTCAGACTGACAATCTAAAAGTTGAAGAAATGTATTAAACACTTTGGGAAGATACATTTCTTTCCCTTACTCGATGTCCAGAGAATGTGACTCAGGCCTTACTTGCAAGGGTGAGTAAAAACATTAATGACAGGTCCTTCTTTGGCCTCCTTTTGAAAACTATGTGTGAGGGAGCTGAATGGACCCATCGCAATGCTAGAAGCTCCTTGTGCAGCAACTAGACTGGGCTCATTACACATGGGCACTACTGAATGGCCATGTGACAGTAACAGCAGCTGGTTATAATGTGATAGTTTTGAATGAGTGGCTTTGATATAAATATAAGTATTTTTACCTCTGCAAGAAACTTTGGTTAAATGTTGGCACCCAGTCTTCTGCTCCGTCAGAAGTCTCGCAGACTGCTCTTTCCATTTGCTCTAAAATCATCTGATCACATTTGCTATAAATCTAATAATAAGCAATTTTAGATTTTGCAGCATCCAGAAATAATTGCTAGATTCTGACAGTCTATCTTGCCTAAACTTGATAGTAGTTCAGTTCTAAGCCTGTATGACTCTAAATTCAATTGACAATTTAGTTTCAGTCATAAAGTTTAAGTGCTTGGGCTGTCCCCCCTGCTGGAGTAAAGCTGTTGTGAAAAAAAGGCAATAGATTCATAGGGTCAAGTCACAGCTCTCAGATTAAGACACTCAAACCTAGGTGCTCACTTATAAACCTGAACTAGGTGTTGATGGTCCCAAAAGAGTAAGTGTAGATTCAGCCAACAGCTCACAGAAACTAGAGTGATTTTAAGCTGACCTATATTTAGTCAGTTGAGATGCTTTCTCTTTCCCACTGTCTGTGTCATCTAGATCTCTAGGATGGCACTCAGTTGCTTAAACACATTTGGGGGGTTTATTTTGGGTGCTGTGGAGTGCTCAGTGCCAAACTACCATAAGTCCTGATTCACATCGCCTTGTGCAGGCAGCTCAGGGACCTGAGGGTGTCTCAAATGGTAGGAGGTACCCATCTTTAGGCTAATCAACAGAGTTGACTATAGTGGTTGCTCAGACATTAGCTCACAAGCAGATATATCCGTGTAGACTTTTACCACTTAGAGGAGTCTGTGTGGAAAAGAGGCTAATGGAGAGGTGACCTGACTGCGTGGTCCTACGCTACAGAGGCTCTGCAAGGAGAGGGAGGGTAGGTCTGGTGCCCTTGCTGCTGTGACATGTGCTGCTACTGCCTGCGCTGTACACACTTAGTGTTTATTGGGCAAAACACGTAAGCAATTTTGGGAACAGAGACTAATTTCCAAGACTCTCTCCCGCCTAAATACTGCCCTGGCTTCACCAGAGTCAGGCTATCTCTACCTGCTATTCACTTTCTGTTCCTGTGAGTTTTCCACATAGTGGTCCACTACAACAGCTGGTGTGGTTTAGGGTTGTCATCAGCGGCGCTGAGTCTAGTTGGAGGCTGGTGACAAGTGGTGTCCCTCAGGGGTCAGTACTGGGCCCAGTCTTGTTTAACTTCTTCATCAACGACCTGGATGAAGAGTTAGAATGTACCCTCAGCAAGTTTGCTGATGACACCAAACTGGGAGGTGTGGTAGATACACCAGAAGGCTGTGCTGCCATTCAGCGTGACCTGGATAGGCTGGAAAGCTGGGCAGAGAGGAACCTGATGAGGTTCAACAAGGGCAAATGCAGGGTCCTGCACCTGGGGAGGAACAACCTTATGCACCAGTACAGGCTTGGGGTGGACCTGCTGGAGAGCAGCTCTGCGGAGAGGGACCTGGGTGTCCTGGTGGACGACAGATTAACCATGAGCCAGCAGTGTGCCCTGGCTGCCAAGAAAGCCAATGGGATCCTGGGGTGCATCAAGAAGAGTGTGTCCAGCAGGACAAGGGAGGTTCTCCTTCCCCTCTACACTGCCCTGGTGAGGCCTCATCTGGAGTACTGTGTCCAGTTCTGGGCTCCCCAGTTCAAGAAGGATGAAGAGCTACTGGAGAGAGTCCAGCGGAGGGCTACAAGGATGGTGAGGGGACTGGAGCATCTCCACTACGAGGAGAGGTTGAGGGAGCTGGGCTTGTTCAGCCTGAAGAAGAGAAGGCTGCGAGGGGACCTTATAAATGCCTACAAATATCTGAAGGGTGGGTGTCAGGAGGATGGGGCCAAGCTCTTTTCAGTAGTGCCCAGTGACAGGACAAGGGGCAATGGGCACAAACTGAAGCAGAGGAAGTTCCGTCTGAACATGAGGAGGAACTTCTTCTCTCTGAGGGTGACGGAGCACTGGAACAGGCTGCCCAGGGAGGTTGTGGAGTCTCCTTCTCTGGAGATACTCAAGACCCGCCTGGACAAGGTCCTGTGCAGCCTACTGTAGGTGACTCTGCTTTGGCAGGGGGGGTTGGACTAGATGACCCACAGAGGTCCCTTCCAACCCCTACTATTCTGTGATTCTGTGATTCTGTGATTCTGTGTGGACAGCAGTGTCCCCAGGTTAGGCTGTAACCAGGCTGTTTACACTCAATGTAAGTGCATACTTTGAAAAAGTGTTCTGGCAGAAGATGTGGAGGCCAATATCAAATGTGTAATAAATGTTGGCTGCAAATGCACGCAGACTCTCACACTGTGGGAAGCAAAGTCCAGTGTTTTGTCTCGGTGGTGTGAAGATTTTTGTCTTGGGGCACAGACCCAGTTTTCTTCCAGTGTAAGTCAAGCAATGTGACAAAACTGATGGAAATCTGTAGCTTCACTATGTGTCAGTATGACTCAATCGGATTAGTCTCTTTTCTGTGATCAAGCCAGTTCCCACAATGTTGCATCACCTTCAGACTTTGGGAACATTTGGGTATGCACAGACTCTGCAGCATTGTTGTTCCACTCCCTCACGATTGCACTTAAAGAGAGGTGTGCACATACATGGTGAAACCTGCACCTGATGGATTGACTCTTTTGCTGCGATTTTAACATTTGTGCATTAGTGGGATCCCCAAATTTTAAATCCCTGGGGCAGAAATTAGTAAACAGTTGGGAGGAAAGGGCAAAAGCTGTACTTCAGCTGGGAGTGAGAATGGGAAGGTGTGTATTCGCATTTGAATACACAAATGGGACCAGGAACCTGAACTGGACCCAAGCACAGGACACTTGCAGGGACCCTCTCTGCTTAGGAGCAGGGACTCCAACCCTGAGCCTGAACAGACAGAAAGGAGAAATGGGAGCTGCCCACAGAGCTGGCAGAGCAGATGGCCAGGACTGCCTCATTCCCCACTTAGGAACAAGGGTTTCCCAGTCTGAATCCAATGAGGACCCTCTGAAGTGGAGAGGAGGTCCAGTTTGCCAAGAGCAGTGGCACAGCTCTCAGAAAAGAGGCAGCAGCAGGGGTCAGGATTCTCCAAAAGCAGGTTTTAACAAAGGGCTCTGGATCTGGCTGTGACTTTAATGTCCTGAATTGAGCTTCCTCTAGCACACCCTAAATAGGAGGAAATGTTTTTACTCTTGTGTTTAGCTACAATTCATGCATAACTGAAATAAGGGAAAGAAAAGTGTAAAGCAACTGAAAGAATATAAAGTTTCGTGAGCAACTTGTTGAAGCAGTACGACAATCACCATCCCTCTTGAAAAGTCCTGGGAAAGGTTGATACAAGTGGCAGCCAAGATTACTAAAGAAATTTGATGATTTTTTCTTTTTTTTTTCCCTGTTGTTCAGTATATTGATTTTGCCTGAGTGACAAAGTCAATTTTCCTCATTTGCAGATACAGTCAATTACCATCTTGCTGTGCATCTCCTGTTTTTTTTGTACAGGGTTAATTACTGGGGCAATGGTGGGGTGGGAATGGTCCACAACTCCTACAGGTTTGCACTGCAGAGAAGCTCAGGGATCTTGTTTCACTCAGTTACAAGGGCTGAGAGCTTGACCTAAGTCTTCCTTGGGTCTCGTCTAGCCCAAATACCTGGATTTCCTCCAGACAATAATCAATGTGGGGAGAGCTGTACACAGCCAAGTATCACCCCAGGATAAGACCAGTGTGGCTCTAGAACTTGGAGATCAGAAGCACCCCAAGGGCTCCTCAGTTCAAGAATCAGCAGTGTGGACTGGGAGTTTACAGATCCCCCTCCACTGCTTCAGTGAGTGTTGGGGGAATCCCCAACAGCACAAACAGACAAGATTTTTGAAAATCTGGAAGAAGAGTTACGATACTTATTGCAGACATTGATGGGAGGAGTAAGCTGCTGAAAAGATGTTTGGCTCATATATTTTTTTAATTTTTAATTGACCCTGTTTTCAGGAAAGAACTACAAATGCCTTCTCCGGTTCCTTATTGTTAAGGACATACACAAGTGCTTTGTTGATTCAGGACCCTGTGGTTGTGAAAGCTACATTGCTCCATTTACATGAGAGCAGAATTAAGTCTAATAACATGAAATAAGGGGAAAAAATGTAAAGGCTTTTCGCAATGGAGATTGTACCTGCACTCAAATTAGCATGGGGAAAAACCTCACTTGAGAGCAAAGGTTTCAGGTCTACCGAAATAATTTGTGGCCTTTGGCATCAAATTCCGATTTCTTTTTTTAAATAAAATTTTTAATGATTATTCCTTGCAGAAGTAAAATCCTATTTCATTTAGAAAAAACCCAGCTATAAATCATTTTCATAAATGTAAAAAGTGCTTGAAAACTAAATATTGTTGCTGCTGCTTTTTATGTTGGCAAAAAGAAAAGAAATCAGTTCAAGGCTGACCTGAAAAAAATTAGAAAGTATTTTTTAGGTTCAGCCACCAAACTGAAAAATCAATTATTTGCACATGTCTAATTAGGATTGTAAGAAAAAGCCTTAAAGAAGAGGAGTATGAACTATTTTTCACAGCTCAGTGTTCTCTTTTTTTCTGTAGTTGCTCACAGGCATTGCTATAACCCTTTCTGTTACAGTTAGTTATACAGGCCTCAGTGCCCCTTTTTCAATTATTAGCAATACACAGTATCCACCTGTCTCTCCTTTGAGCCCCATTATTAAACACAGAAGGGACCTAAGTAGCTCCTTTGCACTGCATGGACAGGAGGCAATTTTGCATGCATGGCTGCCTACTTTCAGTAGGTGTGTGCTCGCTCTGCGTACAATAACCTCTCTGCGAGTGTATATTGTGCAAGTAAAATTTAAGTTCGGATGTTTCAGTAGCACATGCTTAACTCACAAGTTCATGACTTAACCCGAACTGCTGCTGGATTAAAAATACCAGTTTAATATTTTATCAATCACGTTGTCAGGGTACTCACATTTCTGGAGCCATTTCCTGATGCTGATATTCTTGGGCAGTCTTTTTTGCTTGATTAGGACCTTTTGGAAGACCTGTACCTTGGGCACCATTGTTTTAAGCTAAGCCTTTTCACTCGTTATACTTCCGATTTCAACCTGGAATTACCATCACTTTGGTCCTATGTTTTGCACTTGAATCTCTGCTGCAGAAGAGCATAGATTTCTTTCTGCACAGTTGCTTTGTGTCTCTTCCAAATAAAGTTTGTTTGTTTGTTTTTATAGTTCTTAGTATCTCTGAAAGGTTTTACTTACAAGTGCTTTCAAGGCACTCTGCAGTTTTCTGCAGCCTGGTTTCCACCATTGTCCCCTTGATTTAGAATGGTGATAGTGTTTATTTTACTGCACGATGTGCACTTTTGCATATGCCACTTTCTATTTTAAATGCTTTGCCTAAATTGGGCAAAAGGATTGAAAAGAGAAGAGCACAAGAGACAAACACGAAATATCAGATGAGCCCTTCAGGAGATTCTCCTTTTTTATAGTATTGGTGACATCTGGTCTGAGACCACCACAAGTGAAATCATATCACACCATTGTATTCAGAAAATACAGTGTTCATGTTTCTGTCTCAGCGCTGCCATAACAAGGGCTGAACACCCAGACAGCCCCCTTGAGTTGCTTGTAATGAAATGCGCTCTCCTCCTGTACGCTTTGTTTCCCATTAGAGTGGAGTAAAAATATTTTAATGGACCTGGGAACATGAGGTGCTATGCACTCCTGTATTAGTCTCTTCCAATATATTCTTATCTTTTGCAGCTGCTGTTTTGTTATCAACCTAAAAATGAATCCAACAATAGCTATAAAAAAAAGTCAGTGCAATTGTCACCTATTTTGCAGGAAAAACTAGCAACTCTCCCCACATCTTGTTTATCTTTTAAATCTGAGAAGAATATCAGGTTTTAGGTTGCAGTAAATACTCCTTCACAGGCTTTCACATTCTTAATTTATTCCAAGAGCTGCTTGCACTTTGTAGTGAAATATGAACACAAATTGGTTGTTTCAAATGTTTCAAACAAATGGCTCTCTACATTTAGCACTACTTGGTTTCTTGCTTTTATTTCTCAGCTGTTATGATTCTTACCTACTGCATCTTATTACACGAACAGCCTTGTAGGTTGGGCTTGAGCTTTTTCTTTTTCTTCATGTGGAACAGAGAAGATACGGCATTTCACAAACTCATTGCCTACACTTATTGGGCAAAGAAATTATACGGGGCATTTTGTGTCTCAGAAAAATACACAAAGCCCTGCTGAATGGCTCATAACTGGGAGAGGATTAGGTGGGGAAGGGGAAAAAGACATAACAGTCAAAGGACAAATCCAACCATAATTTGATGAACTGAGTACAGGTGGGCCCATTCTTTAGCTTGCGTGTGTCTGGAGAATGAAAGCTGAGCCTAGGCACGAGTGTCAGATAACAAACACCTTTAACATTTGATAGAGGGGATTGTAAGAAATTTGAAACTATAACAAAAAGCCTTAATATTTTCTAGTTTTTAGTAGTCTTTAGTACTGTAACTTGTATTTCTGCATGCATAGTGATCTAACAATATAACTGTTACACTAATCCCTGTTTTCTCATTAAGGAATGTAGTGGAAGGACATGGGCACAAGCTATCACTTAGTCGTTAGACAAAATAATTAAGTGAAACAAAAGTGGTCTTGATTCTCAGCAAATAATTGGGATAATTGTGGGATAAAAGAGACTCCTAAATAACTCTACTCCAGACAGCTCAGCCTTGGGAGGGCAAATGCGCTAAGCTACAGAGATAAGGAGGCACCAAGAGAGCAACAAGACTGGAGCAAAATAACCTGAAGGACATGATATACGTGATGCTAGAACTGAGTTTGCGCAGAAACAAATGTCAATCAGTGAACAGCGTGATGAAGAGGATGGGCCTTCATCTTGGGACCCCCGAAGACCACCCAAAGATACTAACAGACATGCGTGAAAGATATTTACATATGCTAATTAGTTCCTAGAAATATAATGAATAATTACCTGTGTGATTGTATTTAACCTGAAGCAACAGGGTGTCTGGCGCGCACGTTTGGAGGAGAAATCCCCCGTGTGCCCGGCGCCGCAATAAAGAATACCTGCTTAACAGTATACATTGTACTGTTAGGTTTTTCTTACCGGATCTTCGAATCACATTTGTAATTCACATTTTTATGGTCTGTATTCTGTTCTTGTATGGAGAATCTCTGTGAAAACGTTATACCCCGGCAGCATGCTCCTTAGCATGAACGACTTACCCCAAAGCCTGGGTCTGGGTTACATGCAGACTTTCAGGTAGTTTCCCTGGTGACTTTTCCGAGGCATGAGTCTGACAGAAGAGACCTTATGGACCGAAGTGATAAAAACAACAGCACGGCTGCAAAGTGAACAAACTGCTAGATACCTTCCAGAATAGGTAGAACAGACTAGCATTTTACAGCAGGGATCTCAGGCCAAAGGGTTGACTAGAGAACTAATTCCCTGGAAATTATTGGACTAAAGGAGCTGCCTCTCTTCTTAATTCTTATGAAAACACCTTCTGTTGAATATTTTACAGCAGTAACAGCGTTGCAGAAAGGAATTGTAAATATTTTTTTCAAATACAGTATCACAAATCAGTAAGGGTCAGCATTTTCTGTTGGTTAATTTAAACTTTCTTTCCTGTGCTGAAAGCTGCTGTATTTTCCTTTGTAACCATGGACTGGTTTGAAAGGTTCCCTGGGGGTCTGCTGTGAGGGGTCTCTCTTTGTTACCTGCTCCTGGAAGAAGGGGTGTTCTTTGTGCCTGCCAGGAACAACTTTCTCAATATAGCACTTGGCACTCCCAGGCCCTGGCTGACCCTTGCAGCCTGGCTGAGAGCGTTCAGCCCTGTGTCAGGGTGCACCTCATGGAGGGAGCATTGAGCTGATGCTTGCAGACTTTACCTCCAGCAACAGAACATGAGCTGAATTTGTCAGCTTCCCTTGGCCTCAACTCTTAGCTCTGGAGAGATGATGGGGAAAATTAATGAAGGCTTATTCGAGCAAAGGAAAATCTTTAATTCTTAATATCAGAGTTGAAAAAAAAAATGGCAAAGGGAAAAATAAACCAGCAAAAAGTAATTCTAACTCACCTCCAACAAAGCTTTCCTGTCTCAAATCTCTCCCCGTTGACTGCTGGAGAGGAATTGCAAGAACCAAAAGTCATGCACAGCAGCATGGTCCTCCTCTCTCCTTACCTCTGTCACTTTCTATGCAAATTAGGAATTCATTGCTCCCTTGGGGACATCCCTAAAATTCTTCCAAGGTTGCTGCAACATTTCAAGCCTATGATAAAAATCCACAAAGGATATATCATAAAGAGAAATATTTGTATTTACACACTTGTACCCCAAGCTCATACTTCTCTTTCAATGCTATACTTTGTATTGAAGCTCTCTCATAAGTGATTCACTCCTGTTCATTGTTAGTTTGGGTGACTCTTGTTCACAGGCTCCAGAGAAGTGAGGTTCTAAAGCATGTACTTAATTTTAAGCATGGGAAGAGTAGTGCTCCCTTGCAGTACTGAAATTTATGTTAATGGAGTTAATATCAAGAAGGTTTCAAAGACATCTCTCACAGCTGCATATCTGAAACCTACCAGAAATTGCTGTCCTAGCTTGAAAACTCTGCCCTAAACCACCACAGATCATGCTGAGACAGAGGACGGGGATGTAAACCTGGATGTCACGTGTCGAAAACCGATATGTACACAACTTCTTGTGCATGCCTGTATGTTGCCACCTATGACTTTGTGAGGTATGAAAGAACATTAATATAAAAATATCTGAAACAATGTGTTGCTTTGAAACAGAATTGTTGTCCTGGGGTCAGTGGCGAAAGAGTGATTGTACTGGAGTCAGCATAATGGTTCACATGTTTAAAGGTAAACACATGCTCCTGTTTCACATGGAATTAGGCCAAACCTGTAATAACAGATGAGAGGAGTAATGCTCAGCATGGATGAATGCCAGAGTACCAAAAGGCCCGGTCTCAAAAGCAGGCAGCCCACTATTCCCCTGGGGCTGGCATGCTACCGGGACCATAGCTTTCTGGGGGTGACTATTTTCTCCTCTACCCAAATTACGTTGTGGTCACATTGAAGGAAGACAGTGACCTTACTAAGAGCATTTGGTGTTACTCAACTAAGCAAGACACACAGGCTTAGCAGGTTGCTTAGCATAACCAAGCCTGAAGTCCTCAGTATCCCTAGAGAGCATGATAACTTGTCATTTTGTCTCCTTTCAGAGATGTCAAGAAACAACTTTTGTTCCCCTCTTTCTCACCTCCTATATAAGCATCCTTACAGGTTTGTCGAAACACATATATTTAAAATTTTGAGTCTTTACAATAATGAAAGATAGTGAAGGCCTTGTTTTACAGTGAGTCACATCCTGGGGCACTGGCTGGCCATCTGCTTCTGTGTCCTGCAGCAAGCACTAGTCTGGAAGATGGCATTTAGCAGGCTTGGTGGGGTTGGGTTCACGGCTGGACTTGATGATCTTAGAGGTCTTTTCTAACCTTAATGATTCTATGAATGTATGATTCTATGAATATATGATTCTATTTCCAGCAGCCCTTGGGGGACTCTTCACTGTGTTGGGGTCAAACAGTTGGTTTTTTTTCTGGCTTCATGCAGAATATGTGTGCTGGGTCATGTCATGGTTCTTATATTTACTGATGCTGTGGTTGTTTTTAAAGCACAAGCATCTATGTGTGTGCATATATTGCATTGTCAGTGTGATAATCCAGAAGCACACGGCTCCCACTTAAATTTCTACCTTATACTTTAAGGTACATCCCTCCACCCACTTGTAAAGAAGATATTTTTTCAAGAAGGTGTATTCACTCTGCACTCTGGGACCTTGTGCTGGGATTGCACTGCTAAAATATGCCACCACTTTCCATAATGCCACCTCCTGGAAAGCACTCAGTGTCTTCTATTTGCTGGAGAAAAGTCGCTAAGATACTGATATTGGTAGCAGAGTCACCTCAGATTTTATCACGGCTCTTCATTTGCCAGGATTTTTCTTTTCTCTCTTTTAGTAGGCTTGAGATAGCCCTCTTCAAGTAGCAGTTTGGAGTGGTTTCGTATGAAAACCCTACTCAGGAAGGGGAACTGAATTACCCCACACATCTATACAATCCTTCTCCTCAAAGATCTCAGTGTAACCAGTGAACAAAAACACAAAACCAAAGCAGAATGCCTGATTTTTCTTTCTCTCCACACATTTGTATTCAGCAGAACTTAAAGAAACCACCTCCTAAATCCCTTTTGAATAATTTAGCTTGAAATGTTTACCCTTTGACAAAAAAGAACAAAATAACTAGGAAATACAAAGTCCTGAAACCATTCCCAGAAGCCACCGTTGCATACACTGTCTACTTATTTCAGTTCCTTTATGCCAGGCAAGACCTTAGGCTTTCTGTTCAGCACAGGGCACAGGGAAATACAAAAGACACTCAGCTCTCCTTCCTCATGGGAATGGGAATCTCAACAGAAGATAAAGAGGACCAGTTCACTGTGCAGGAAGTTACTTTAGCTCACAGTGAAAGTAATTCTCCAGTGTGCGCCGGGATGTTCAGTGTAGCTGGAGTTCTCTTTTCATTTAAGAAGAGGGTTGCAAAGCAATACACGTGTTACTCTTCAAATTTTTAGTGTGCTTATGATTTTATGATGATTAATCTCCATAATCTATGAGACCACCTTCTTGTGACAGAAGAAACTCACTAAAGTACCTGAGCAAGAGATTAAATAGCAAAGGCTGAAAACACAACGTATATAACAACATAATATATCAAAAATGAATACACTTAATGGCTTCCAAGAAACCAGAGGCCTATCTGTTGAAAGACCCTGGGGAAGGATAAAAGTAGGAGCATGTATGCAATGACGCAATTGAGCCAGGAGGCTGAACTAGTTGAGATATATTATTACTGTTAAAATTATTATTAAAAAATCAACTGATTGAGAGCATACAGTGGAATGTTTCAGTTTAGGTGACTAACAGGAGAAAATAGACAAGAATCAAAATTTCTAAGTGTATCTTAAAAGTAAATGAAAGGAAAAGACAAGAATCATCCCAGTACTTACCAGGAAAGGGGAGAAAGTCATGGGTGAAATGAGGCTGAGAAGTTCAAAGTCTTTTTTATTTCAAGTATCGTGAAACATCAGTTATCCTATATTGTGAAAATAATAAGAATTAAAAATAGTGATAAGAACCCAGGCTGAAAAACCTTTGAATAATTTAGATATTCTAAAATTTGGAAGGTCCTGACGGAGTGAATTATAGCAACTCCCAACCCTGCAGCAATTTTCTTCAAGAAATCATGGAAGCCAAGGGAAACTGATTGCGAAGATACTTACATTTTTGAAAAGAGTAGAATGTAATTATAAAAATACACCATTTTGACAGCCATGAAGAATCAAAAGCAAATCATTAAAAGCAGTTTGTAACTATCTAAAGGATAATTACATAATAAGCGAAAAGATAACTGATTTGTCAAGAATTAAACATACTCTTCCACTGCAATTCCTTACTTGTCCAGAGAAAATAATGACGTATATAGAGAGAGAGGCAGCAGGAGGAGGTAGCTTGTCTTTCGGCCTTTGAGAACTTTCCACATGGCACTCTCTCAGGGAAGTCTTGTATAGATTATGATTTTGGCAGGTTCACAGCTAAAAGCACATATCTGCTCCAGAGCTATTTGTCAACCATTTCTTATTGCATCAGGTTCTCTAGGGCTTTGTCCTCTGTTCAATATTCTTCAATATTTTTCAATAGTTTGGATGAAAGGACTTTCACTGAAAAGTGAGTGAGTGAAGATGGCAGGCAGGGTTCAATGAAGATGATCCTGACAGTCTGAAGAATCATTTGATATAAAAAAGGTGAATTTCGATAAAGCTGAAATTCAATATACTGCGTGTGGGCATTTAACGATGAAGAGAGCATTAACTGAATGGCAGCAATAATGCGGAAAGGACCTAGAAGTTAGAAAGCTTCACACACTCACTTTGAATCAACTATGTCATGCTGTTGTAAAAAGGCATATGTCATTTTGTGTTGTCTGGAAGGTCACTGTTCTGCTGTATCTGGCACTGGTGAGGACTTAGCTGGACTACTATGTTTAGTCGGGCCATCCTATTTTAAGAAAGATGTAGTTGAAGAAAATCCAGAGAAAGCCAAAAAACCAAGAGCTTTGGAAAATGACCCATTAAAAATTTGGAAAGATATGGTTATATTTAGCCCACATATAAACAACATAAACATGGGAGGAAAGACATGAAAAGCCTTCCAATCCTGTAATTTTTTTTTTTTTAGTAGCAGAATAATTCTCTCAAGTAAATAGCTTAATTTGCTACAATTTTGTTTTTTTTTAATTTGGGAATACTTTGTAATTTTAAGGTGAATAAAGAACTAGAAAAGATAAGGAGGTTGTGCAATCTTACCTAGAGGATTACAGATGTGTTTAAATAAGCTTTTTCTCAGGAAATCTCCATGTTCACTTGATCCTATTGTAATGAAGGTACCCTTTCTCAACCTTTGCTTCTGAGGAATATTCTTTTCATGTTCTGTGTATACAGATGGTTATCAATCAATGTAAAATCACCATACTTTGTTCAGCCCTAAAGACAGCCCAGTGCCTGCTGGGTGTAGAGATGGAGTTTTTCCAGCCTGCTCCCTGTAGGTCTTTGCCTTGTTACAAGCATACTCAGGCTGTCAAATTCAACAGCCAGGAACCCTCTTCTGCCAGCCTCCTTCAGACCCAGCTGTAACCCCCCTTTATAATAGGCCACCCACAAGGCTCTTTCATGGCGATTGTAGCCCCCTTTGCCAGAAACATATTTTCTCGTGCCAGCTCTGAGCCTTTCATCCCAACATCCAAGCCACTGAGCCCTCTTTCTGCAGCCAGATCCCAGTCTATTTAACTTTTCCCCGCTACTCCAAAAGCCACATAGCCTCTGGCCCTCTGCAACTGCTGGTGGTATTTCTCTTTCTGTGCTGGATGAACTATTAAGTTCTCTCATGGATACGCACCAAAATTGAATTAAATGAGCTTGGTGTTTCACTGTTTGTCTTGGTGAGTGATTTCATGGAAAACTCCTACCCCTGAGACTAGAATTTGGCTGGGTTAAGAAATTGTCCTGGTGGGAAAAAAATGTCCTTCACCAAATTTGGCATCCTAGACCTGTTTGTTGAAAACAATTCTGAGTTTTTTTAAGAGCCTGGGACTTCAACTTTGTATCAGGTAACTTTTTCCATCCTTTCTTAAAGAAGTGGAAACATCTTCTTTGTGCACGGAATTGCTCCCAACTTGCAACCAAATCATTCCTTCAAGCATATTAATTATATTAAACCTACAAATAAATATCTGTTTCCTTTCCCACATTCAGACATGTCTGAACCATTTTCTGTGGCTGTACTGAGCCTTAAGACAAGAATCATATTTCCCTGTGTTTCCAAAGAGCCAACAGCACCAACTTGACTTCGCAAACAATTAGAATTTCTTGCACTTTTTCAGGTGCAAAATGAAGGAAATCATATGAAGAAAGTGAATTCTCATGGAAGCCAGAATTTCATAAGTAATGTAATGAAAAAAACCTTATTGCCTTGGTGTTAAAAATAGATGTTTTTTAGGTATTGGTAAAAAACCATGTTCTTTGGAAACAGACCTTTCGAAAGTCACTCAGATGTCCTATTTCAGGTCATTCATACAGCTAAAATTTTATTGAAAGAACTGTGATTTTCAAAAGCAATTTGCAAGCATGTGTGTTTCATGGCCAGAAGTTAAATGGAGACTTCCTGTAAAAGGTCAGTAAGCAGAAGAGCAGAGCAATGAAAATCTGTCTTTTGTTTGAAAATTGAAGTCCTTGCCTCTCTAAAGGGCTTTGTGTGTCAAGAAGCCAAAAAGATTAATAGTTGTATTATTTTTGACAAATTTTAGTAGTAGTAAAGAAATGTGCCTATAAAAAGAGAAATAGTATACATCCTAGAGATGTTTTTCCACAAAAGGAATGTTTTAATGTTGTTTTATATTAAAAAAAGACACAGGGCTGGGAGACGGTGGGGGGGGGGAGGATTTTTGATTAGAAAAAGGCCTAGGAGTAAGGAAAAATAGGAGAAAAGAAAATTAAGCTAATGTTTTCAAACCTGGGTAATTATGATAAAGCATAAAAATAGAAACATCTTGTTTTTAATCTCTGTGTCTGATGACTCTGCCTCAGGTTTGCAAGAGGAGATAGGAGGGCCAGGTCTTGTATCAGAACTCCACTCCTACCTACTCCAGAGCTTTCCACATCCGTAGTTAGTAAAACTGAACAAGATGTTCATCAGCTTCTCTGCCATTGCAATCAGTGGGATGGCAAAAGTACTAGGAAGCTGTTATCAGCTGTTAATACATTGCGCTCTTTTCTCAATTATGCATTTTTGTTCAAACATTCTGTATACAGAGGCTTGATTTCTGTTCACCACTGGCCTGAAACAAGAATGACTCCTCCAAAATCACTGACATGAGACTGCTTCAGCTGAGATGGGAAGTAAGCCTAGTATGTCAGAGCGTTTACATATATTGCAGGTTATACAAGCAAGGCAGAGTAAGTAATGAGAGAACAAGAATTTACAAGTCAGCGACAGTTGTTGAAAAGCTTTGAAAATTAATTGGGGAAAAAAGCTGGGTGAAATTCTGTAATCACAGAATTCCTGTAACCTACTTTCTGTAGCATACGTGCTTTATAGGTTTTAAATCTTTACTCTTACCCAGGATGAAAAGGAAAAAGGGAAAGTAATTCCACCAAATCACATGAGGTGTAACCTACTTGAAAGCTATCAAAGCACTTTCCAAATGAAACAGTCTCTAACACTTTACCTCTTCTTGCTCTTCTCTGCATGTGAGAATAATTATACGTACGCTGACAGAGAGAAATTATTTTTTTCCCTTACTTAACTCGATAATAATTTCTGGTTCTGCTAAAGTTATTATGTATTTATATTTGATCTTTGTCATGGTTAAAAACTTGGGCTGTGAGGTGAGAAGGTGTGCAAAAGAGAGAAGGGAGAAGATAACAAGAACTTAGTGGAGTGGTAATAGTGAGGACCTGTGAACATGGATTTTATGCAAAGGCTGCACAAGCCATTCAGGTTTTATTCCTGAAAAAGTAGGAGGACCAGTGCAATCCTCAGCTGAACATTTTCTGTATGGCAATGCAGCACCTCTTTTCTTGTGCATTGCAATTCAAAGCAAACATGCACGAATCTACTCATAGATATGCCTCCCAGTCTTCTTGTTCTTGAGTGTCACATATGTACACTGCATGACTGCAACAAAAGCTGGCTGTGGCAGGCCCAGGAAGTCCACATCAATTTCTGTTTCTCTGTTCCTCCTTACAACCCAGTTTGAGACATCTGAAAATTGAAAAGGGAACCAAGCTTGTTTAAAAAAAAAAGACTTCTACCAGGAGTTGGTGACCAATAAAGCAGCGTCTTCAAAAACCTGGTTTTCTGAGAAGGATGCAGGCAGCTCACAGCATTAGAACATGATGATGTTCAGGCTGCTACAAGTTTCACCAAAGCTCTAGAGATTCTCTACAACTCAACAGTAGGTCAAGTTAGTTTGCTAAGCCACCAGTTTTACCCAGTGCAAGATTTTGTCAGCATGAAATAATACAGAACTAACTGATGGATTAAAATCAGCAACCACAGCTAGGATAAGGTTCACCTCACATACATATAAATATATGTCAAAGTTGGGGTCTTGATTCTACCGTCTCCACGTGGAGATCCAATGGCATCTGAACTGCCCAAAGATGCCCTGCCTAGCTCCTAGCTGTCACTCCAGAAAGGTTTCCTGTGCCACATCTGCAAGCCAAATACATATGCCCTCATATACCCCGGAGAGTCTCATCTGTCCCTAGGCACTGAAGTCTGAGCAAATGATTTGACCTCTGAGGTCTTGACAATTAGAGCTAACAGAGGTTCATTCAGACTCTATTTCTAGTTAATGGAGACACAACTTCATCTTCAGAAGCAATTTGTCACATTTTAAAAAGGAAAGGAGAGAAATATCCATCATTAAGACAGATGACATATTTCTGTATTGATTGCAGACTGTTGTAAGACTTCAGTTTCCCAAATGTTCAACAGCTGGAGTCCTGTTTAGATGCATTCAGTGGTCTCTGTAAAGCAGTTCAGATTACTCGTCTACAAGTAGACATCATAGGCAAGGCAAAATGAATATCCCTTGTAAAATTTAAATATCTGAAGTTAGGAGAGATGAATTCCACTCTCCATTTCTTCCTGTATGTAAGTCCATATCTACTACATGAATGCTGAAAGACACTGTGAAAAAATAATGAGTCCTCAGCTACCGTGACTGGCATTACCCTACAGCCTCAGGGATTTACACCTGTTAAGAGACATTTCGAGTGCTTGGGCCAGGGATCTTACACTGGTGTCATTCCTTTTCTGACTGTGGAAAAGTTCCTAAGTGTACAGGTGTAGAGTTAAGTATATTACTGGAATTTTTTCTGAATACTGAAAGTGAATCCATTTCTGTGTTAGTGCTTACTCAAGTTAGGGACTTTTTTCTTCATTCACTGAAAAATTTCAAAGGAAGCTGGTATTACTTAAATGCTTTCTGAATATTACCTATATTCAGTATCAAACATTGCTGGAATTTTACAACAAGACTCTGCTATTGAGTGAGAGGAGGGCAATTCACAAGACAGTCACTGCACTGAAATGTGGACAGATTCTTTAAAGATTTGAGGGGCATTTCTACAAAGGAAAAGATAAATTGTCAGTGATTGGAATAATTAGCTATAAAATCCATGGAATTAAGAGATGTGAGGCTTTCAAAGAAGAAATATATTTTCTTTCACAGTGGCCAGTAAAGAGTTTTCAATAATTGATAAAAATATTACATTTCTAACGAATCATGTTCTAAAAGTTATGATACGAAATACCGGTTTGAATCAGCTGGAAAATAACATGTTTATCATGTGGTATTGCAAGATTTGCATGTTCGAGAAAAAGGATCAGTAAAGCACATTGCATAAGACAGAAATCAACTCTTCATACAAGACACGCCAAAACAAAAACAGGCCAACCCAGGAAAACCTGTTCATCACCCCTTGAAAACAAAATAAGAACGTTGCCTGGGCAGATTACGGGTGTGCTGTTTATCTGTGTAGCCTGCCTGGGCTTACAGGTATAAAACAATTGTCTTGCAGAAAAGAATCTGGTAAGGAGTTACTTACCTTTTAATACAAACATTAACTTCTTTAAAAGTGATCATCCTCATAATCATATGATAAGCAACTAAAAAAGCTCAACAAGACTTTAGTTTTTGTTTACACAGGTGTACTGTGTTAGGAAAGCAATCAATGCCATCATTCGAATATCTGAAACAAGTGAATTTTTCCAGTGATAACCTGTGATATTTACAAAGAGTGAACTGCAGTCCTATTTAGAATTACTTATAAAAATATCTCAGATAAAGCTAAGTAGCTAATACTCAGTTAATAATTTGGTTATTTTAGCTTTTTCTCATAGTCAAATCACCTAAGAATTATTTATGTTTTTTTCAATTTAAAAATAATAGAGTTTTGCAATTCAAATTTATTCACCAGATTTTTTTTGTAAATAATTCTTATCTGTAGGCTCCGCTGGTAGGAATATGCAAAAACCAAACTGTGCTAGACCATGCTGATCACATGATGTTCCTTTCTTTCCAAGATGGATGAGTAAAACTTGGAAATAGCTTTTTTCACAAGAAGAAAAACATACATTTATTTGCTAATGCTTCATTAGAAATGTATTGTTTAACTGATTATTCCTGGTTGAAACCGTAACCATGGGAAATAAATAGAAGAATAATTAGGCAAAGCAGTTTCAATTCGCTATTTTTAATGAATGTGCAAGATAGCGTATGTGCACCTTTATTCATTTCTTGTGCCTGACTTTAGCCAAATCCAGTGAAAGACAAGAGCTGTCACCACATTAGGTTCATGTGGACATTAGTCAGCATGATTAATTGCTGCTGTGTTTCTTGGGTCTGTTTACAATGAAAGATTAAACTGAGGAAGTCTGTGTATCCAGTTTGGCTCAGTAAAATCACTCTCACGTTAGCTTCTCGAAGGACCCTTAAAGACTGACCTTTGCAAACCTATGCTCTACGCAGCATCACAGTAATTCACCACTGGCTTATTTTTGCACTGTGTTTCTAATCACTGGACTGTCTTTCATCACACAGAATAGGCATAGTTACTAAAAAATATATGTTAAATTACAGTTTTCAACCTGTCCATAACTACCTTTTAGTATAAAACGACCACAGATGAAGCTGTAAGTTCTTCATGCCAAAAAGATTGTACTCTCTTAGTACAGCTGTGTCTTCTGTTCTTGGCTAGTTTTGAAGTAGAATATAATGGTATGGAAGATTAGGTAAGAACATAAAAAGAACTTCAAAATCTCTCACTAGATTTTTCAGGTTTCTTTTAAAAACAAGATGAATAGAAGCCAATAAGAAGTCAACATGTATTTTCTGAAAGGAAAGCTCGCCATCTTTGACATATCAGCTGAAATACATGAAACCTTGTTCTTTTTACAATTTTTTCACATTGCTCCAAAATGACTTCCTGAGCAATTCAACTTGCTGCACCACCTGCAGAGAATTTGCTGCATAATATATGAAGTAATTATAATTCAGTATGCAGTTTGATACAAAATGGTGGCAAATGTCACAATTAAAATATATTTTCAGGTAGTAAATAATTTTTAAACTGTAGTAAACTGAAATGAAGAAATAGGAAAGTTCTCCAGATTTTGAAAATGAATCTGTAATGAGTTAGAAACACACAGCCACCTCTACATACCTGCCCATGTCCTAATGTAGACACATGGACAGTGTAATCTGAGTCACGTCATATTTCTTTGCAGATAGGTATTTTCCAGGATCCTGTTGATATTTTCCTTTTCTTTTTTTGTAATAGATTTTTTAGCAGGGGTAGTGTTAGTTCCAGCAGGTATCTCCTGCCAGTGCTAGAACCCTACACCATAACTGACTGTGTTGATTCAGGATAGCTTCCAAGTAGCATTAACCCTACAGACAGGCTTAGACAGAATTAGATGTCCTCTTTCAGTGTCTCCATTGTTATAACTGAAGAGGAAGAAGATTGTGGTCTTCTTTCTCACCCCTTATTTCGGTCAGTAAAAAAAATTGATTTGTGCCTTTCTGCACTGCTGCATTCATGTTTATAGAGGCCTTTGGACAGAAACTAGTTTATGGTCCCTTGTAAGTGTTCAAGCTCTGCTGTCTCTAGGACTCTGTCTCTGATATTTCCTAAATCTTCAGTGACTTCAGAAACTCTGAAATAGCTTCAGCATGAGACAGTGCTGTGTTAGCCCTTACGCGTTGCATAGCAATGCCCTGTTGCTGACTAAATCAAAATACCCGAACCAACACCATAACTATGTATGGTGAATTGACTGGCTTGGTAGATGAGTGGAGAGAAGTGGACACTGTCTGCCTTGATTTCAGTACATTTGCAACACTGTCTTCCATAAGATCCTCATAGAAAAGCTGATGAAATACGGACTGGATGAGCTGGCAGTGATGTGATTGAAAACTGCCTGAATTGCTGAGCTCAGACAGTAGTGACCAGCAGTATGAAGTCTAATCGGAGACCAGTAACTAGTGGTGTACCCCAGGGGTCAATATTGAGTGCAATAGTCCTCAACAACTTCATTAATGATCTGCATGATGGGACAGATTGTACCCTCAACAATTTTGCTGATGATACAAAACTAGGAGAAGTGGCTGATACACCAGAGGGTCGTGCTTCCATTCAGAATGACCTTGACAGGCTGGAGAAATGGGCTGACAGGGACCTCACGAAGTTCAACAAGGGAAAATGCAAAGTCTTGCACTTGGGAAGGAACAATCTCAGGCATCTGTACATCCTCGGGGCTGCCGAGCTGTAAAACAACTTTGCAGAAAAGGACCTGGGTTTCCAGTTCTCTATGATTGAGCACTGGAACAGATTGTCGAGAGAGGCTGTGGAGTCTCCCTCCTTGGAGATATTCAAAAGCCATCTGCAGATAGTTCTGGGCAGCCTGCTCTAGGTGACCCTGCTTGAGCAGGGAGATTGGATCAGATGACCTCCAGATAGCCCTCTCAACCTCAATCATTCTCTCATTCTGTGAAAATATTAAAGAAAAAGGCAAAAAGAGTTAGCTCATTGATTTCAGCAGGACAAAGACTACACCCTAACTCCATTACAAGCATTTGAAATATTGGAGGTATTCACCTGTCCTAGGTGAAAGATATAAATGACCACTACCATCTGCAAAAGCAATTTTCTAACAGATATTCTAAAACAAGCCCATGATTGCCCATTATTTATTAATATCGTAAAAGAAAGTCTCCTTTTTGCTGTCTTTAACACAAATAGGCAGAAAATGCTGATGTGTATGAAAAAGCATATAGTGATGGTTGATAGCAAAGGTGTTAATGTTGATGTTCCTGCTTTATTATGAAACCTTTTGGAAAAGCATGTAACACAGCTACCCTTCTTAACCCTTCCTTAAAGCAATAAATGGAACGTGGTTACCAAGAGATTTTGTAGTAATTTTTGTGATAAATAAGAAAGCAATCACTGCCTATGTTTATTCACCTAAAAACACCTCTTATTTAATCATTCAGAAGAAACTAGTGGGTTAAGGGATTTAAAAACTATAAACATACACCTTAACTGCTAATCTACACACAATAATCTGTGGAATATGTGTCAATGCAGATCATAACACTAATGGGAATTTGGGCCTTCCCATGTGTGCCATGTCCAGATTCCAACCTTGGCTTGAATATGGGGTTCTTTTTCAGTTGTGTATTAGAACAGAATCCAAATGGTCAGTGATACAGGTCAAAGAAAACACTTTGTCCTGAGATGGACGAATCCAAAAGAAAATACAGCTTTCTCCAATTGTGCTGCAGCAAACCAGCATCTGAGGCTGCTGGATTTCTCCAAGGGCAGAATAGCTATCCTTGAAAACTACCATGGCTGAAAAGCAGTGGAGAAGAGGAGAACTAACACTGACAAAGGAATGCTGGACAGCAGTGAAGGAACATGAATTCGTACAACACGATCTTCTGTCTACAGGTATATTCAAAACCATCCTCAAGCAACCTGAACTACCTGAATCTCATTTCTTCCTCTATTTCAGGTTTTGCAGCTCCCACTGAAGTGATTCATAACATGCTTTCATAAATCCTCAATACTGCAGCCAGATATATTTCAGGTGTGTTTGCTATTAGCAGATTGTCTATGCCTAAAGTTTACATCACATCGCTAAACTCCTAAACACATCCAATGAATGTTGAAGAGAAAGCAACTGAGGTGGGGAAATTCTGACAGATGCGGTATTATTTTTTTCTAGATCTGTGTATGTTTATGATAAACAGAATATAATTATGTTTTGGAAACCCTGTAAAGTCTTGTATCTTCTTACTTCCAGTTATCATGGTGTGATCAAGAATAAACCCTGAGTGGGAGTCTTGTATAAGGAAATATAAAATGCTACATTCTTTTCGTACCAAGAAAGCTTAAGAGCACACATGACTTACATTGGACACTGGTATGTTATCTAATCCAAGGGATCATTCCCAGGTTTGTAATTCTGCATGATGGCAGCATACCACAATGAACTGTGAAAATATACTGATAGAGTTCTGATACCTGAGGGCTCCCAGGTACTCTAGCCAGAAAAGTATAAATTCCAGTCTAATGACATCAACAACAGATCAGTCTCACTTATCCAGAACGGTAATATGTGAAGAATACAAATGGAGAAAATATGTTCTGTAAGGTCATTGATGTTGATGTGAAAACTTCAGAATCGGACTTCCATTTAGAGAATATGGCGAAGAAAAAGGTTTTGTTTTCCCCCTGTCCCTAGAGGTATCTCTGTGTAGAACTGACCAGTAGTTTTAGTAGCAGCAGTTGTTAGACTTTATGGAAAGGGTTTTTCATTGCCTGTTATAAAAATCACATTGCATGAGGAGATAACTGTATCGTGTTAACAATCTAGAGACATTTGCTTCATGGCACTTCAGTATCACATTTAAATGTCACTGCATTACTTAGTGCATACTGATGATTAGTTAACTGTCGTATAATTCATAAATGGATTAGACAGCTGAAAAAAAGATGAAAAAGGAAAGGAAAATTATTCCAAAGCCCTTCAATACCATACTTTTGGTATAACATAGAAGTTACTTGGGTCTGAACTGGGGGCTAAAGCTAGATTCATGCCTTTAGGACTTTCTCCAAACAATATGCAGGCTAAGTAGGATGGTGGAATTGCAGTGAACTATTAAAAATGTTTGTATCTTGGATCTAAGTCACTGGGGGAAGAAGCATCATATCCATCCCTGAAGGTCTGCACCCTCTCCAGATGCATTAGATAATTCTGAAAGCAGATATATCTAGATAAACCTGCCTTCTGGAAAGACATATGAGAAGATAAAGATAGAAGATGGACTAAAGACACAGGATTGCATTCTTCTGGAACTCTTACGACCTAAGGAAGTATACTGAAGATCTTGGAAAAGCTATCCGTGGTGTAGTATCGGAGACAGTCAAATGACAATTGCAAGGCAGGAAGGCTGAATAAGCAACAGACTATCAAATGCCAATTGGACAAGTCCCAGAAATCATGTGAGCTGGCTGTAATACTGTACCACACAAGGCCAAGGCACAGCACTGAACACTCCATGTTGCTAGCACACTTACATTGACATGGGTTTGGTTTAAAAAGCAAACACTCCCAGCAAGGGGGATAGGTCAGGCCAGCAGATGATTTCTTTAAGCAGTATAGAGAAGGCCGTTGTCTTCCAGAGGTGGGTGACAGAAATATAGTTTAGCTGTATAGAAATGATCTGTGTGGTGTATTTGAGGTGAAACACAGAGACGCTCAGTCCAAAAGTACGATCTTTCAGAACATTAGGAACAAGGTTAAGCTGGAAATCACTTTGGAAACTCAATTATAGCTAAAGTAATAATGGTATTTTAAAGAATGTATATAGATGGAATAGTCACTGTAAAATGTCAGTCTTTTTCGTTTGTAAGTCTTTCTCTGATAAACACAGTGAGGTTTTATTTTTTTCCATATTGTATTATAGAGTGCTATTCAATGTAGTGTTACAATGTCTATTTAGACATTATATGGAAGAACAAGGCACTTAAGGAAGCCATGTGATTGTAAAAGCATCTTAGCTGTAATTGGATAAGTATCTATATTTTCCTTTATATCAGCTAAAGAATCTAAATGTCCTTCTGGAATACATTTATTGTAATTGGTAGATAAGTTTCTTGTCTTTGTAACACTGTCTGGTGTTCTCAATGTCTAGCAGGATTGTTCCCCATTGTGTTCCACTTCTATACCAAGCAGTGCTGTATTTTTAATTCTTAGTGTGGTGGTTAAGGGTGACTGGATATAATAAAAAGGATGTGCCTCATAAATGTAACCTGAAAATTACAGGAACACAATGACCTTATCTACTAAAGAAAGAAGAGTTCATTTGTAAACCACAGACAATAAGAAAAATAACTGAAAGATAAAGAAGGACAGCCATCCATTTGTGTACTAGCTAAATTAAACCCACTGCATTAGATTTCTTTCTCTCTCATGAATATCTATATTGACCAGAACTCCCATCTGTTTTCATGCTAAAGCCATAGAAAAAAAAAAAAAAAAGTGGAAATAACTGTAAAGGAAAACAAAGCCGAAAATCTGTACGGGTTACATAACAGGAGAATGAGTTGTGTTCATGTCAGAGAAAATATTCACCATTAGTTTGTGGATCAGATTCTTCAATGGTGTCATACACACTGGTGTAAGTAAGAATGGAATTCGATCTTTAATAACTTTGAAAACCTGAATATCAACTCCTGATCACTCTTTAGGAAAAGGTGTGTTAAAAAGAGATAATTTATCCAAGGATGGATGAAGTTATGTGGCTGTCTCACTTCCAGGCCAATGTTTTTTGCAGTAGCCCAGCTCAGTCGGAAAAAACAAACCCTTACCACAACAGCGTTCTGGTTAGCTGGGCAAAATTAATTGGCGGTCTCAGTCCCTGGGAAAAAACTAGCCACATAAACAAGACTGGGCTTGACTCTGTCTTTGACATTGCAACGCATACTCTGTAAGTGTAATTCTTTCTGCTGTAGAGCTGGGCTGCCTATATAAATGAGCTGAGGGAAGTGAGGTTTTTCAGTCACCCGTCGCTCTCTCTATGCGCAGTTACACGTCCTCTGCCACTGTATTTTTGATTGAGAAAGCCCTACATTCGGCTGTCTGCCTGCTAGGATTTCCTATGCCCAGGAATCAGCTAGTTCTGTTCTTTATATTGTTTTTCAGTTGTCAGTTGGGTGCAGGCAGGTTTTAACTGATCAAGGGCTCAGTTGGAGAAGGAGAAGCCCTTGAGAGCAAAACTGATGGGAATCTCCTCTGTGCTTCTGCAGCCAGGGTGAGACCTGTGTCAACATTCAGCTCATACCCATGGGTTATAGAAGTTTAAGGGTCAATTTAAATGCTCCCTTCATGGGTCCAGGCCCTGGCTGACTACTCCAATTATTTAAAAAGCTTCTGGTAAAGCAGAAAATTAAACGAAGAGCTGAATCTGGACTCAACATTCTGCATTTAGTTTCACCTCGTGAGGCCTGTAGTTCATTAAAAAAAAATATATAAACCTAAACCTCCTCTTTTTTAAAACTTCAGTAGCTCACTATATTTTGAGTGTAATTTGTGAGTGGTTCTCTTCACCGAAATGTTAATTTTGTAGCAAATTACCATTTCAGAGGGCCTTAAAACAGGCAGTATTTTCTTTCCCCACCCTTTCAAGTTTTCCTGCATTTATTGTGAAATATGTTCAAGCTGAGAGATGAGACATGTTCTGCTGCTTGAATATGCTTATATAAAGCATACTTTACTTCTTGGGCATTGTTACGTTCTTTGTGCCTGTTCAGTGATACCCCAGGGTTCTCTCAGTGACAAAAAAGTCTGTGGTCTGGCAAGCTTTTGTTTGAAAAAGGTTAGGTTACTTCAAGAATGAAAGGGTTGGGAAAGAAAAGCATATGACAAGAAAAAGCTTGTTTCATCTAACTAAGTGCAGATAACTAAGGCTTTGCGTGCATCTGAAAATTATCCTGGCTTAAGATGGGATAAACATACATATATATGTATGTATGTATATATATTCAGAACTACTGAATTCCATTTAATTCCAAGCACAGATCTTATTCAAAATTGAGAGCACGTTTTCCTGGCATTATGTACTTCCAAACACTTTCCTCCTAGAATAAGTGTCTTAATTTGGATTCTTTTTTTAAAGTTAGCAGTCCAAAATAAAGTCTACATAGACAGATATTATAGATACCTCTTTATGAAAATAATTCGGTCTTGATCTGAAACAATGGAATATTATGCACTATAGCTCAAGCAGCATCAGAGTGAGCAGTATATTCAAAAAGTGGAGCAAAGGCATTTTAATGAAGATGTTAAGGGATAAGGCCAAGGACTGTGAAACAAGCAAAATTGCATTTATCTTTAATTGTAAGAGAAATCTAAAGATGTTAACCTTGAATGCTGAGATGTATCCAGAACGTTAAACCCAATTATTGGCAATCACTGGAGCTGGGATTTGGCTGCCTAAATGCAAATATCTAATGCATATATTTGTAACTGTAGCTATAGCTACCTACCTGTGTTATATTAATTGTGCACAGGACCTATGGAAGACCTTCTTTCTGGAACAGCAGCTGTCAGCCAATGCATCTCAGATGGCAACAGGTACCTCTGTATGAGTGACTGAATTCCATCTTTGGTTTCATTGCAGGTATTTTTATTTCTGTTTATGTAAAAGATGCTATGTTGAAATATTCTAAATAAGAAAGTAAAGTTTGTAGAGCAGTGTGTTGATGTAGTCCAGTTTTCTCTGGAAATAAAACATAAGTGATATTGATCTGATTTGATCAGGTCTTAGGTTTCAGCAGAATGGTTGATTCCATCAGTCTCTAGTCCTACCCAAATTTCTCTGAACAGCTGTGCTGTTCTGGTTCTGGCCTCTTATAACTTCTCACATCACACATCTGTTGTCATTTACTCTAATATAAAGTTACAGCGAATATACACTGGAGAGAACAGCCTGGCCCAGAGTCCACAAATTGCTTTGTATATCTGCTTTTAAAGCCAGTCTTTACTGTCTCTATGAACTCAAATGGCTAAGCTGGTTTACATTCAGACTTGAATTATATCTTGTGTGCAGATACTTTTGTTTTGGAAAAACCACACAAAGTATTAATTGATTTATGACAAAATCATCAAGTACAAGAGGTGTAATGAAAATTATCTATGTTGAAGTATTTGGATAGCTTGAAGTAGAAGTGCCGTCAGTGTAACCTGAAAATTTGCTACTTTGTTGTAAATGATCCTTATAAAATAGCCTAAAACTCATCCAGTTGTGATGACTTCTATCCTGACTAGTGTCATAGCTGACCAGAACTGAAAGAGTCATTCTCTGTAACTGGAGATTTCATTGCTTGTAAAATCTGCTCAAGAAAGCAGCATGTCTATAAGCAGGTTTGGGCATTCAGTGGAAGCTGTGCTAGGATGTGAAAAGAATGATGCTGATGGTATGAGGGCTGAATGGGCAGGGTCACCACCAGTCCCACACTGCAGACAAAACAGTGTGGGCACAGAGCAGAAGGATCAAGCAGAAGTGATATATTCAGGCACAGAGTAATGACAAGGCCTTCACACATTACCAGACCACAGAGCCCAGCATCTGGGAAGAAAACATGGAAATGGAAGAGCTTTAATGAGACCATGATGACCGGTTGTTTACTCAATGACAGCACAAAACTCATTAGTATCAGCTGACTGCCCCTGTGGTGTACTGTGAGGGACCTCACCTAATTGCCTGAGTTCCTGGAGATGAAAGATCTCTTCCCTTGAATAAGCAATGATCTAATTAGTGCATTTCTAACGCAGCACTTCTGGTTCTATATCGTTCTTGTATTTTGGTAGCATGTTGTGTGGTATCCAAAGGCAACAGCATTGAACTCTTTGGACATTTAACATATTGTGCTAGCCTTTGAAGAATATTTTTTCAGAGCTGAACTCCCATGGGAAATTTTAATGAATCAAGGTACAGATTTTCTATTCTGCTTTGCCACAAAGGTGTTCAGGAAGCCACAAATGAAAATAATTTATTGCATAACATTTATCTGAAAACAGTTGGACTGTTTGACTATTGAGGAGGAAAACACAAAGAATGTGAAAGAACCAGAAAGCTAACTAAAAATGGTTTTGCCTGTGTAGCTGGCTTCTACACAATAGAAGAGTAGAAGAATTTATGAGCTATGACTTAAGAAAGTCAGTGTGTGCCCTCTGCAAGACCACCTAAAATGAGATTCAGTTGTGAATTCAAGATTCCTCAGGTACAAAGTATTATGCTTGGCAAAAAATGGCAAACAACTGGAATGAATAATTAGTACAGTTTATGTGGATTTAGAGAAAGTACAGGAGGAATAATAGCAATAAAAAGGGCAAAAGTTGAAATGTTCTTAAGATGAAAGTGACTGATAGAAGATAGGTGTTATATATACCTATGAAGTTCTTTGTTAGACTTGCTTTGTAACTCTCTTCTCAGCTGCTCCAGGGATGTTTTATACTCTGAGCTACATTGGTGAGTTGTCTGGCCAGTCTGAGCTTCAGCTTCTTCATCTATCAAAGTGGAGAATAATACTTCTCTGGCTTGCTGGAGTGTTACAATTTACAGTTCCTAAAACACCGTGACTTCCAAGTTAGTAAAATACATGGGAATGCAGAGGATGGTCATTACTTTAATCCTCTGTGCTGTGGGTTTTTAACCCAGAGACACATCTACCACAGGTATTTCTTTGATAAGCTTTTTTGAAGTGGTATGCCAATGAATCTTTCTGTTTGCAAGAGATTGCTTGCGTGTGCTTTGGAACATGCCGGAACATATCTGAAAAGCAAATGCATTTTCCAGGTCATTTCAGATCACAGAACATCCATACGAAACATTGCTGCAGTACATACACTACCTTTGCACTACCAGCCCAAAATAAGCGTTTATTACCTAACAGCAGGGAGGACATGATGAATCCTGTCCAGTCTCCGTGTGTTGAGTGTATGGCTGACTGCAGCTGGAGCCTCTCTACAGCCCTGATGCTGTTTGCCTATCACTGCTGTAGCTGCTCCATAGCTGGTGAGAGACAAAGTGCCTGCAGGGGTTAAAGTTGCCTGATGTCTAAATGAAACATTGTGTGTTTTCTGAAGGGCCCTAGTCCTGCCTCTAAGACTGCCTTACATCCATCCCATGTCTGGGTCAGAACATCCCTTCTCTTGCCACAAATCTCCTCACTCCTCCATTCAGACTCTCTCTGCCAAGCCCTGATCTTGCTGAATTTGTCACAGGCAAATCTTTGCCAACCAGACCATCTTTAACAGATCTTCATGCCTACATGAGATTAGGGAGAAGTTCTCATTTGCTAGTTCAACACTGGCTTTCATGTACGTTTAGAAACCTTCTCTTGTCCCTGATTTAGATGTCTAAGAGTGATCCTGTGATCCTCAGTTGCAGATAAGCAGTCATCTTCAAAAGATAACACGTAGAAACACAGTGAAGGTCTGGTCAGACAAGTAGTAGGCTTGGAGAGCTTTTAGGTACAACTAAACAGACTTTCTGTAGTAAGCAATAAACTCTGCCAACTCATTAGGAAGTGCAGTCCCATATCACTTGTCTTGGAAACTGCCTTTGAGTAGTGAGGAGAATGAATGTATGCGTAAAAGTGCTGTAGACATTGAAGCATTGCCTAGAGTGAGATTATACGGAGTCAAAAGCCTTGCAGAACAGATGAGCTTCTCATGCTTCATGCAGAAACAAAATATAAGCCATGTTCAGATGATGTGGAGGTGTGCCGCCTTAGTAATTCAGTATGGTATCAAAAGTAAAGAGAACTGGGAGAAGTTTGTTTCGCTGTCCTTCATGTATTAGCCCCAAGCTATTGGGTCAATGGCATATACACAAAATCTGTACGACTAGAGACTGAAGTCCTGCTAACATTGTCATTGCATGTGCTTCTTTTCATTCAGCATATAAACCCACAGTGGCTGATTACCAGTGACTCCTGTTCATATCTGTCTTGATCATAGGTATAACAACTAAGAAGGGCCCTCCAACACAGATTTTCTGCAGAGAGAAGCATAAGGAGAAAAGGGACACTACTCTGTCTTTTGTGGCATGTTTGGCCAGTCACACTTTATGATTTATTCACTCCATCTAGCACTTTAAATATCTGGCTTAAGTGATAATGCTGCCAAACTCTCTTATTTCTTGATCACGTAGGTATTTGTAGAAAATTATTTGCAGCATGGTTAGTCAAGCACTGGAACAGCTTACAAAATGTTTAAGTCTGTGCAATTAGAAGTACCCATTTCACAAGCATGCTCCAGCCCCTTACATAGGGAGGCTTGGGTCTAAGTTGATTACTCATGGAGTATTCTCAAAGCATAACGCTGTGCCAGAATGCTGGGAACTATGGCTAAAAAAGTATTGAATGCACAGTCAGTTTCTCTCAATGAATGGTGGATGCTGGTAACCCACACAGGACTGTGAGCAGCAACTGGAAAGCCCTGGCTCAGTAGTGACAATTAAAGAACAAGCAGAAGTCCAGTCACTCTGGTATTTGTGGCAGCAAACTATGTCTTAAAAATTGCTGGTTATCTTGGAAATGGCTGTGGATTAGTCAGGTTGCAAGGCTGTCGGTTTTATTACTGTATGGGCAGCGAATTCGTGCTTGTTTCCAGTGATGTGACAAACATAGAAGGCAGTCATCAAAAGTGTCTACGAACAGAAACGAGCTGGCTGTCGTGTAGAAGATGGCTGTTTTCTTTCTTCAAATTCTGCTCCGAGAAACAAGCTTTCATACTGATTTCAGGTTTGAAGGCACAGGTGATTTATGGCTGTCAAGATTAGCCTAATTACCTCACTCATTCATGTGTCTCAGTGAATAGACGGCCAGTTTACAGGAATTGAAAGCTGTGTTTTTGAACCTTTAAAATAAAATTGGGGCAATGAAAAAGCAAGTGTGACTTACAGGAGCGGAAATTACTGCTCACTCCCAACTCTGGAATTTTTCCTCACTGAAAATTAATTGAAAAAGTATTCCAACTGCACAGATGACATAGAAGAGCAATTGCCTAAATTCAGTTGGGAAGTTTAATGAATTTGGTTTTGACAGTATAACTAATGGGATTTTGATTGCATGCCATTCAGCACAGAAGACACCATCCAAGATAACTTTCCAGGAAAGGAAAAGGAAGAAGTGCTTAAATTATGGTGTGACAGTACTCTCATACTCAGCCTCAGGAATGTCCCCAGAGTCTTTCGGCTAAGAAAAAGAAGAAAGACTTCAATCATCTTGATACCTTACATATATGCAAAAACCCCAAATGTGGGGTTTTTAATTTCTCATACACCATTTGGACAGCTATCTAAGATCATGGCTGACTTGAATTTGCTGACAGTAGTTTTCTCCTTTACCATTAGCCTACCATCTCAGACTAGGAAGGACAAAATTTCACTCTGAATTCTGAGATGAAGAGAGGTCTGAACTCATATGCCCTACATTTCAGGAGGATGTGAATGTGCACCAGTAAGCCAGTGATCGCAGAGTCAAAAGAAGATGAGTCGTAAGGAAATGTAATGATAACCTAATGATTAGCTCACTCCTGTGGGATCAGAGCCCTTACATGCTTGTCCCTCCAGAGCAGTCATTAGTCTGAAACCAGGCTCTCTTTAGCTGTGTTAGATGACTCAGTAGCTGCAGTGGACAATGGATCTACCTTCCACTCATTCCAAAGTTGCACTCCATTTCTGATGGGACCCTTGTTATGCGTTCATCCTTGGAGCAATTGGAAGACACAGCAAGTTACGACATGGGGGGGTTTTTTTGCTTATAATGCACCATTTCCCAGTGTCACATCTGCCAGACCTCTGTGCCAAGGTATATTCTCTGTCTCTGTCGTTTTTTTGATTTGCCAACTTGTGCAGGCTCCTTTGTATCTACTTGCAAAAGCCAAAGCAGTGATGAGTGCAGCAACTCAGCTTGGAGCATAGCTGGACAACTGTGGTGGAGCTTGAAGCTAAAGTGAGTTTTCAATTTAACATCAGCCATGAATCGTTCATGACTAAAGAGAAAATAGCAAAGGAAAGGAGCTTCAGTCCCCTCACTTCACATAACTAGCTGTTTAACTTCACTGAAGCAGAATACTCCCAGTCTGTCACTCTCTTCAACCCTGAAAGGGGCAACAAATCATAGTGAGCTCATCCAGCTTGGAAATGCCGCTGCTGACAAGCGATGTCCTCAGCTCGGTTTACCTCCCCAAGGAGGCCAGGAGTTCAGATCTGCTTTGCTCTCAGGACATGTTGCAAAGATGGCTCCTACTTTTAACAGACTGACTTCAGAAAGGCATAACAGCTATACAGTTTGGTATTCCAGAGGACTATTTCACTCTGTGTTTTCCACCCATGTAGATAAGAATAGGCTATTTTGTTTTTCGTAAGATTTGGCCTTTATGTATGTTCTTAAAACTGCCTATTGCTCAGCTTAAGCATTCTCAGTGCCTTGCAAATGAAAACAGAATAAATAAAAGCGCAAAAAGCCCTCTCTTTAATAACTTAATGGAAAACAAAGAGAGTAAGGCTGATGTAATTGTGTAAATGGGATCCAGGATTAACTGGCCAGAGTCTCAGGGGATGCTGTACTGATTTTGTAATGTGAATATTCTCCCAACTTTCTGCCTAAGTGTGTATCCAAAGAATTTTGGGGATATATCTCAATAAGTAAAGTCTATCTTTTCCACCAGCCATAAGCAGAGTGAACTCCAGTATTTGAGTGAATGACATCACACTTTAGCTTGGACCCAATTATAAACTTCAAAGACCCTTCAAAGATCCTGAAATCTGTGTTAAGATAAAATCCCTATTTGAAATCAGTTCCGATAGGGAATTGGAGGATATTTATATTCCAGAAACCACACTTACATTATAAAAAGAGTGGCCTATTTTATGCTTGAACACAGCTCATTAGAGAATCTCTTAATGAATATTTTTCAATCATCTGGCAGAGCAAATCAAAGCACATAGGGTATACTATAAGATTTGCATGGATTGCTAGATACTCTAGTGGACATGTGCTCTGCAAATTAAGTGCCATTAATAGTTTTGTGCTCATTCATCAGCATATGATTTAATAATTTCAGTAGTGAATTTCTGTAGTATGTATCTTATGAAAGAGAAAAAAATGCACGAAAGTAACCAGCATCTCTGCTGCTCTAAAGCATCATCATGGAGACAGTTGCATAATTAATGGTAGCATGATTTTTACATATACTAATGAATATTCACATCAAAATTCTTTAAAAATCTTATTTGTTTCTCTGATTTATTGAATTTCATTATGTGAAGCAAACTGATACATAATCTGACTCCCTTTCCTCTGTCATCCTGAAATTTATATTTTTGTCTTCATTGTGACTCCAGCTTCAACTAAGCTTAGACAGCTCCTGAAAATATAGTGGGGGCTTTATTTTAATAAGGATAAATCCAGACTTCTGTGGAAAGCAAGAGCTAGATAACTGGTAAAAACCTTATTCTGTGCAAGATGTACCATGGGTTATACAGCTGCATCTGAAGGACTGAAAGAGTATGACAAAAGTATGTGTTCTCCCATGCACTCTGTTGCTACAGGGCAGAGATAGCCAGTTACCCACGCAGCCAGTGCACAACAGTTAAAACAGTAGTAACAGGTGATATCTTCCTTCCGGATTTGTTAACTGGTGACTTGTCTTTGCTTGCATTTTCTCCTGTGCCATAGGAGAGCAGGAGTCATGCGTAAGGCTGATGGCTTGCTCCAGAGTCAAGCAGAAGAGAAGGCAGTGAGCACAGGCATGGGGCTGCTGCGCTTCGCCTTTGTGTGACTGGGAACATGAGCTATGCCAGCAAGCATGGGAGGAGAGTGGAAGAACCCTGCTTTTCTATCTTTACTCCTTTCTATCTCCAGACAGAAGAATAGAAATAAAGGTAACTGTACTGAATATGCAGAATGTATCTATTTATTCTCCCACTACCAAATTATTGCTAAAAATGTATTAAAAATAGCATAACGTTCTATCTTTTAGGGAAAAGTAATATTGTTAAAATTAATTTGGCTTCTTTGCTGCCCTTTGCCTCCCCAGCAAACAAATCTGGGGAGTATCTCACTGAATCATAGAATCATAGAATCATAGAAAGTTTTGGGTTGGAAGGGATCCCTAGTGGTCATCTAGTCCAACCACCCCGCAGCGAGCAGGGACACCACTAACTAGATCAGGTTGCTCAGAGCCCTGTCCAACCTGGTCTTGAATGTTTCCAGGGATGGGGCCTCCACTATCTCTCTGGGCAACCTGTTTCAGTGTTTTACCACCCTCATTGTAAAGAATTTCTTCCTCATATCTAGCCTAAACCTACCCTGTTTTAGTTTAAAACCATTACCCCTCGTCCTATCACTGTTGTCTCTACTAAAAAGATTGTCCCCATCTTTCCTATAGGCTCCCTTTAAGTACTGAAAGGCTGCAATCAGGTCTCCCCGCAGCCTTCTCTTCTCCAGGCTGAACAAGCCCAACTCTCTCAGCCTGTCCTCATAGGAGAGGTGCTCCAGCCCTCGGATCATTTTTGTAGCCCTCCTTTGGACCCACTCCAACAGTTCCATGTCCTTCTTGTGCCGAGGGCTCCAGAGCTGAACACAGTACTCCAGGTGAGGTCTTATCAGAGCAGAGTAGAGGGGCAGAATCACCTCTCTCGACCTGCTGTCCACGCTTCTCTTGATGCAGCCCAGGACACGGCTGGCCCTCTGGGCTGCAAGCACACATTGCCGGCTCATGTCCAGCCTTTCGTCTATCAGTACCCCCAAGTCCCTCTCAGCAGGGCTGCTCTCGATCCTTTCATCCCCCAGCCTGTATTGATAGCGGGGATTACCCCGACCCAGGTGCAGGACCTTGCACTTGGCCTTGTTGAACCTCATGAGGTTCACACAGGCCCAGCTCTCCAGCTTGTCCAGGTCCCTCTGGATGGCATCCCGTCCTTCTGGTGTCTCAACCGTAACACTCAGCTTGGTGTCATCTGCAAACTTGCTGAGGGTACACTCGATGTCGCTGTCCATGTCATTGATGAATATATTGAACAGCACCGGTCCCAGTACAGACCCTGAGGGACTCCACTCGTCACCGGTCTCCATCTGGACATTGAGCCGTTGACCACTACCCTTTGGCAGCGACCATCCAACCAATCCTTATCCACCAAACAGTCCACCCATCAAATCCATGGCTCTGCAATTTAGAGAGAAGGATGTTGTCGGGGACCGTGTCCAAGGCTTTACTAAAATCCAGATAGATGACATCCATTGGTTTTCCCTTGTCCACCCTTGTTGTTACACCATCATAGAAAGTCACTAGGTTGGTGAGGCAGGACTTGCCCTTGGTGAAGCCATGCTGGCTGTCTCGAATCACCTCCCTGGCCTCCATGTGCCTTAGCATATCTTCTAGGAGGACCTGTTCCATGATCTTCTCAGGCACAGAGGTGAGGCTGACAGGTCGGTAGTTCCCAGGGTCTTCCTTTCTACCCTTTTTGAAAAGGGGCACAATGTTTCCCTTTTTCCAGTCACTGGAGACTTCCCCTGACTGTCATGACTTTTCAAATATCATGGAGAGTGGCTTGGCAACTACATCAGCCAGTTCCCTCAGGACTCTGGGATGCATCTCATCAGGTCCCATGGACTTCTGTACGTTTAGGAGGTCCCGAACCTGGTCTTCACTTACAGCTGGAGGGATTTTACCCTCCTGGTCTCCTTCATGCCATTCATCGACTCGGGAGGGGTGAGGAGAGAGGTTGCCAGTGAAGACTGAGGCAAAAAAAGTTGTTGAGTACCTCAGCTTTCTCCTCATCTGCTGTTGCCAGTTCGCCCGGTCTCGCTCATGAGCGGGGGTACGCTTTCTTTTACCATCTTTTTCTGGCTGACATACCTGTAGAAGCCCTTCTTGTTATTTTTCGCATCCCTTGCCAAGTTCAGCTCCAGCTGTGCCGTGGCCTTCCTGACCCCATCCCTACACAACCAGGCAGCTTCCCTATACTCTTCCCAGGAAGCCAGTCCCTGCTTCCACTGCCTGTGCAGTTCCCTCTTCTTCCTTAGTTTGACCAGCATCTCTTGTCTCAGCCATGCCGGTCTCTTCCCTTCACTGCCCGACTTACACTTGGGGATCGAGAGCTCTTGCCCTCTGTGGAATACATCCTTAAAGACCTGCCAGCTTTGTTCTATTCCCCTGTCCCTGAGGACCGTTTCCCAGGGAGTCCTTCTGACTATCTCCTTGAAGAGCTGGAAATTTGCCCTCCTAAAATTTAGGGTCCTGACTATGCTCTTCGTTATTCCCATTTCCCTCAGTAGCGTTAGTTCCACCAGTGCGTGGTCACTGCAGCCCAGGGTGCCTCCGATCTTGACATCCCCAATGAGCTCACTCGCATTGGTGACCACCAGGTCTAGTATCGCATCCCCTCGGGTAGGGGTGCTTATTACCTGGCTTAAGAAGTTGTCCTCAATGCATTCTAGGAACCTGCTGGATTGCCTACAGCTTGCCATGTTGTTTTTCCAGCAGATGTCGGGGTTCTTGAAGTCCCCCAGTAGGATGAGACCCTGCGAGCACGAAGCCTCCTGGAACTGGAAGAAGAATGCTTCGTCTATCAGCTCCTCTTGATCTGGCGGCCTGTAGTAGACACCAACCACTAGGTTCCCTTTGTTGCCTCTCTCTCCGATTCTTACCCATAAGCTTTCGACCTGCTCATGGTTATTCTTCAGGGACAGCTCTTCGCTCTGTAGTGTTTTCTTGATGTAAAGGGCAACGTCCCCTCCCCTCCTTCCTCGCCTGTCGCTTCTGAACAGCCTGTAGCCATCAAGTGCTACATTCCAGTCGTGGGATTCATCCCACCAAGTTTCCGTGATGGCAATCAGGTCGTAGCTTTCCAGCAGCATGATTGCTTCTAACTCCTCCTGTTTGTTTCCCATGCTGTGTGCGAATGATCTCCGGTGGAGTGGAAAGGACAAGTTGTAGCAGCATCCCCATCAGGGGCAGATCTCTCTTCCTCTCTCTCTCCTTGAAAGATCTAACTTACTACACTAACTTACTTGAGCCTTTCTACTCACATTCAAACCTGTTCTGAAGGCTCAGCAGATTCCTCGTGCTGTGTGCAAATCCTTTCTCACTGCCTCCGCTTCCACTGTCTGATACCACTTCCAAGTGCCACATGGTCTTGCAGTCGTGTGTTCCCACGTTCTCCAAGGCCACCTATGGTTGAACTCCTGCCTAATGACCACCCACATGCATTATCTCTTGCCCTTAGATACAGTTTTATAAATGCCTACCATGAGCAGCCAGTTGCAAGAATTATGCTCACGACATGGTTTTTAATCATAAAATGACATCTAAATTACTCTAAGTTGGGTGCACCATCTGCTTACTCAGTATATTCAGTGTCTGAGCTACCCTAGCAAATTTAGGACCTGCCTGGGGTGGGTCATTACTCAGCTACAGAGGTTGTGAGGGCAGGGAGATCACAAAAGATAAATCCACATCAGGCGGTGTAGCAGCATGTAGCTCAGCCAAACCGCCTGAAAATGAACTGGCTCAAAACCTGCAAGGCTTATAGCCATGGCAGAATGATGCATCATCTAGACTTGCCCCAGTGGAAAACTATTAATTTATGCTTCTGGGAGCCAAGATAATATCTCTGCAAGACAGTGCACTGTACTATTTAAATATATTCATTTATCCAGCTCTAGCATGGGGCTGTCTACACAACGCTGTGTAAATTATACAGGTATACAGAGTAATCTCCTTTTATGAAAATCTAAGTTTGCTGTTCAGAAGGTGTGAGGCCAGAGACAAGCCCCCCCCACTGCAGGAATGGGAGAACTGGAAAAAGGGGTTGCACTGGAGTTGCTCCCACATTGTGGTAACTATTGCTTTACCCACCTTGACCCCTTCCTCAGCAACCCTACCAGCAGCAGCAGCAAATCTAGACTGCCCTACACACAATAGACAAAATCTTCACCATTTTGCAAGCCTAGCAGTCTGCTGCTCTAGACCACTGCTTGCCCAGCTTGTGCCTCAAGGTGGTTTTGCTTGTCTCTCAAAGGTCTGTTGTAGCCTTTGTTTTTTACTGGATCCCTGGGGGTGGTCACTGACCCAAAGGAAAGAGCAAAGCTGGCTTAGCACGCCAGATGTGCAGCTTTTATCTTCACAAGGAGGGCAGCATCTGGCAAGCTCCCGCTCCGGGAAATGATGCGGTTCTCCACTGCTCTAGGCTCAGGCCGTTCTTAAATTGCATAGCGTAAGCCATAGATTGCAGGCTCCACAGGAAAGAGGCTGTTTCTGGCTTTTTCTGTTTTGTACAATGCCAAGAACACCAAAGGCTTCCATAAATAAAAATGATAAAAAACAACCTCCCAGAGTTTCATTGTGGCTGACACATTCTGAGCTTGAATGTGATTTTACATGATAATTAGCTGTGAGTGGTCTGATTTTCTTGCAGAATGAAACAGATCTTGCAATAAGAGAAAAGATAGCATATGCCTAATGCTACTTTCACTCTGCCTGCCAGAAGAAAATTGAATTTTCCACTAAAAAAGTCATCTTGAAGGGAAGCAACAAGATGTGCACAATGTAGAATAGCCGTGAGATTGTGTTCACTTTGTTTCCTCTCCTCACACTATTTACTAATCCCATTTCTTGTGACACATCTGAAAAGCGGGTTGTACATAGGGTTGACAGAGACTTTTCAACCTTTTGCATAGTCAGCAATATCTCCATCTCGCAAAACTAAAACTACAGCTCTCGGCCTGGCAGGCTCTGGCCAGTTCTGCTTTTACCCAGCTGTAAAAGAGAGCTGAAAAGAGTCTTCTACCTGGGAACACACAGGCAGAGGTAGGGAGAAGCAGGGAATCCTCAGAGCCCACCCTGCCTTTCCCTTGTCTCTCATTCTTTCTGTTTCAGCCATGTTGTGGGTATGGCAGGGAGTCTGAATACCCTGGCTCCAAAAGGAGCCAGCAGCATAACTGACACAGGTGAAGGGAAAAAAGGGAAAATCAGCTTTCTGGGCTTGTCAGTTCCATACCTTATGTGGAAGCTGAAAATTTCAATTTTGTTTAAAAGTGTTTGGTTGTTTGTTTTCTGGAAATCATGAAAAGTATTGAGGAGGGATGTTTGCGTTCCCTTTCAGATTGAATTTTTAAAAATATTTGTCTAATTTTTATCTCTGCAAATCAGGATTTGCTTTACATTTGCCTGTTAAATCTAACACGTTCTGCTCTGCAAAGGAGAGATCTTCTCTTTTGCTGTCATTCTTGCAAGCATTATATAAATATGTATATTTAAGAGTTAATGCTTCTTTATTATATTGCTGTTCTTGCCTGCCTAAATGCATATATCTATGTAAATACATCTAATATGCATATAAAATACATGTATACACACAGACACACACATATACATGAAGCGCTGCTTCAGCTTGTATAAATTCAACAGAAATAGTATGTAGTGATAATATCTGTCCAGATTATGTGACCTAAGGTCAAGAAACCTGAAAATCATTTCCTCTTTCCGTATAAATATGTCATGTTTTCTTATCACTTTTCTTCCATGGTTTCAAACACAAATTGAAACTCCAAAGTTTTGATTTGTGATTAACTTCATCTCAATTTGGAGTCAAAACCAGACTTTTTTTATTTCCGTTAGACAGGTGATCTTCCCTTCTTCACACTCCCCCTACATTTTGAAAAGTTTTTCTCAGGAAAAAAGCCCACCAGAATTCTGGAAGGTAAACTTTAATCTTGAACAATATTGTTTAAATTTTATGTTTGTGTTATTCCTACACTAATTCATGACACACACAAGAGTGCAAGATAGGGTGTAGATGAGATTCTGCATCCCACCATATCATTCCATGATAACATTTCCACTGAAAACATTTCAGTATTCTGTATTTTGGCAGACCGTAACAGCAGCTCCTAATTATGACAGATAAATCACAAAAAGTTGCAGTGTCTACTGTTATTAAAGAGTTTAATGCTTTCAGCATTTCATTTTGTCTTCTGTTGAATGCGTTGTTTCATCAGAGCATAAATGGGGAACACTCATGTGGAAAATTGGAAGGGCTCTGATTCACAGTCTCTGATGGATTTAACTACGATGGCAAAAGAGGTTACTGCCTCCAGCTGTCCACCCTTTTCCTGCAGGAAAGATTAACAACCCACTGGAGAGTCGGTACAGCCTGCAGCTTGTCTGCTCCTCACCCTCCGCAGCTGCTGGCCAAGCAAACCCGTGTAAACTGCTGTCAGCTGGGGCTAACCCTCGCCTCTGCAGAGCTGCTGAATTTGAGAGGGATTGTGAACCAAAGCTCTCAAGCAGGATTTGAAAATATCGCTAACTGGCAGCTGCCCTTGATGTTTACCAACATTTTCTGTGCATCTGTACTAAATACTTAGAGTTGCCTCCTGCTTCACCTGAGACCGCGATATTCTTCACACTGTTTTAAAAAGTAGATACAGAGAAGTTAAATGACTGAACTAATGTTCTATGGCCAGGAAGCCACTGAACTAGGGACACGGGGACCTTTCTCAAAGTGTGTGGTGGTGCTGAATCTAGATGATGTTATCTGCAAGACAAGATGGTTTCCTGCCCTGAGTCTGATGAGAAGCACACACGAGGGTGAATTAGGCAAAGCAGGACTATGACTCCTCTGGGCTCCCATTTTGTCGTTACCCAGATGGGTCCCAGAATGTCAGTTTATTTGGGACAATTTTTCCTGCACTCTTGTTCACAGTGGATAATGGAGAACTGAGGAAGAGAAGTTGTAGTGAAGAATGTTTCTATGTAACAGAGCAAACAAACAACATCATTAGACATGTATTGTTGTTTTGTTCTTTCAAGAAGGAAATAAGCTTCAGATTAATAATATTAACCCAAGCTCTGGAACGGCTATGATTCTATGATTCTATTGATGGTAGGACTTGATGATCTTAGAGTTCTTTTCCAGCCTATGACTCTATGATTCTATAAGGCCTAGCTTTCTGTGTATCCAAAAGGTACACATCCAAGGCCACACAGGGCCTGCCATGGTTCTCCTTTCTGCTCAGTAAAAGGTTAGGCAGGGTGCAAGCTTGTTATATAAAATGAGCTGTTGACAAAGAGTGTGCTTTCTGTTAAACGCAAATGTCTACATTAACTGTCCTCTCCTGAAGAACAGTTAAACCTGTTAGACAGGACACAGCAACATTTGCATGCTGATGGTGGTAGCAAATCCTTTCTCCTCTTCAGAGTAGGTGAAAGGAGGCTGCCTCTATCTTCCAGAATAAAACTGTCAGGCTGATTTCAAGAGACATACATGTTAGCTTCTGCCCTGAATCTCCCCCAGCACTGTTCTAAACCATTTCATTTGCAGCATTTTGCCACTACTTGGCATGTGTGGCAAAAATTCCTGAGGCATCAGCGTGTTGGGAGATCTAAAATGCCCACTTGCCCACTCCATTACAGTTCCAGGAGGATTTACTGGGGCATTTCGGGTATGCAGAAACCACATCAAAAGGAAGGTGACTGTGCACAGTGAGACATCTCTTAGACTACAGACCAATTTCTACCATCCAAAGCCAGGCTATGAATATTGTTCACATAAAGCTGCAGTCCTGTGGCTTGTTTTGACTGTTACTAAGCCAAGCAAATAGATTGTCCCCGTTCCTTTTCACTCCGCTGGTATAACTGCACGTATAATCACTCCCTGACCCAGTTCAGTCAAAATGATCCAGGTTAGCTCACAGACTTTAAATAGTAGGGTTTTTTTCCTAACCTGTTTCATTTTGATTGAACTGGGTTAGGGAACAATTACGTACACATATCTGAGGGGGAGTGTGGGGAACAGGGGGGATAACCTTCAGAGAAGACAGTGAGAAGCAGCTGGGACTGGGAGCCTGTTTGATCCAGATCGTGTGAAGTCACACATGCAACAGCAACTGAACACTGGCACAACAGGAAACTCCTACGGGACTGGGTCTTCACCTGGTGAGAAACATTTTAGTTCCTTTGAAGTTGAGAGTGATGTGTTCATTTACAGTACTAGAGGTACTGTCTCCTGTGTATTTCTGCAGGGTTGCAAAGTGTGTTAAACCATTCAGACTGGCTTTCAGTAATGAATTGCTGTAATTGTTGGAAATATCTGCAAACAGAAAAGATTCATCTCAGAAAAGGATCCCACCAGTGGGTCTCTGTGGGCTCACTTTTTTCACTCACCAACACATTCTACTGTGAAGGTTTCTTCATTGAAAGCAGAGATAAGCTCAGCTTTCCAGGCTGTGCTATTCTTCATTAACTAAGGAAGAAAAAGCAATACAACAAAGGAAGACGGAACAAAACCCAGGAGTGCTTCTGAAGGCTAGGGAAATCAATCCTTTAAGCTTGCTTCTTACTTATAATTTTTTTCCACAAAGTCCCCAGTAAGAATCAATTAATATGGGCTTGCTAATGGTTTAAGAGGTTGACTGTATGTTTGTGCACTATTGGCCATGTGTTGTCCACAAGGGCAGAAAAACAGAAGAAATAGCTTATGGTTTTATGCGAATAAGTAAGCTGGCACAGCCTGGAAATTCTTGCCTTTTCTGTAGAAAAGACATGTCCACTAAGAGATTGTCCACTAAGACAAGGAGATCCTCCCTTCACTCCATTCACTGAATACTCCAGGCTTTACTGCCTTTGAATGGTAAATTAGAAGGAACAGAATTATCAAGAATTGTGAAACTCTTACTTGTGTAGTCAATCACTGTGCTAGAAAAATGAGTAGAAGGCAAGCGCTCTGCCCTATGACATCTACAATCTTATTTATATTGTTTGATAAAGGTAAAAAACAAGGTTCAGAATCATCAAGGAACTGATCATGTGCGGGTGGAGAAGGATGGGCTGAGGTTAAGGCAAAAGAGAACAAGGCAAAGATTTTTCAAAACCCCAAACCTTCACCTGATTTCAGGCATGTGAGTTGCTCAATTATGCTAATATGCTTGATGTAATCAGCTTTTGGGGAGCAGGAAAAGACTGCTGAGATGTGAGTTTTGCTGGAGTGCAGAAGGCTTGTGTAAAAGGAATGACAAAGAGAAGAAGGCAAGATATTTTTTTAGCTGCTCTGTAGAAGAGCGGGTGTAGAAGCGAAAGAGGGGCAACATGAACTGCATAGATGTGACTGGAGACAAAAGGTGTAGAAGAAGTTCAAAAAATTGGTTAATAAAGTTTATGAGAGATGAGGTAGAACTGTGTTGCTGTGCTGAATAGCTATGGACAATGTAGGACTCCTATGGAGAGTTTGTGTGATGAAGCTAATAATGAGCAGAGATAAGAGATGACAATGGTGTTAAGAGAATTAGATGAAATCCCTCATTGTGAGGGAACAGTCAATAGGGAACAGTCAAAGCTACACTTCATATGGGCATGAACACAGGATTTCTTTTCTGTGGGTCAAACAGGGAAGAGCAAACTTCAAAGAAAGGCTGAACTTTCAAGTGAGATTCCACTTAATGGAAGTGACAAGGATAAAAGGCGCAGTGAAGGAAAACGGAGTCTTCTGGTCAAATCATACGAACTAGAGGTGGCACATACACCTACCTGATGCTTTCAGGATAGGAAACTATCAGGCCCAGCCCAGCTTACTCTCCGTCATTCACTGATCTCGTGAATCCATAGTGCTGACAGTAGGAGTTTTTATTCTGTCAACAAATCCCACTCAAATATTGATCAGGTGTGCTCAGATATCTCAGAATAGTCCTTTATGCGTTCATCATGCTGCAAGGAATGGTGCAAACATTGCTGCAAGAAGTTGTGGAGGTGTTTGGATCAGGCACGCTGCACTAAGGGATAATAAGATCCAAAATTCTTTTCCCTGGCTTCTTCCAAAGGTCACCATAAACTCATGTTTGCAATACTGACGCAAGTATTCAGACCTGCATGCCGTCAGTCTCCTCCTCTAAACACAGTCTAGATATAATTAGGTGTGCTCAGCTTATAATTGTGTCTCTGATACTGACTTTCTTTTGTTGATTGCCTTTCGGTGTGTCACTTAACTTCCCTACCCCTTCTGTCTTTCTGCCTTTCATGTTGTAGAAAGAGATATGGTAATATTTACCTGCTTGACTTTGAGGCATCTTTTAGAGCAGAATGAGTGGTTGCTCAGGAAATTCTTTGAGGATGAAAATATTCTGTACACGCTAAATAGTAGTTCCCTGGGTGTGATGTAACAGCCCAGTCTCACTGCTGACTATTCATATTCATTTGCACAGCATTATAATTTGTACTGTGCACACACTATAGACAAGGTTGTATATTAAATGCATGCTGTAGTTTTAGTTGTTAATGCTCATATAACTGTACACTACTTAACTGTTTCACACTGTAAGATCTTCACTGAGCTTCTACAATCTCTGTGAAAAAAAGCAAAAGGAATACATGAAACTTTCTGGTGGAAAATGTGTTCGTAGAGATCTGACTTCCAGACCTGTAGGCATATATTATAATGGTAAAGTCAGAGATGAGGAAGACATCCCTAGTAAGCTTTTCAGAGTTAAAATTTGTTGAACTGACCTCTTTATCTAAATGAACTGACTTCAAATGTTTCTTAGAGAGACTCAGCATTTTTTCTAGTCTTCTGCCTAATTATGAGGCAGAAATATTTTTTTTTGTTTAAAGTATCGATCCACTGAGAAAAGCCCAATTGCTTCTTCAAGCAAGTATTCTGTTTTCAGTGGTAACTGTGAGTAGCTACCTAGGGAAGAGTGAGAAAAGGACAGGCATTTGCAGTATGCGTCTCCCATTACCCTTAGCCTCTGCCCATTTTCAGCCCAGAAGGCTTCCTGAGTAGTTTCTGTAGTCTGTAACGGACTTCCCTTCAAGTGCTTGTCTCTGCCCTAGAGCCCAAGTAAACTTCTTGCAACTGTTACCACACTGTAAAGAACATCTTTCACTGAATTAGCATTGTCCCAGTGACAATCCAGCCACAGCGGCACTGCTTTTCCCCATAAGCCTTGCATAAGCAAAAAGCTTTAGCAGAGGAAAAAGAAAAAAAGCATGAGAGGAATCTACCAGTAAGTCAGTTTCTCTGTGCATTTTTCCATAATTTTTTTGTTAAAGTAAAGGGGCTACTCAGAATGAGAGTATGCATCAGTTCGCCCCATGGCTGAGTGAAAAATCCTTCTTGCAAAATAATTCCTTTTCTGCTTGCTTTCCTGCTGCCTGCCTTGTAAGAGCAATGTATGCTGTAGGAAATTGTCTTATCCATCTTGACACTCATCAATAATCCCACATTTTAGGACATTGTAACTTCCATATAAGAATGGAAATCAGCAAATAACGCATGAATTAGGATCCATTGTGTTCACTGATCTTAAACTGAGTGAGTGGAGGTTACACAAATGTACAGAAGAATTAAAAAATAAATTAATACAATTTCATAATCTATTCAAAAAAATATTCATGTGGATTTATCAGTTACTTACTGTATTACTCTTGCACACCAACTTCAGTAACTGAGGCGTCAACTCTAGTGCTCAGTCACCCCAGGATGAAAACAAGCATGTACCCTGATAACGGCTTCCGTCCTGTGTTGCTTATATGCTTTTCTTTCTGCTAATGCACAGAGTTATTAGTGCAGTACTAATGAAATCCATTTATAGCCTGTGTTGTCCAAACAGTTGCCTGAGCTTTTCACATTCTATTCAGCTACATATCTATGAGATTAACTGCATGTTAATCAGAGTGATACCCACCATCTGCATGGCAAAGAGTAGACTGCTTCTAGATTGCAACTAGCCACAGAATTTAGCCAAACCACAACAGATGCGAGACCTTCATCTTCCCTGCCTTAATGGAAAGGAAGGTGAGAGAATATGGAAAAGGAAGATAAGGGGGTGCCTGAAGAACAATAGTCGTCTAGAAAGGTTCCTCCACGGTGTCATTTTTTTTCAGGAGCATCTTACAAAAAAAATAATGTAAATAACTGTCACCCCAGGAAAAGGTGACCATTTTTTCACTGGGATAAGTCACCTGACTTGACTTCTCACAATCACAGAATGGTTTGATCATGATGTGTATTGCAAAATAGGTATTTCAGTTCTTTCTTAGACAATTCTATTATTCCATGGCCAGATGGGAACTTCCTTCCCCCAGGTTCTGAATCCATGCCATTAAAAGGTTACGTAAAATCCATGCTGGCTGAACCCTGTATGCTTAATTTAATTGATTCCCTCTGACTCCATAAGGAATTTAGGCAACTTTAAGGGATGATTCAGACTGCTGATGTTAGCTATCTGTCTTTCATGTTGCAGTCTACTCCTGTTTTTCTGAGGCTGGCAACTTTAATGGAGCTGTGTGATAGCAGTGATATTTCTCTTTAATGTAATAGTCTAATGATGAATGGAACTGCTCAGAAAGGAGGATGGCTTAGGTGATGGGTCTGTGCTCATCCAGTCTAGAAAGGATTGAGCCCTCCAGAAGACCTGAATTCATGGCATTCCATGGTCTAAAAATCAGGGCATCTTCTGTCCCTCTGTCAAGGTTGAGCCCCTTGCTTCTGGGAGCAAAATCCAGAGGAAAGCAGTTGAGCAAAACCCAGAGGAAAGCAGTTCAGCAAAAGACTGACTCTGGCCTCTTGATTATGGTGCTTGCCTATGGGAAACAACCTCACTTTCAGCTTTAGTTTTGTTTCCACCCCGCAACAGTCCTTTGTAAAGTTCAGACTCTGCTTGGGGAGCGCAGAACCCCAGTGGTAGGAGCCAGGAGACTCCTCTCCTCACCAGGCAAGGAGACACGTCCCCGTTGACCATGGTCTTGTGATTTTTGCTGTGTTTCTCAAATGAAGACAGACCAGCATCCAAACCAGTCCCTTTTCCATGATCCCCTCAAACATCCTTATAAAGACATGTGGGGAAAGGGAAATGAGCACCAGTAGGTCAGGAGAAGTCAGCTGTTAACTTTGAGTGCAACTAACTTTCCAGGCTGCTGTCGGGATCTAAATGCTGCCTGTCTGAATGAACTACCAGGTAGCAAAGCCTCAGGTGGGAAATAAGCCCTTCCAGGAACAGGTATTCGAGTGTCAAAGAGCTCTCATGCTAAATAATGAGGCATACAATGAAGTTAGGCTCCTCCAGAGGTAGGTAAATGGTGGTAGAAAGTAGCTGGATTTAGCCAGGCTGAACCCCTTTCTCTCATGAGTTTTGTTAGATTCCCCAACATGTCTCCGTTTTATTCTTTACTGGGAGTTGAGCCAGTTTATCTTAGTGTCTTTGCAAACTATGTGAATTTTTGTAAGTTAGAAAAACAGAATGTTTTGATGCATCTTCCTCTTTGAGATACTTAAATGTATCTGTTTTTCAAAAAGTGTCTCTAAAGGAAGACATGCAACTGCTCCAGGTATTAGTTATCTGTAAGTGATAGAATTAAAATAATATAATACTATGAAATTGATGAAGGCCAGATAAATTTTCTTGTAAAAATTTGAAGCCTTCTTACCAAGTAAAATATTCATGAAGAAAGATTAATCCAAAATATTTTAGTGGACTGGTATTGCAGATCACTAGATTTGGAGCTAGAGATCCATTGCAAATTACAGAGCAGATAGTGCAGGGAGGAATACCATACAGTAGGTAATTATGGGAAATATATTTTAAATGCTGCAGATTAAAGAAAATTGCTGTTTTCAGTTTAGCAGAGACAACCAACCAAAACAATTCAGTTAGCAGAGAACTGAGCTGACAACCAAAACGCTACTCGTAAAGAGAAAAAAATTAAAAACTGTCAAGGATTCATAGAAGGTCTGGGCATTTTCAGCCTATTTAACTAAGAATAGATACATAGTAGCTCCTGCCTATTTAGCAGCATGTCTTTCAAACACCTGTGCACAAAAAACGTCCTATTATTTTCAACATTATAAATCAAACTAGGTAAAGTACTGCATGTTGAAACAGTCTGAAGAATTCAGGCCTTTAAGAGTCATCTGTTTGGTTGATAGGTAGTACTCAAGTTTTCTTTATTATTTTCTTTAAATCCTATTCTGGCTTCACATAAGCATTAAGTATATGATTTATTTCAAGTGTGAAAGTAGTCTTTTTAATGTCAAGATTAATTTAATTGCTGGGTAGCCAGTGCTGCCAAACCAACATTAGAAATCATGAACTAAGTCCACTGCTAGACGTGAAAATAAAGGGCTCCAAGGTAATAAACTGAGCATTGACTTAAAAGCATGTTTTAATTCTGTAATCTCTTGTCAGAGCATCAACTATCTGTCTTACAAGCTGTTCATAGGATTAAGGCTCATCCTTTCGAATTTTTCTCTTCAAACAAACTAGAGCTTTTTATTCATCTTGGGAACTGCAGACTTTCCAGGTTCAACAGGTTTCTGTAGGTACAGCAAAACCAAAGTGGAAAACCTTTGAGGGCGACTACCTTGTCTACCTGATCTTTGGATTTTAGTTTCATGGAAAGTGTAATATTATGCAGAGAAATGCATCCGTGTAGGCATCTAGGAGACTGCATTAGTAAAAATAAGAATCTGGAAGAAATACTGTCTGGCTTGTAAAGAAGTATTGGACCCAGTTTATTTTTCCAGAGAAATGCAAGGTTTTTAATTACTTGCAAAATCTTTGGGGGAATTTTTTTCCATAAAATCAAAAAATAATCATATAGTGAATATTTCAGACAAGTTTCAAATAAGATCTTTGTTTTGCATTTATTTATAATACTATTCTGAAGCATCTATTTAGTCTCCGCAGGTACATAAGAAAATTTACACCGGTTCAGCTCTGAGGTATAGGACCATGGCTATGCTCACTGTTAACAATCTTTCATTTTGATTAGCTTCTCTGCTGCTGAAGGCAGCTGTTATTTAGGTGAGCTTAGCAAACAGATATGCTAAGCTGATCTTAACGATTCTTCTGTGAGCTGACATTCAGCTGACGATAAATGAGACTGAGTAATAATTTAGCAATGACTGAAAGTAAAACCATACCTGAAGAATATCTGGAATTTAGCAGAAATATCTATCATCCCTGATGTTGTTCAGCCTGACTAAGAACTAGCGGAAGCTAATTTTTTTTTCAAGTCCCTGTGAGGTCTCTTTCAGAAGCTCTCATTACACTTTCCTATGCCTAACCACTTGTAGGCAGCTGAAGCTAATTCTCAGAAGGTAAAGCCAACGCACCTGCAAAGGGTCCGTCTTCTTGGACAGAATCATGGATGATTTCCACAGAAGATATTACTTCATATTTTATGTGGTATAGTGTCTGATTTTCATATTTTATTATACTTTTATGGCTTTTAAAAATAACTTATTTAAAATGTGCTTGCTTTGCAGTTTTGTTGCTATGCCTAGAGAGATGCCTGCTATATCAACAAAGCTATTACAATATTGCCCAGCAGTTTTCAATCCTGCTGTTTCACTACCAGTGATGGTTTCATTCACCAGTTCAGAATTTGCATTGTGAACTTTATTACCTGAATATTTTATGGAGAGTTTAAATGAATGAGCTTTTGAGTTTCCTGGCTTTAACTTTTCTTTCACAGCAAGTGTGCCAAAGAAGTACAAAGGGACTTTTAAAGACAAAAAGCAGTATTTATTATACAAGCTGATCTATTTTACTACACAGAGAAAATACAAAATGAGTAGGTCAAGAACAGGAGAAAAAATTGGGAGTTATATGCAATTCTCCTCCTACCCATGGTGTCGCTGCAGGCAAGTCCTTGCTTCCAGGTTTGGTTTTAGCCAAGTCAGTGACTTTTTGAGTTGCAACAGCTCTTGCCACGAAGTTCTTCCCATGCCTTCTGAGACTGTCTGGCTGCTCTCGGGTTTTGAATAAGCGTCTCTGCAAAAGCTTTATTCTGCTTCTTTTCTGCCATGTGCTGCTGTCTGGAGCCTTCAGTGTTCATACATGTAAAAATTGTGCAACGATGTTTTCTGGGAAAAAAAAATCAGTAAATTTAATATTGAAGGATGGTTCCGTGCTTCCTGAATGTTCTTTGTTCCTTTTCCAGATTGTTTTTCTAGTCTCTATTCAGAGGAGTGATATGAGGGTGAGGGAGAGGCAGTAACCTCTGAGAAGGGAGGGTCCAGATGGCAATAGGGAATGAAGGGATTTTTGCCCCTTTCCCCACAGTAGGAAGACACTCATAGAAATCCCACCTAAACAGGGAGATGTGTGAATGCTGGCTTTCATTAGAAGTGAAATATTCAAGTCAAAGTTATCATCCACTTTTTTATGGAAGAGTAAGTGAGGAATTCAGACCAAATCAGAAGAAAAGTGAATTAAGGTGAAACTCGTGAATTTGAGGGGAATTAGACTTAACATCCTAGCTCGGTTCAAGTTGTCCACGTATTTGGTTGCAAAGTCATAAAATCAGCAGCAGTTTGCATTCTTGAAATACAGTTTTCTCCTTTTTAATCACACATATTTTAAATTATGTCATTTTAGCGCTTTAGAAGTGGAGGGGACTTCATCCCAACTTTCTTACTGTCCAAGCCCTCAAACTTCACTGCCACTACCAGACAGCATAGTCCTTGTGGAAACTGAGCCTCTGTGGCTGCCTTCATCACAGGCTATGTCCAAAGGCACTCGGAATCAGGGGCTCTAGCCTGTGGAGAAAGGACCTTGAATTAATTACAGAAAATGTTCCAGAATAATTTAATGTGCATTGAGACAGAGACTACAGCTCAAGAGAAGATGCATCTTGGGATGCCAAGAGGGCTTTGCAGGATGAAAGGGGGACTAATGGCCTCTTCTGTTCTAAAAGTAAAAGGTTATTGTTGTTGCTTTTAGTAATAACATGAGCATAGTAAAAAACATGTTCTAGTACACAAGAAGATTTCCATTCTGTGAAGTATCCCTGAAGATACTGGATGTTAGTGTGGCTGCAGAGGGTTTGCTTTACCTCTGTGTTTAGTGTAAAACTAAGACTGTTGGGTTTGTAACTAAAGCTAAGCTACCTTGGGTATACGGGGAATTTGAAGGCGTAAAGGACTGCTATTTTCTAAACAACATTCAGGTTTAGTGCTCGTCAGCAATTGGTAGGAGCTTTATCTTTCTTCTTTAAACATTTTTGTGGCCTCTTTTAACTCTCTGGCATCAGTTCCTTCTGACTCTCAAAAGTAAGTGTTTCTGCTGTAAGAAAGAAGGTTTTCACTCCCATTGCCTTTGAGCAATAACTACAGCTTGCACTGCCCTTCTTCCTGGTGCTTTCTGGTGTGTTTGCGAGTGGGTTTCTGCTATCGTATAGGACAGTTTAGAGTTGAGATTCATCTTGAGACGAAGACAGCTAAATTTTTTAAATGCCTACGTTCGTACTCAGTTGGTTAACCACAAGTATCTAGTGTCATGTATGTCCCTAGACTAACCCACTTGCCCTCCAGCTACCATTGTGGAAGGGCATGGGTCTCCCTTAGACCTTGCAACAGGTCCATGGAGGTACCTTAGATATCCTAGGGTATCTGAGACATTAGCTGGTACTCACTGAATTCTTGCCTAGGTTTCTCTTGACTGCAGTGGAAGTTCAGGTATCCTGTAAGGGGTTCACCTTTCAACTCCAACACTGGTGACAAGTACATTTAGGAGTCTGAAATGAAACCTTTCCTATGTTGCTATGTGGTCAGGGAACTGCCCTGGATTAAAACGAACCAAGGTTTTGCATAGACTGTTTTCTTGGAGGGGACACACAACATAGAAGGATGGGGTTTTGGATGTTTTTTCCTACTTCAGTTCTAAGCAGATTGATTGCCTGATCCTGCATACTCAGTCCACAGCCACACAAGGCAAGGGTTGCTATAGGTAGGCGGTTATACTTGGTATCATGCCTGACCTGTGCTGCCCTGAAATGCTCTTGAAACATGAGCCTAATTGAAAAGTTTCATGATGTAATTTTGGATCCAAAGCCCTCAGGACAAGGAAATACTGAAGAGAGTCCAGCAGAGGGCTACAATGATGATTAGGGAACTGGAGCATCTCTCCTACAAGGAAAGGCTGAAGGAGCTACGCTTGTTTAGCGTGAAGAAGAGAAGGCTGAGAGGCGATCTTATAAATGCTTAGAAATATCTTAAGGGTGGGTGGCAGGAAGATGGGGCCAGACTCTTTACAGTGGTGCCCAGCGACAAGACAAGGAGCAATGGGCACAAACTGAAGCACAGGAAGTTACATCTGAACAGGAAGAAGAACTTCCCTCTGAGAGTGATGGAGCACTGGAACAGGCTGCCCAGGGAGGTTGTGGAGTCTCCTTCTCTGAAGATATTCAAGAACCTGTCTGGTCGAGGTCCTGTGCAGCCTGTTCTAGGTGACCCTGCTTCGGCAGGGGGATTAGACCAGATGATCCACAGAGGTTCCTTCCAACCCTGACCATTCTGTGATTCTGTGATTCCATGATATCTGAGGAGGGGATGATTACTTCTCCTAGCTTTGCTGTCTTGTCTAGCATTGGAAAAAAAATACAAACCTGGAAGTTCATTCACATGTTTCTATTGTATTAAAAAAATAGTGAAAAGGAGTTTAACCACATTCCCTTCAGTGCTTGCTAAAACTTGATTCTGTCTGCAAAATGAAATGTAAGACTAGATTGAAACAAAATGATAAACTGAAGGTCTATGGTCGTCACAGCAGATGAATAAAATGCAAAAACTTTGCCAGCAGCAAGAGTGAAAAACTGTATTTCTCAGACTTATTAACTTTTAGTAAAGTAGCATTATTCATAGTGCTGTAAAGCTTACGCACTAAAGCTAATTTTGCACTAAGCATTTCTTGAACATACCCTTGAAGAGTATAATACCAAAGAAAAAATCAGGCTTGTTGCTTTTTTCCAGCACCTCACTGTTTTTAATTAGGTAATAATTGTAATAAGCCGTTAGTAGCTGGCAAAGAATCAGTTTGAAAAGACCTTACTCTGTACACTGTCTAATGCACTGTCAATTGCTCCAGTTACAAAGCTATAGACCAGCTTCAAAGAAAGACTCTGATTTTGCTGTGCTAATAGCTGGGTATCTGCTTCTTTGAGCAGTGTTTTATAGCCCTTTCTTAATTTCATCTGTGATGAATGGAGAATTGGTGGCATAGAAATCAAGATTTATCTGATGCCATGTAGGTGGATATCATAGGAAAACCCAGAAGAAAACTTATGTTTGAAGTTCTGCCTGTCTTCAGTATCTATTAGAGACTGCAGTCGTCGTAGGATGTCTCTGTTGTCCCCCTCAGCACAGTGAAGTGCCTCCTTCACGCCTGCTGTAATACTCTTCGTGCCTTGCAAATATTCTAGTGGTCACAGTGCTCCTGCAAGTGTGGGAAGAGACTTGTCTTCCAGGCCTGGCACAAGAACCTGAAGAGACTCAGACCCACAGATCAAACATCCCAGGCAAGTTTGCTAACCACCAAGTTGTGGGCAAGGCTGGTGTCTCCCACGCTGAGCATGGGATATGGTAAAAGGGAGCACAAGCCCTGGGAGTGTAATGGATTTGCTTGGGGAAGGGATCTGGTGACTGGGGTGTTCCTGTGACTGATGACTGGGTGTGCACTGTAGCAAAATCTTATACGAAAACAGGAAAATTCAAAGAAGTGAACAGTGTTTACAGACAAATATAGTATGTAATTTGAGCAGTATTTGTACATTACAAGCTTTTGTTCTGCTGTTCTTTTTTACCTATAAATTAAGTGTATAATCTTGAGTGCAGAAGTATTCTACTGCCAAGCAAAAGTTGTAGAGAAACAGTAAGAGTGCCTTGACTTTTTTTTTCATGTAAACAAGCTATAAATGAACCAAGCGCAGTCCCTTGACTGATACAAGCTGACTAATTCCATATGTTGTTATCACTGTTCTTACTTCAGAGCCAATTGCCTAATGTAGGAAAGATAATCAAGTCTGAATGCTAACTACCTATACCATTGAGATCTTAAGGCAAATATTTACAACCACATATTGCAGCTTTTATATAGCATCCAAAAGTGTGTTAGGTGCTGTACTGATAACAGATATAGATCCTACGCCAAAGTAGTTATATGGTTTGGTTATTCATGGCAGATCAAGCCAAAAATCAGAAGAATGGGAAGAACAAGGGGAAGCAAGCCCATAATGTAATGTGTTTATACTTTTCTTTTTCTTTTCCTTCAGGTGTCTTACTAGTTTAGGTGTTTTGCATACCTGTGTGTGTATTTTGTTTAAATATATGTATCTATAAATAATTGAGATAAAAATAGGAGAAAAGAAATAATGTTAGGGCAAGCAGGTGTGCATCTGCACAGGGTACAGCAGTAGCAAAAGGAAAGGCAAAGCGAAAGGAGAAGAAAGAGAGAGCAATGAAAAAAAAAGGAAAGATTAAGGAACCGATGCCAGGTTGTAAGTCTGACTGTACAAAAGATGTGGCAGTAAGGGAGCGATGGGAAGAGGTCAGTTCCAAGGAAGTCTGTTACGCAGAGTAGTTCCAATACTGGAGATCAAAGAGATTCCAGAGCTGACTGTTAGTGGCTGAACTCAGAACAAACTGTACTCTAACAACATGACTAACATAGCATACATGGAAGGTCAAAGTAACACCACAGAAATGATGTAGAGTTACAGCCTAGAAGGGACCAAGCTGTGAAATCCCTTCTCTTGCTGGAAGTGTTTTGCTTCCAAGTCAGCAAATAAAACAGAAGTGTAGCGTTTGCATTGTGAAGCTGAGTGGAAGGTGTAGAGTACGGAGTCTTTTGTTAACACTGGCTAATCATAGCACAATAGGACCACACTGACATTTCAGAAATTTGCCCTAACACTGTCAATCTCGTAAAGACCGGAAGGCATCAGATGCCAGTGCCAGGGCACAGCTTCTGAATAATAGCATAGCTCCTGATGGACCTTATGATTGTTCCTAGTGCCATTGCTCTGCTGGTTCAGTGCATGTTCTCTAAGGCTTCCTCATCATCATACAGAAGAATTCACATATTCCAAAAACTCCTTCTAAATTACTGATGTTAAATTTTTGAGCTAAATATTGGTCACTTGATATACCATACCTAACAGTACCTTTTTTGGGGAAAATATTCAGCATACTCTAGACCTTAAAAATATGCTCTCAGACTCTCCACAGTAATTATTACAGCTCTTTATTAAATATTGAGCACAGCTGCCATATGCTACTTTTGATGAGACACTCCCCATGTGCACATAAAATGGCCATCTCTTCATTTTCCTGCTGCACTTCTCTTACACGCTCAAACTTCTTTGGCAATGGAGTCAGCCTGTTGGCATGAAAATACCTGTCCTGTCAGAACAGTTCAGCACATGAAGTTCAAATAACCAATTAATCACTGTATCTACTTCAAACTCCCCTTAGAGGCTAGCATTGTCTGAGCCAATTGCGCTTTAAGAGTTTCTCTTTATCCCTAGGCACTTATGACTTCATTTGATCTGAATATAATTAGGTGCAGAAAAATGTGAAAAGCAAGTCATTGGGACAATGGAACACAATTCTCAACACTGAATTTTATAGCAGCACCCATAGCCGAATTAGCCTAGGAATTTCAGAGAGTAGGCAAAACCCTATATGCTGTGTTACAGAGATCGTATTTTCAAAGCTAGGCATGCTGCTTTAGCAAATGAGTGGGACTTTCACATCTCTCACTACCTGACTGTAGAAAGCTGTATGAAATTTGAAATCTTGAACAAATGGACTTCAGACTGCAGTCTGAAACAAAGATGGAATAAGTATAAACTGTGACAACTGTCCAATTGCTCCCTAGTATTTCAGGGAAAGAAACATGAGGTATAGAGGGACTTTTCACAAGGGCGTGTAGTGATAGGACAAGGGGGAATGGCTGCAAACTAAAAGAAGGCAGATTTAGATTGGATTTGGGGAAGAAATTCTTCACCATGAGGGTGGTGAAACACTGGAACAGGTTGCCCAGAAAAGCTGTGGATGCCTTCTCCCTGGAAGTGTCCAAGGCCAGGTTGGACGGGGCTTTGAGCAACCTGGTCTAGTGGAAGATGTCCCTGCTCATGGCAGGGAGGGTTGGAACTAGATGATCTTTAAGGTCCCTTCCAACCCAAACCGTTCTGTGATTCTATGATTCTGTGATTCTATAGAAGATGCAGCCTAATGTCTGCCATAAGCCACCCCTGTAGCTGCAAAGAGCTTCCATTTGGATCAGCATTGGGTCTGCCCCTGAAAACATTACAGACTGCTTACTCAGCAGAGAGTACAGCATGCCTGACTGTCGTGGCTGGTGACACATTTCTCTTTTCTTCTGTTTGTCTCTTTTATTATTAAATTAATAATATGAATACCAAGGCAGAGTTTACACAATTCCAGATTTTCCCCTTACACCAGAAGTAAGCAGTACATACACCTAAACAGATAGCTGATTTGGCTGGACTTGTACTAGCTGCAAGTCTCTTGTGCTGGAATGATGCTTGCAAAGTGAAAAAGGCTTCTCAGTAAGAACTACTTCACAGTTTCACACTGACTACCAAGATTTTAATCCATTCTAAGTTTTCGAAAAGGCCTTTATGCACTACCTTTTCAAACTCATGTGTGGTCTTTTAATTGTAATGACTCCTTTCTTCCCATTAGTTGCTGAGAGGGGGAGAGGTAAAGGTGTCTGATTTGATAGGACTTTAGCAGAATTCATGCAGCTGAAATCCCATGCAACCTTCAAAAATGTCACAGACTCGAGAGTGACTAAGCACTCCAATCTCTAAACAGTCATGCTGAGAGTTAATAATTTTATTTTCCAATTCATTATATTATACTTCTCAGCACTGGGAACAAAACGCATATTAAAAGTCAACAATATCCAGAATGACACAAATTAAAATTCAAAAAGTTAAACATCAGATTTTAACATCTTTGTCTAAAATGACACTTTTCATCATCAACCTCCTTCATAAGAAGCCAAATGAAGTTGAAGGTATTTCAGCATGGTCTGGAAATCAAGAGCTCCAGGCTACTTATCAGGGGTTAAGGTAGGTACTAGTCAAATGCCCTTGCTTGAGACCGCCATGCCACCAAGACTCAGAAGTTTCAACTGATGAGGGGTTCTATTAGGCCTGTCAGGTGAACTCAGTAGTTGTGATGCAGACTAAAAAGGCATATGTGTGTGGGAATTTAGGGGGAAAGGAGTTCTAGACTTTTGATCCCATTTTATATAAGACTTTTTTACCATTATTTGGGTTCATATAAAAGTCCTTCTTTCAGAGCTAATGTTCTACCACTAATGCCAAAATGAGCTTCATAACTAAACTCAGAGTGAGCAACAACAAATTCTGAAACCACCAAAGACAAAGGCATGAGCCACTCCATGGGCTACAGCCGGCCCGTGGGTTACCAATGCCCTGGGAGCCTGCATGTCTTTGGGGAGACACCGAGGAAGGAGCAGGCAGCTGCCTGCTGGGTTCTGAACCAACTGAAATTCGTGAATAGTCTTCAAACGCAGATCACAGCACAATGTGGTTGTCGAGTCAGGAAAACACAAGCTGGTGCATACGCCTTTGTACCCCTGTGTGTATAAAGCATGACACATTCGGTGGCTACTTTCATGCTGCCTCTGTCTGCTGGGCTAAGAGTTTGAGCTGGACGTACCCATTCTGCCTAGAAGGACAAGACCAGTGTGTGAGACAGATCTACTCTGGACACGAGTTTACTTGCCTGGAAAGCCAGTTGTCTCATTCCAGACGTGAGTCAGAGTATGAACTGGTGTGTGGACGCTATGATCACGTGAGAGCTCAGGACATGAACCAAGATGACAGCAGTTAGCTCCACCAGAGCTGAATTCATTCATTATTGTTCCTGATCCCTGCAGAAATGTCTTTAGCCCTGTTCACAATGTCCTTCACCTAGGTGATGACCACAAGATTTGAATAAAATTGTACAGGTTGCAAATTCATAAGCTACATTTACAAAGGTGATTTTAGGCTTGCAGTTATTTCACACTGTTGAAGCTGTTTTTACCAGAATGTCTTGAAAACACCATTTGCAGAGTACAGCAATATTCCATATATATAAAAAAATAGAAAAAAACCCACATGTAGCCAGCCTTAGGCATGCGAAACTTCTGTAATTCTTAGACAGAAAACTAGAAATCACTCACATTATTAGAAAACTAATAATATTCCACTATTCTCCAATACATGAAGGCAATCTCTTGCTATGGTGAAACATGCAATTTATTTCTAGACATGCAAGTGACCTAGTTCTGCTTTCCTGATGCTGTGCACATCAGAGTCGACTTCTGTTTCAGAAATCTCATCATATAGTGCAGGAAGATTTTACGCTGAGTAAACTGATGAAAGCTGTAGCCTCGGTTTTGCTTTCACCTACACTCGGTTACACAGGCAGAACTTCTTCACTCATGTTGGATTATGAGGTCAGTTGTACAGTGGCAAACAAGACATAAAGTGATCTCACTGTTTTGGTCCTCATATGCAGTGGGTAAACACTGCACTGTCCAGATTAGAGAGATGAACTCTGTTCACCTGAATTTATGGAGCTGAGGGAAACCATGCAGCATGGAGTAGAAGATCAAGCCTAATGATGCTCTAAGGGGTATGAAAAACCGAAGGCACTGGAGAGCAAAGTTTGTGACATTTTGGGTATGTCTTTTGCCCTATCACAAGATTCAACTTCTCACTGCAAACATTGGCCCTTATCTTGTTCAGAGGTCTGTGACACACCTCCCTGTTGCGTCAAAACCTTTGTAATTGTCATCGCTAGCTGAAAAAATGGTGAACATTTGATTTTGGTGTATTTGCCTTTTTGGGGTTTTTTTTTTTCAGATTTGACTTTTGTGTATTTAACCTTTTTTTTTCAGCTGGTCTGAGGGTTTACGAGGGACTGCCCTAGAGAGATCAGGCAGTTCAGAAGGACCAGAGGAACCTGGGGGAAGGTGACTCGGCTTTGGGCTCTGGCTGGGCCTTGTAGGAACGCCAGCAGAGCCCTCTCGTGGAGATGCAATGTGGAGCAGCAGCAGCAGGAGGGTTTTTTTCTTTACCATGCAGCTTTCATAGTTTTCCTCAAAGAGCTAAACAAAGTGAAAAAAGTCCCCACTCTTCATGTGACAGGTCTACCTGTGGCATTTGATGGTGTAACCATGTTTCTTAGGGAGGATGCTGTCCTAGCTAACACTTGTTATCCTGGCAAAAGCTTGTATGCATTTGGCTTCAGATCCTGAAGTTAGTGAACCCTCTAGGGTTCAGCTCTACTAAATATTGCCATCATAGCGAGTGTGAAAAAATCATATCCTCTGTTTCACATACTTACACCAGCAAAACCGCTTATGTAGGTGGAAACAGGCTGATGGAGGAGTGCTTTCATTGGCAAGGTTGACATCGCTAAGCATGATGGTGTGTCTGTCTCAACAAGGGAAAATGTCTTTCTCCAGGCACTGCCTGTGCTTCCCTCAAGGGGATCAGTCAGAAAAAGCTCTGATGTATGGATTTTGACTCTGAACAACAACAAACTAAAATTAAGGGCCTTAACTGCTCAGGCTGTGCCAGTGGACTCTTAGAGTAAGTCTGTAGCATCAGCATTAGTTCATGAAGGTATTTGCCAGACAGTTTCAGCAGCCTCAGTGCTTTGTATGCTCTGGAACAGCAGAGTCAAACTACTTCTCCCATGAAGAAACAGCCACAGTGGTGGAAGGACAGCTGTGAAACTGTAACTGGTTTTGCATGAGAGTTTCTGCCATACAGCAGGGAGTCCTGAAGCGTAGACTTGGTCCTAGACTGTAATCTTCTGGGTTCTTTTTCACTTGCTGCCTCTTGAGGCAGAACAGCACCAATTAAATTATTGACATTTGTATTTATCACTCTCTGATTAAATTTTAATACCACTTACTTTGTTCTTCATCTCGTTTGGTTTAATTATCAGTTCAAGGATGTGCTGAAAAGTCAATAGCTACTTTCATCAAGACACCCCTGGTCCTTGGTAGGACTATTTTCCCCAGCACTCATGTGGAAATTGCTAAGGTCTACTCTCTGAAGACTGCTGGCTACTTTCTAGAGGTTCATCTGTATTATATTAAACATATAGTTCTTAGGAGTTTGGAAAACATCCAAGAAGCACAAGTAAATAACCTGCTGATAGATTTCGCCTTAGAAGGGTAATGTACTACAGGACAGTGAACTTTGTGTCTTCTGCCCCTTCATTTGCTTCCACCTTTCACTAGGACTTGGTCTTCATGATGAATGATTCCTCTGCTAACCTATAAATCTGCCTGACATCTCATACTTTCATCTCCTCTTTCTTAACATCAGTTCCTGATCTCCCCTTCCACAGCTTGTGGCAGGGCAATTCATTTCCATGGCACTGCCAGAAAAGAAGCCTAAAGAGACCATATGGCAGCTAAGCCTCCTCAGTCAGCAGAGAAAGTGATCCCATTAAAACTATATTTAGCTGGCACTAGTCCAGCCTTGTGAGCTGTGACAACAACCTTTCTGTGGCTGTCAAGGCAGCAGAATCAGATGTGGGGCTTGCAGCATGTCCATAGCCTGTACCTCACAGCATGTTGTGTTTGAAAGACCAGAAATGCACCTAAGAAAAGAAAGAAACAGGCAGAAACAGATGCAGCTGATCTATTAACTGGACTGTTACATTCCCTCAAGAGGCTGTAATATGAAAACAAAGAGAAAGCTAAGCAAGGAATAACAGAAAATGTGAGCAAGTTCCAAACAGACTCAGTGATAGATAATGTTTGTATCTTGATGCAGTCTTGTATTCGGATGCTGAAGAGGATCTTTGGACCTTGTGCCTTTCACTGTTACTTGTCGTACAGTTTTCTTGGCTCCTGCATAGCCAGAGTTTCAGATCATCAACGATTATACAGGAGAGGGGATCCTAATAGACCTAAGACTTAGTGGGTCTTAAGGCTGCGGGCACAAATAGTCATAGTTCTGTGCGTGCCTACTTGTAATGTTCAGTTTCCACAGAGGAATGGAGGCCAGAGCCCATAGCATGTACTAGAAGCAGAGAACAAATTCAGGTTTAACTCTAATAGTCCCCGGAGGTTCTAGTTCGTGCTGTGCATGCTAAATTATCCTTGCTTGTGTTGTTTACCATTTCTCTAACATTCCTGATCCTGAAAGCACCTAACATGAATGCTGCTGTCTATCACTTTCTTATTCAGCACTGATCTGTGGATAAGTGCAGAGTGTCTGCCAAAGTCTTTTTGTCATTCATCTCTTTCTTAGTAATGTTCTGCCTCTTTGACGAAGCTTTCTAGGTTTTCTGAGTCCAGAGGCAAGCATAGTACAATGCTGGAGTAAAAAGTGAATTTGGATCAGAGAGAACTGAGGAGTTAACCTAAAAGACAGCCCCTCGAGTGACCCCGACTGTGAGTCTGAAATATTTTCTGAAGAGCTGCCTAAAATACAAAGCAACATGAGTGTGGAAGGGAAAAAGGGTGCTGAAAAGGTGTTTCCTTTGTGAGACTTTCAGGGTTGCCAACTGTATCAGCATCCTGTCTACCAGAATTCCCCAAGTAAAATAGGGGGTTGTGGGAGCAATTTTCAGCTCCCCTTGGCAGAGGGTTTCCATCTCGATTCCAAGCTGGTTTGGGATCATTTGTGTATGAATGCCCTCATTCAGGTGCTTAGATGATACAGATTTTGACAGTCTTTTGCAGAGGTAGGGAAGCTATTTCACATTTCTGGAGACTTCCCAAGCCTACAGACATTAACCCTGTCCTGTGCCCACCTCACTCTGTGTAGGAAGAATACCGCTTTTTGGAGGAGACTCACTCAGTCACTGAGGGGTTTGGCAGCAGGTCCTGCCTTAAGGGAGTTCTTAGGGAAATTTTGGTCTCTTCACAGAAGAGCAACATTCCTCTGCCATCAGAGAAAAGAACAAGTGCATGAGGGAAAAGTCACCACAGATTTTTACCCTGAAATTACCAGTAACATATTTGTCTCTGGAACAGATGAGAGGTTCTTAAGAGACTAAGTAAAACACAGCTACTGAAAACCTGTGAAAAATCCCTGCCTTTCATCGTCAGCTAATGGCAATGTGAGATGCCATAGAGTACCTCAGATGGTAGTTTTTGATTTGATTGTGGTGGGCATCTGAACCAAAGCCATGGAGTCCGTTGTCCTTCCACTCCCAGGGCAGAGTTGATGCAGGAGTCCCTCACGTAAGCTAGTCTCATTTGCTGCTTTTATGTCACAGAAGGCCTGCTTAGACCATGGATTTAAGAAGGGCGGCAATGAGTAGTTTGTGCTCATCACTTCTCCTTGCAAGCAAGCTTAGTGGCCTAGTGGCCCTCGTACTGGAGTCTGAAGCCAAGGCGAAGAAATGTACTGAATTATTTGCTTGAGTAACAGCCTTTTCTGACAAAAATTAGGACTCTTTCAGGTATTACAGCTGCATTCAGGGCTGAGACCAAAGATGTTTTCACTGAGATTTGTAAGGTGAGGTAACATACAGCAAAAGAAAATAAAAACAAAAAAAAGGAATGAAAAGTTTAATAGGCAAAACCACCCATTATTGTAATAAAAACATGCTAGCCACGTGGACATCCCAGCATTGGCTCTGCATGCATGGGAAGCTAGAGATGAAGAGAAATAAGGAGCTGGAGGGAGCATATGGGTATATCGCAGGCGGTGAGGACAGAATGCTGAGGTGACACTATCGCAGCAGTCGTGGGCCATCAGGAGGAGGAGCAATGAAAGGAACCACCTCAGTTACCTCTTGACTGGTAGACAGGTGCAGCCTTAATCTGACAACTGCGTTGCAAGTCTTGTTCAGGTTGTTTCGGGCTCCTTCGGCTGTTCAGGCCTTGTCAATACGCAGGGCCTGATCCCGTATATCCTGTAAAATGTGGGAGTGCTATGTTACTCCCAACTACTAGTGAATATTAGATGTTCCCTGAAAGCTCACTGCTTTATTCACTTCTTCTTACTGTTAACATAAGACATTAAATACCACGGGCTCACATGCCGGTCAATCATGGCTGATGCTTATAGGACTGCCAATCAACAGTTACCACTGCTATTATTAAATTCTTGAAAGATTCAACAGAAAAATAAGGAGCGATTGCCTTGTTTAACACAAAAAGTCTTAAAATTGATGAATTTTGAGTCCTACAGGTAAAATTTCTTTACAGACATCCAAGGAGGTCATGGAGACATGTAGGGAAGCTTGGTATTATCCTACACTCCACTACTTAGGAACACAGTCCAAGGCAGCATCTAGTCCTTTATATTAAGTCCATCTAATTCTTTTTTTCCTGAAGGCCAATTAAAATTTTAAAGCATAATGTGCACCTCTTGCCTTAAGCATGACATTAAGCTCATGTGTAATCATAGATGACTCATTTAATTATCATGATGATTGCTATAATTTTTATAATAAACCTTGTTTAAAGCCCTAATTGGCTAAGAACTATAGTTTAATGAATGGTCCAGTTTCTCTCTAGGCAGCACTCTTAATGATCCCTGTAATTCACACTACTGCTTTTGATTATACGATCCTTTCTTCAATTGCCAAATCTGAAGTCTTTAAGCATGTGTCCACTCCTGATGGCTACCTAAAACGATTGTTTGTAATTTCAGTCTGAGGGGTCCAGTTATTTCCAAAAGTGAGTTCAGAAAATTGTAACACGTCATTTTTATCTGAAAATCTCATGCATCCCAGTGCTTTGGGACAAGTAATTAAAACTGAAGTTTCACTTATTCTTGGGAAAGTGCCCATGAAGTTGCTGTGAAAACCTGCCTGCAGGTACACATAACCTTGACATCTTGCAAGCAGTGTTGAGTTTCCCAACATATATATCAATATGGGCTAATTTTTCATGCTAAGAAAAGTTCACAACCAGGTTTATTGTCTACATGATGTGTTAATAGAATAGGTAGGGATACAGTTGAAGTGTTAACAGTGAGGAGCAGGCAGGTAAGCAATACAGCGATCTTCTCATCCTGTAACCCTGAGCAGTGCTAAGACACTGCAGCACTCTTTCTCTCTCGGCTGTATCCACTCCTGAGGGAATAAGAGTCTCTGTTAACAGGTTTAGGTAGCACAACCTAGCTGTGACTGATGAAGATGGTTGTTGAGCAGTGGAACAAATTCTGTTTGTTTCCAATCTCTTGATTTAAGTAACATGATTTGTTTGTATTGAACTGGATTTGTAATGGTAAGAAGACACTGGCCCTTACTAAGTAGAATAATAATATTCTGTACCCCCTTCTGTCTATGAAGCCTAAACTGCTCTGAATTATTCAGAACAATATGAACAAGACAGTTGATTAAGTACAGGTTATTATCTCCTGTGTGGGTGCACTTCTACTGCAAGATAATGAAGATGGGAGCCAAGGGAAGACAAAGCTGAACAGTGTGTTCAGACCTTCCCTTTCCCTGATCCCCAGATGCCAGAAGCATACAAGTGGGCAGGATGCTCCATAGTCACCACTGAAAGTATCCCTTACACACATTGGTAATGTGTTCTTCAAAAAAATTCCTCTCTTTCCAGACCAACCCACTTCCCTGATTTTCTGGGTTTGCAGTGCAGAAGGAAAATAAGTAGGGAGAGTTGCTGGGAAGTTTATAAATGTTACCATGCAACCTCCTAATTAGTTTCATTTCCCCAGTGTGCACTCAATAGTTGATTTAAAATGGATGTTATTATAAGATTTTCTACTTATCCTGCTTCTACTGTAGTCTTTTTCAGAAAAGTGACTTCACAGTCATGCAAGCTTTCTGACACTACTCTGTCCCTACTTTCAATATTTCAACTCTTCAAACAAGTGGGACATTTTTTTCCCTCCCAGTGTATGCAGTATTAGGATAAGGGTTGCTTGAATGCTCTGTAATAAAATTTTAAGGGTGCCAGGAGAACCTGAGTGTGCAGCCAAAGGACACCCTTTCATATAAAAGGAGTCTGATTCAGCAGTGCTAAGAGAGTTACATAAGCCTTCAAATACTCAATACATGCTAAAATCTATTTGTATGTTCATACCTCAGTACAATCCAATGCTGAATGCTCAAAATGAGCCATACATGGGGTCACTTTTTTCTTTGATAGTTGAGCAATATAATGTTTGAAACTAAGAACTAGGAGAAAATTCCATATTCTAATGAAATTCCTTTAACTCATGAAAACCTGAGCTGAAAAATACTGAACTTGTTTAAATTGCTAAGGCACATATATCTACTGTGTGTGTGGAAAATTACAAGCCGCATTGTTGCCTTTTAGATTACATTTGCTACGACAGATTTTAATTGCACTAGCACTGGTACTTTCATGGATGGATGAATCCACCGATCTGGGGGCTAAGGTTTGCTTCTTCACCTTAGAAATCACAAATACAACAGAAGCAATTGCTTAGTGGTACTTCGTATCAAAAGTAGATTGTGAGTGAAGGTCTAGCCTTTCTCTCTCTGAACTCTAACCTTAACTCCAAACCCAGCATAAGCCCTAGTCTTGGTCTGAGCCTTAGCCCCAGACAGATGTCTATAGGCTAGAACTTATTTTCATCACCACAGTTTGTCAGCTTGCTAAAATTTCCTTCTCTCCTAGCCCTAAGCAGGGGTGTGGGCTGAACCTGAGCCCATGACCCACAGTCAGAGCCCAGTTAAATAAGCATGAATTTGGGGGGGATGGAGGATTTTGTGAGTTTACTTCTGTGCATTTTCTTTTATTAAATCTGATGGTTTTATTTTTTTATCCAGTTGTTAAGGTTATCTATTTATGTGTCCACACAGCTCTGATTTCTCTCTGTATTGCTCTTATCTTCCAAGCTTGTGTTGTCAGCAAATTACATTAACAAAGTGTCATTTTTTGTGCCCAGATTATTAATGGAAACATTGAAAACTGTCTGATAATGATGATCTTTGATGACATAACACAACTGTGATGCGAATGACATGCAAATTCGCTAAGTATTCCATATTTTTCTAAGCCAGGTAATAGACACCTCTACGCGAGGGGATGCAATACTGGACCTGATGGTCACCAATGCAAGTGAGCTCATCAGTGACATCAAGACTGGAGGCAGCCTGGGATGCAGTGATCACGCATTGGTGGAGTTCACATTCCTGACGGATATGGGAAAGGTGAGGAATATTGTCAGGACCCTAAATTTTAGGAAAGCCAACTTCCAGCTCTTCAAGGAGTTGGTCAGTAGGACCCCCTGGGAAATGGTCCTCAGGGACAGTGAGGCAGAACAGAGCTGGCAGATCTTTAAGGATGCTTTCCATAGAGCTCAGGAGTTTTCAGTCTCCAGGTCTAAGGAATCAAGCGAGGAAGGGAAGAGACCAGCATAGCTGAGTTGAGACCTGCTGGTCAAACTAAAGAGCAAGAGGGAACCGCACAGTCAGTGGAAGCAGGGACAGGTACCTTGGGAAGAGTAGAGGGATGTTGCCTGGTTGTGTAGGGATGGGATCAGGAGGGCCAAGTAGCTGGAAATGAATTTGGCAAGGGATGCAAAGAATAACAAGAAGGGCTTCTACAGGTTTGTCAACCAGAAAAGGAAGGTTAAAGAAAGTGTATCCCCCAGATGAACAAGAATGGTGACCTAGTATCAACAGATGAGGAGAAGCCTGAGGCCTTGTTTATTTTCAGATAATATGGAAACACAAATATAAATACTGTTTTGCTGGCATTGTGTATGCAGAAAACAGTACTGTCCTACTAAAGAAGTAACAAAAGTTTGATTCATGGGGCCAGAACTTGAACTGTCAAAATGGGAAAGACAGTAGCCATTGAAATAATTTGCAGAAAGATAAGGCTTAAAGTAAAAAACTGTAGAAATGAATGATCCTTTTTCCGTGTCAAAGAAATAAAGGTGCTTTGGAAAATCGGATTTGTATCCATATGTGAGTCTCGAATTTTGCACAAAGGTATGCAGAAAGTCATAAAAGATGATGAAATGCTTCTCTACAAAACAGCAATATTTAGTTAGACCCACTGCAGGTGGAGCAGAAATGAAGTTGGTGAATACCTGACTAAGCAAATCTCTTTGTCATTTTCCTTGTTATCAGAAGTACAAGATAAACTTAGGAGTTATGGAGATAGTCTGATACCATCAATTACATTTCCAGCAATATCCTGGAAAAAAGTGCCAGCACACTACCAAGCTTTCCGGATCAGTGCTGAATACCTAAATTTGGCCCTGTCTTGTGAATCACTTACTACAACTCATTCTCTAATCAAATTCCTCCTCTAATTGTTCGTCTTTGTAGCAAAATTACACCTTGGAATATTTGCACTTGAATCCCACTGTACTTCAAAAGACATACAAATACTGTGCCATCGCCAAGTGGACTTGCTTACACAGAGCTGGTTACCCTGCTGCTGTTGAGTAAACTGATGATTTGACATCATTGTAACCACCAGAAATCAACCAAGACAATGAAAGAATGCTGAGAATGCAACACAGATATTCCACTAATTTTAAATTACCTATTAGCTTTAAAAGGATTGGACCAAAATAGATTTCTTGCACAAAATATTATTCCAAATAATTATGTTTATTGAAAAAATGGGCATATGTTTACAGAGCATTGATCACAGCCAAGAATCAAGTCTTGGAGAAATTGAATTTTTCTCATCATCTCTTACTTAGATTGCACTTTAACTATAAGTGATTTCACAGCTCCAAGGAGAATTGCCTTCAAGCTGCATCACAAATTACAAAGACTTACTAGCCGTTTCATCTTATCATAACCTTCTACTCACATTCATTCTCCTCCAACTTTGCTCTTCAGCTTGACTTGCATCCTAGTATATTCTTTCACAACCATCTTCCAGTCAAAATCTGGTCATCCTTTCAAATTCCTCAAAAAAACTATGTAATATCACAGAAAGATATTAGGAATCACAGAAAGAACCTCAAACTACCCTAGGCAGATACAGAGATGCAGACTCATGCTTAAGGCCCTTACAGAACTGTAAAACATGTCACCTTTCTTATCATCTAAGTGTTTTGTTCCTGAATATATTTTGGCCCGTTAATCTGAGTTGTTAGGTAATGATCATGTACTTGCAAGGTTAGTTATGACAGCGGGATGAATGAGGGTTGGATTTCTTTTGCTACGATCCTGTTGTTTTTCAAGGAATGTACACAAAGGTGTTTTCTTTCATATAAGAAACAGGCAATTTCTTTGCTTTCAAGTGCCATATCTACACCTTCTGTCTGTTCTGGTCCCCCGAAGCTCTATTTTTTTGCTTCTTCTTAAACCCTCTTATTTCCTGGTGGATTGTACCATCTCCTTTGCCTCAAATGCATATGGATATCCAGCAATGTTTTATTCTAGCTTCTGATCAGGTTTCTTGACGACTCCGCTGCCTTGAGTGGTGTTTTGAGCTACTCTCTGTGGGCAGACTTGATTGCTCGTTCCATTGACCTAACATATCCGCCATCTGTAAATCAGCCTGTTATTCTGCATTAAGAAAAAGACCCACTTTGTGGAATCTGTTAGCACCTTTCAGCAATATTTCAGACAACACATTACTCAACAGTGCTGTTACAATTAACTTATTCAAACTGTCTCTTTACCTGACATCAGTCACATGGCAGTTTTTCCACCCTCACTAGATTACTGAAACCTCTGTAAACAGCAAGATGGATTGAATGAGTCACTCCATTTTAATCCCTCCTGTGAAATTTTGCACTTCTATGATAATTGCTGTGAATAATTTATTCCAGCTTTCGTTGTGCCAACATCCAGTTACCGACATTGCAACAGATACTGAATTTCACTGCAAACTAAAATAAATCTGCATTGTAAAAAATCTTTCTGTATCTCTGGTAAATTAGTCCAGATTCTGATTCAGAAGAAGCTAAAACAGAATAAATTATTGCCCATGATGTCCAAACCTCTTATGCTTGTAGACTGACTAAAATTCAGCAGGTAACCCAAATATGTTTTACCGGCTACTCACTTCCTTCACTTGCACTAGGGTTCATTTTCTTAGTAGTTCCAGACAGTGGAACACTTTTAATGGCCAGTGTTTATTTAAACAGCACACTGAAGAAGGTCCATTTAACTTGACATCATTAGAGAGTTCTTTATCCTGACCAAATCCTGATGTGTGATGGCCTGCTATACTCAAGACCTCCCAGGATTTATTCATAACATAATAAGGCTGATATTTTTACTTCAAATGTGCCTTTCAGAATTAAGGATGATTCTCTCATGCTTCATCTAATTATCCTGCAAAGACCATTACACATCTTAATTTGTTTTGCATAGATTTGTGACCTTTGCTTTCCTCTCCTTCAGCCATTTTATTTAGTTCTATTACAGAAGTTCTAGAGTCCATAAAGATTTTTAAAAATAAGTGTACATAGCTATGTGTAAACACTGGCTGTCTAACATCCACTGGATCAGAAGAGTTTCTTGTTTCATTATATGGTTTAATAGAAAAGGTTGAATTTTATTTTTGGCTCCCTCCCTTCCATCATCTGCCAGTAAAACCCAATTATTTTAAAAATATTTTTTTCTAGAAATAGAATATTTTGCATCTCAAAATAAAAATGTGGGTTTTTCCGCATAAAGGCCTCAGTATCAGAAGTTGGAGCATATTACAACGGCACAGAGAGACTGCGGTAGGCACTAATCTGCAGTGCTGGGTGCAGCTTCTTAAGTGCAACTGCACAGTAAAATAATGGAGCGTAGAAGTTGCAGATGAGTCAGAAGCAGTGCAAATGCTAGAAAGGTCTCACCAGGGGCAACACAAGCTCCTGGGGGATAGGCTGAGGGCACTTATCCTGGCATAAAGTATGGGCATAACCAAACCCACTCCACATTTGTTGTCTGTGGTAGTTTGTGTGGTCCTGGGATGTGCTGGGATGTGCTGGACAGTCCCTCTTGGGGTTACAGTAATAACCTTGCCCTGAGGAGCACCGAATGGCAACATACACCTTGGCCAGTAAAGCCCCTAGTTACCATGGCAACCAGCAAACTAGTATCAGCAAAGACTTGCCAGCACTAAACCGCTGTACCTCAGCTCTGTAGGAGTTAGTTGTGACCAGCAGGACATGCCCACCCACTTCTAGACCCTGAAGTATTTTTTTTCTGTAGTAGGTGTCAGCTGTGGGATGGATGGAACAGTGGGGTGGACTATAAAAGGGGCTGACAGCATGCTCATGTACAATTGTTCACTGATGGATACGGATTGTCCCTGACAGCTGCCACTTGTTGGCTCCTCTGGCATGGACTGTCTCCAGATGCAGGCATGTTGCTGCTTTGGATACCGACTTTGTTAATAGCCTTGACCGGGTTGACAGTATGAAACAGTGTGTTGGAAATCCTTTTGAAAAAGGAGGCTCAGAGCAATGCAAATATGGAAAATCCTGTGTATTTGCACACATCCTTGGAGATCAGAAGCTGAAGGGCAATGGAATTCTCCCTCTCCAGCTAAGCCAATCTTTCTCAGAGCTGTGGTTGTGCACACCAAGGGTCCCAGGCCATGGGCCTTTCCCTGATGTGGATGTGCTTCTCCCTGCCTTTAGCAACCCCTATATCTGGCCATGGACACCTAACACAAATAGTCATCTAGAGCCCCAGAAGTGAGAAGCAGCAATGGAGCACTGTTCTGAGTGAGAAAAGGCCACCGGCCTCTTTAGCACCTACTTGTATCAACCGAGAGAAGAACAACTTAAACACCTCTGCAGCACCACATGCATGAAAACAGGAATATGTTGTCACTGTGAACTACATCTTTTGTATGCACTGCTCCTTAAGGCCCTCATACTGTGCTCGTACTGTTGGTACATGGAGCAAAGGTATTAGAGGTCAGGTGCTGTGTGGAAAGTTAAATTATAAATCTATGAACTGCTTTAGGACAATACTGTTGGTGACATTCAAATATTAGCAGAAACTGAGATGCATTGGATGTATCGAAATTGTGCAGTGAAGAAATACTGACCTTTACCCTTAATTAGTGTAACACTCTTGTCTGTCCCAGTTTCCTGAGAAGCAAGATTACTTTGGTGCTTTTACTCAAGAATGACATTTTTATTGGTATTTTAGTGATACAATGTCAAAGCCCTGGAGCCTTAATGTATACTTTTCTGCTCTGAAGGCTGAGTAAAGTCTGAGTACAGATAAGTTATTCAAAAAAAGAGGTATATAATCACTTTCAGACCATGAAATTTTAAGGATTCTGTGGTAAGCTTTAGTGCAGCTGGTGTGAATGGAAACCTTCCTGCTGACTATGGTGTGATCCAGGCAGGGTGCCAATCCCGATCTTTCTCCCAGCAAGAGTTTTACCCACATGGTATCAAAACTGGTCTCTCTCTATAAGCCAAAGCTGCAGCAACAAGTCCATCTGTGAGTCAAAATGTGACTGTTAATTTTGCCTGCAAAGCTCAGCTGCAAAGTGATGTGGAATAAAAAAAAGATTAAAACCCTCTTTTTCCTGTTGACCGCTCCCACACCAGAGATTAAAAGGCAGCCAGGCAGACAGTTGATTTGACATTCAGCTGCACGTCTCAGGGATCCGACAGTCACTGATAGGATTTCCCCTCCCTTGTTCTCTGCTGCTTCATTTCCAGAAATCTCTACCCTCTTGGCTGTGCTGAATGAAATGGCCCTGTTCTGACTGATGGGACAGGAACAAGCTGCAGGGGGGAAAAGAGGATGGAAATCACTTAAAACTACAGTAAAAAAGGTTTACTGATTATCCCTTTAAAAACACTGATCAGAAATGGGTTAACACTTAACAGTCATAAATAAGATGAAGATAACTATTCATGAAAAAAAGGAAAAGAAAATTACCTGGTGTCTTCCTGAATTAACGGGATGCTTGCCTGCAGTATAAAATATTAGCAGGTATTTTTAATACCTATGTTAAAATTGAATACTTTTAATATTAATATTAAAGCTTTGGTCAAAACTCTGACCCAGTAGGCTCAAGGAACCGATTTTTGAAGGAAATGGAGGACTCCATACATATGAAACCAAACAGGTCTGTTTATGGTCGTCCACATGGTTTAACTGCTCATTGTTCGTGGGAACAACCATGACCCATTTCAGATGCTGTAGGCAGTACGATAGTCCCAGGCTAGGGACTGGTCTGGAGAGGACTTCTGGACGAGAGCACCTTGGCTGTGGAAGGAAAGGGGACAATCAATTAGTTGTGTGGATTCAAGCAGCACAGCGACACTTGCTCTTAGGGCCAAAGAATAATTCCTAGTTCCCCAAGACAGCAATTTGGATATCATGGACTTAGTGCATTTCCATGTTCTGTTTTCTACAGCAAGCAATTCTCACTTTAACACCATTTTAAAAGGATTTATTTGCTGAATAAAAAGGATATTATTTTCAGTGTTCTTTATTGCCATGTGCATGGTGACCAAAGTGTGCTTTAGGCAAGCAAACAGCATTGATATAATTTCACCAAATCAGTTACCACAGAGGACTGAGAGACTTGGGGCTGTTCAGTCTGGAGAAGAGGAGGCTCCAGGGAGAACTTATTGCAGCCTTCCAGTACCTGAAGGGGGCCTACAAGAAAGCTGGAGAAGGGACTTTTGACAAGGGGATTTAGTGATAGGGCAAGGAGTAAAGGCTTTAAACTAAGGGAGGGTAGATTTATATTAGTGGTGAGGAAGAAATTCTTTGCTATGAGGGTAGTGAGGTACTGGAACAGGTTGCTCAGAGAAGCTGTGGATGCCCACTCCCTGGAAGTGTTCAAGGCCAAGTTGGATGGGGCTTTGAGCAACTTGGTCTAGTGGGAGGTATCCTGCCCATGGCAGGGAGGTTGGAACTAGATGTTCTTTAAGGTCCCTTCCAACCCAAACCATTCCATGATTTTATGATTCTTATAATGTTGCTGAATACTTCTATCAAGTTTAAGCTTAACATTTTTTCTAAATTCACGACAACATTATGAATGTTATTCTGTATCTTATTTGTAGTGCTTTCAGGACACAAAGTTTAGGTTATTTTCCATCAGCTAGGAACTTTTTTACTCAACATTGACCATTGTAAACACACAAAATGAAAGTTGTCCCACATTATCCAGTTTATAGTATTTATTTTCAGCTACAATAACTTTGATGACAAAATCCCCAAATGGTCTACATCCTCCCTGAGGTTCTTCTCACTTGCCATGAGCTATTCCAGTCACTAAGACTAGGGCCGCATTACACAGGAGACTTAACAGTAAGACTCTGAATCAACCCAGCAAAGTTTAGACATTTTTCTGAGATGGCTATGTCAGGAACATCCTCCCTGCATGCTCCCTTGACAGCCAATGGAAAAAAACAAGCACCTCCAAAGGGTGATCCAGAAAATTTCTGGGATGAACCACTGCCTGGACCTTCCTCTCCAATGGCTTACTGCACCCTAACACCCTGAATTACAATTAGTCCTAAAAGTGTTTGACATGGAACTGGACTTGGGTACCTAATGGAGCCCACAAAGTGAGACAAAAACCTTACTCCCCAGACCCAGTCACGCTGAACTGAAAGACTTTAAGCTAGCAATTAAGCACATTAATAGCAGTTGAGGGAGAAGCACACTAAAGCTGTCAGGATTAAACACATGAACCTTGATTACAAAAATACATCTATCTTGAGTTATGATGTATAGTCTTCAAACTTCTTCTGGAGAGAAGTGAATGAATCAGCTCTTTCTTACAAAATATTATAGGATGAATACTTGTATTTTTATCATGTGGCTCAGTGGTTGTGGACTTTGTCCAGTTTAGAGTAGAATTAGGTTTGATTTCTTCCTTTTCCTGAACAGCTTTCATAGAATCATAGAATGGTTTGGGTTGGAAGGGACCTTAATGATCATCTGGTTCCAACCCTCCTGCCATGAGCAGGGACATCTTCCACTAGATCAGGTTGCTCAGAGCTCCATCCAACCTGGCCTTGAACACTTTCAGGGAGGGAGCATCCACAGCTTCTCTGGGCAACCTGTTCCAGTGTTTCACCACTCTCATGGTGAAGAAGTTAGATTGTTGTGTAACACAGCTCTCATCCTGAAGTTATAAATTTTTTCAGATGGATCTCTCTCTCTTTCCTGCCCCAACCCGTGTTTTACTGGACCAGACAGATAATAGAGTTCTATAGTCTAGGAGTCACAGTATTCACCTAACAGAGAGAAGAGACGATTTTCAGTCCAGTCCTTAAGTCTTTTCGATATTTAAACTTCCCTAAACTCCAGACTGGAAGCAAGACTCCTTTTGAATGAGTAACCAAACGACTGGATTTGGGAATCATGTTTGTTATTCTTTCTTCCTGTCTCATGGGAAATGACTGAGCAGGACTTCCAGTTTCAACAGAGACATGTGAAGATTCCCATGTGTAGGAGTTACCTCATGCAACAGTACAGGCTGGACACCAAATGGGTAGAAAATAGCTTTGCAGAAAAGGAATTGCAAATCCTGGTGGACAACAAGCTGAACATGAGTCAGCAGTGCGTCCCTTTCCGTGAAGAATGCCAGAGTGAATACTGAGTTGTATTTCGGAAGAAGATAGCAAACAGATCAAGGAAAACAATTATTCTCCTCTATTGGCACTTGTGAGACCACAGCTGGAGAACTGTGTCAAGCTTTAGGGTCCTCTGTGCAAGAAAGGCAGTGAAATAACAGAGCAAGTCCAGCAAAGGGCCACAAAGGTCACTGGGAGGCAGAGGACAGGGCACAGAACAAGGAGAAAATGAAAGAACTGGGTTTGTTCAGTCTTAAACTGAGAAGGCTGAAAGATCTAATTGCTATCTACAAGTATCTGATTGGAAGGTACAGACAAGATGGATCCAGACCCTTTTCAAAGGTGCAGTGACAATACAGGAAGCGAAGGATACAAGCTGAAAGACAGGAAATACCAAGCAGATTTAAAAGTGATTTTTTTTCCTGTGAGTATGGTCAGACACTGTAACAGGTTGCCCGGGGAGGTTCTGGGTTGTCCACCCTTGGTGGTATTGGAAACTTGAGTTATATTCATAACTCAAGATAAGTCCCTGAGCAATGTGACCTAACTGAATCTGCTTTGAGCAGGGGGTTAGATGAGATGACACCAAGAAATCCCTTCCAAATAAAATGTTTTATGCTTCAGTGATTTTATGACCTGTGGAAATCCTTTTGAAGTGCATAAGAGTACCTTTTCACTTACCTGTCTGTCCATAGGTGGTGTGAACTCTGAAACATGTATGCCAGCAATCCAACTATACTAATTAAATAATTTCTAATGTAACTAAATCAGTTACATTACAAACAGAAGCATAGGAAGTTCCAGCTGAACAGAAGGAAGAACTTCTTCACTCTGAGGGTGACGGAGCACTGGAACAGGCTGCCCAGGGACGTTGTGGAGTCTCTTTCTCTGGAGATATTCAAGACACGCCTGGACAAGGTCCTGTGCAGCCTGCTGTAGGTGACCCTGCTTCGGCAGGGGGTTTGGACTGGATGACCCACAGAAGTCCCTTCCAACCCCAAACATTCTGTGATTCTGTGTTTCTGTGATTAGAAATCAAACAATGTATCTGTGTGGCTTTTGTCTAAATTCCATAGGCCAAATTCAGCTAGGAGTAAGCAGATTTAAACCCACTGAGGCCACCAAAATTATATATGATAAAATTTATGGAAATAATGTAAAGTTACACAAGCTTTTTCTGGTCTCTCAGTATTGTATGGAGTTGACTTCAGACTTTTTAAAATTAAATGATAAAAACTCTCCACTTGTTCTGATTGTCCACTGTATTATGGTCAGAGGCTCTTTCTCACTCAGATTCATGCCCTGTCCTCTTTCACCTCTTTACGCCTCCCTGAATTTCAGCTGGTTCTCCCATTTTTAACATCTAATATATTTTCTCATAATAATCTATCTCCAGAACAGTCTCTCTGCTAGAGGCCATCTTGGCCCCTTAACCTTTTGTGAGTCAGTGTAATTATCTAGTCTTTCATGGCCACCTTTTTGTATTTCTTGAAAAAATATCAGGAATGAAAAGAGATTTATCATATAACAGTCTTTAAACCGCATCATCTTTTATTCCTAGGTTCTACACACTCTGCTAGTAGATTTTCCAAAACCTAAATGAGGTCACAGGAACAGATTGCTGGCTTGTTTGAATATTGTTTACTTTTGATGTTTTGCTGTGATCTTAATACATGACTACTTGAAATGGATGAGAATTCATGGTTAAGTCGGGTACAGTTGGGCACAACTTGGAGTCAGTTACAGGTGGGTATTTGGGGGCTTATACTGGTTTGTGCCCATAGATTGAAGTCTGGATAAATGAATCAAAGGTGTTAACAGGATGGGGTTTGATTTAGCTCTTCCCCTGAAACTATTCTTCCCCTCTCTACCTCCCTCGGCTTTCTGTTCCTTCTGCTTATGCCAAATAAACCATTCACAGAAACATGCTAAAAATCAGGTTTTTAAAGTAATTTGTGTTACCTCCTCCAGCCTCCCGCATAGGTTTTTTAGAATTTACACAGCATCAATCACGCTGTTTCCAGTGAGATCTTGTTTACTGCTTATATAAAGAAGTGTAAAATAATATTCCTCAATCACACCTTCCAGTACCTTACAGAAGCTCAGGCATCCCTTGAGTATGGGATTAATTCTGGGAGGGAGCAATTCCTTGCCTACATCTGAATAAATCTTAAGACCTGTACATGGCTACTGAAGTAGTCACTTAGGGCACAACTTGTGGCGGTCAGATGAAATTTGTGTTTCAGTTTTTAACACCTGCAACAGAAAACACTTGAGATGAAATCAGTTCTTTAGTGATAGCCCTTGGAAGGAAGACAGAGCCAACAGCAAACTAATACATAGTTTCAATAGGAATCCGGTATAAGGAACTTGTTGGAAACCTCATTTTAGCCAGATAACTGAATGGTAAAAATTGAGAAGCGCTGAGCTGAAACTCTTGAAGTCAGAACGTACATAGATATTCTATTATATTTTCTCTTGCTGTTTATGCTTTCATCAGGTTGTTGGTTTTTAAGCTGTTTAAATGTACTGCCTTTAGCCTGTCTGATAGCATATCTCAGTTCTTCATGGCAATAATTTGGAAAAAAATAAATTCTCTGTCCCCTCTTCTTCCAAATTTTTATTCTTGGATAGAAATGTTTTCTGTCAATTATTCACAGCATGTAACTGCAGAGGGAGAAACCACAAGTTGAAGAGCCAGAGGGAAATAAGCAGAGGAATCGTTGTGGGAAGGGTATCTAAAAAGTAATGAAAACACTTTTAACAATGAGAATGGGAGAAAGAAGAGTGAGGAAAAAATAGGTGAAGACATGAAAGAGAATGAAGAAAAGACAGAATGTATTATCAGAGGGGTGGGGAAAGGCATAAATATTTAAGAGAGGTGAAGACCTGAGGTCTTCTGTGCTTTTATTACATTGTTTTTTCTTTGTCTTTTCATACCTGTTTCCTACTGTGATCTGCTGTAAATTCCTCCTTACAGCTCCTTAAATCCTGCTGTAAAAACAGAAGAAAGAGAAGTCTTATACACATTTTGGTATGAAAAATACCCAAGTCGTTTTCCCACTTAACAAGGAAGTGCCAGCCAATCAGTAGGTTAAGAAGCTCACTGTGTCTCTGGCCCTTTTTGGTCTTGGAGGCTACATCTGTACTAGCAAAGCAAAGAAGGTCAGGGCAGGGCCACCAGGAGTGACATATGCGTGCTCATGCCAGGCAGTCACCAGCATGAACCCAGGAACAGTTTTGGGCTGTGTTAGCTACTTTCCCCAGATGACAGCACAGGCCATTAAGCTGCTGCTGGTAAGCAGGAGAGGTAAGGACACCTTTTATTCGAGGAAAAATACTTGTTCTTGGAAGTGCCTTCATCGGGGAGGGGCAGCAGCCCCTGCCCCTTCCATATACTGCCTGAGACACAGGCATCAGAAAGTCCACAATTTCTACTACAGGCACCATCTGCTTAGCGTTGTGTCCATCAAATGTTGACACCTGCATTTCCTCCTTTGCTTAGAAAGCTCCTCTGTCTTGTCTGATTTCTCAAGTAAAGCACTAGATTAAAAAACCGAATGTTTAGAGAAGTCACTGGCTTGCCAATCTGATTTCCTCTGCTCTTACATTTATTTCATTACAAGATTAGTTAAGAAGGATTTTCCTCTGAACACACAGGAGACAACAGCGGATGGTTATACATGCTGCTGGGAAATGGATATCTCACCGGGTGTCTGAAGTCTCGTGCTTTTGTCTACAATTGTCACGTCTAAATTGAAAACATGTTCCTTTAGGAAAGGGCAATTATTACCACTTGCTCCCTCAAAAGGACCTGCTTCTTCCTGTACCCTTCTGCCCTATGGAGGCTGCTTTTCTTGCCACAAGCTACCCAGTGGAGGCAGACAAGTGTTGGTTCTTCATCTGCATCAGCCTAAAACCAGTGATCTCACCTTCAATCTTCAGTGAGCCTACAGACCTGTCCCTGTACTGCAGCATGTGCAAGATAGCTTGAGATTAATTAATTTTATTCACAATAAAAATGACACTTTCATTAAAAAAAAAAAAATTCAGGTCTGTTAGGAGGTAGGAAACTACAACGTTAAGTTAAAAATGCCATTTCTCTGCATTTATTCTACTACCCCAAAGAGCACCACATTTCAGCAAGTAGAGGACAGTGAGTAGCTGATGGAGAGATGTCTTCTAGTGTTTCAGCCAGCAAAACCTTCAAAATCACATCTGATCATGGCCTGTGCAATTTGCTATTATAGATCCCTAGGAAATCCCTTCCAGGGTAGGTTTGGCTGATACTGTCAATGACTTGCAGCATTTCAGGCAGCAAACAAGGCAACATTTATGGGTAAAAAGAATAACTAGAGAGACTCCTCCAACAATGAATGGATAAGATGCCTCCCCATTTCCTTTACTTTTACTCACAACTACCAAAGTTGGTGGCTATTTTTCTCCCAGAAAAGAGCTGCTGTGAAATTTTCTTTATATGTTTTCCCAAAAATGGTATTGAAAATGTCTTCTTTTCAACCACTTGTAATCCCTGTCAGAGAGCTGTGTGGATGGTGACAAATACCAGTGTTTGCCTTACAGACCAATTCATCTGGTCGTTGATATTCTCTCCTCCATCTTTTTCTCTGTGTTTCTAATCTTCATGGATCCCAATTCAGTATAAAATACTGCATTCTGGCTATTTCCCTTTGTTGTTCATAGTAAGATCTTTTAAAAGTTGAGAGAATCATTAGGAGAACCTATTCTGATACTGCATGCATTGAACTTACTAACATTAAGCTGATGAAAAAAGTAAGGTTGTCACTGAATTGGTTAGCATATTTGAAACGGAACTTATTTGCAGTGTGTTCTGCATTGATATTTGATAAGGGACCTATTAATCAAAATATGTATTGAAGAAAAATGAAGGAAGATTAAAAAAGTCTTTAAGACAGTTATTTTATGTGTCCCAAAATGTTTAAGCAACCCAAATTTCAACCTATCCAATTATTTAGTTTTCAATGTCACTTTTACTCCTATAAAATTTTTTTAGGAAAGTTTTTTCTTTAATTCCTGGTCTAGAAATATTAGCTCCAAATGGAAAGATGAGTGCGTCACACTGTGCCCTGGGAAGGTTTTTGTGATGGCCATCATTGACCTAGCCTTAAGCAACCACTTACACTGCTCACATGCAGTAAAGGGCTCGTATTTTGTCTCTGTGAGGGAGCTAAATGAGATCTTTAATCCTCTTCTGCTCTAGTGCAATGGTGGTAGTTATTTATAGAACCGCACTGGCGATGGGTGGGCATTGCAGATGGCTCTGTCTCACCACAGAGCTAAATTAAGCAATTTGTTTCTGAAGGGGAGGTTTATTTATTGACCTCCACAAAGTTAATCTTGCTCTCGCCTAGAGCTCAACACACAAGTAGAATCCCACAGGTTCATTTCACCCACTCTAATATTTTTCTCTCTTTAAATGCCTGGTTTTGTTTCCCTCTACACCCTTTACGTTTTAATGTACCTCTCATTTCAGACCTCACCGCTTTAGGCAGATCTTCTTTTGTCGTTTTCTGCGAGAGTTTCAATTTTACCAGCTGCTTGGGAGCCCGCGCTCAGCTGTAAATACAGTGTGAAGTCAAAAACCTCCCAATGTCATGGAAATAGCCTCACAGCTGAACTTCTCTCAGAAAAGGGCCTGTCGCATTAAAATGATGCCACGCCGTTGACCTTTCCTACCAACCGCTTTGGTCGGAGGCACCGACGCTGGGGCAGCTGAGAGCCTGAGCTGTTCCCTTGTCCCCTGGCCTGGGGACATGCTACAGCACGTCAGAAGAGACGTGCTACACCAGGCCTCACCGCAGAGATCAGACCCCAACTTTTTGTTTTTCTGTTGCTAAAGAAGGTGAAGTGCACTTGGGTGTTGCTGCCAAACTGAACCATGGTTAATCTGTGACCAAACGCTGCTGAAGCCGTTGTTGCAAGGTGATGCTGTGGCAGCCAGGCTTTCTCCTGCCCTGCCGAGGCAGGCAAATCCGACCTGTCCCGTAGCTTCAGGATCCTGACTGACAGCAGCCACATTTGCGAAGCTGCCCTGCGCACTCCCGGGGTTTCCCTTACTTCGCCTGGTATCTCCAGGAACAGGAAAAATATGAATGATTCCTGAGGCCCGCTCCAGAACAGCACAATTTCTTATTGTGAAACATCATGAGCTGAAATTCATACACAAAGGCCACCAGAGAAGGACAAAACCCTCTGCACTCTATTAGAATTCCACACAGTATGCATCCCTTAACACCAACCTACAGGCAAATCTGGTGGACTGACTGTCATTTCTTTGTGTTAAATCTCAAGCAAGTCCATACGACAGCATTTCAGGGTGAGTGAATATGCCTTGATGAAGCAGCAGGGCCTCGCTGATGGCAAGCGTTTGTAAAATCGTGGTGTGACCACCGCAGGCTCATAAATCGGAATAGTGTGGTTTGCAATCAGTTGCTTCTAGAATAAATATAAAAGTGAAGTTCATAGCTCAGCAGAACTACCAGAAGTACTACTTGCTTCGAGAAAATAAATTTCACCAAAAACTTTATTGCAGACTAATCTGAAGCGGTGAGGTGTACCAGAATACTGCAGTAATTACCCGGAGAAATTAATTTCTGTGGGCAATCTTCCAGTCCACATCTACATATATGTATTTAAGAGATTTCTGCTTTTTTCTCTTTTTCCTTTTGGGGGAGTATTTGTACCAAAGACGCTAAATTCTGTAATCTTGCCTTACGTATCGAACTCCCTATTTTACTTCTGTAATAGTTTGTCAGGTTTTTTCTTCACTATAAGAATTAACTCATGGCCCAATTTAATGCTTAAAGGTGTGCTAACGAATATGGATAGTTTCTTTTAACAATACTGTGATTCCTGGATCTAGTTCTTATCGCCTGTGGAAAATGAATCTAGTATTTTCATGGCACCCAACAGCATTTGTGGGAAATTGCTGGATTTTGCCTTGTTTTTATATTTAATTTGCAAAATAGCAGCATTGTATGGAAAAGGAGCTATTCTTTACGTACATTTTATTAATTTGGTGGTTATTCTGTGACACACTGTGCAAAATAGGGATTGGAGAAATTTCAGTACAGGAATTCTCTGTATCATCTGTAAGCTCCTTATGTATGCCTGGAACAGATATGATGCTCAATTCACTACACTTTTCTCAAACCCAGGAAATTTCTAGCACTTACAATAAGATTCATCTGCCCATTGCTGGAAGAGAAAAGTTACTTTAAGAAGGTGCCTGTTTCTCTCCATTGGCTATGAAAGGAATCTTTGGTGCCTTGCTCAGTCTTAAGCACCTAAGTTCTAAAAGACCAAACTAAAGCAGAAAAACTATTCCTAAGAATGGCTCATCTCTTCCATGCCCAAGAGGAATTCCATGTGTGTGCCTACACAGAAACACAGAGCTTTTGTATTTGCCTACATTTTACTTCGGTGTTTCACCTACCACCAGATGCACGACACAAAACAGGATGAAAAGTATTTTTTAGTTGTTAGGAATCAACTTTCTCAATTTTTAGACTGTCAATGGTAATTGTAGTACTGTGTATAGTACTGTATATAAGGAATATACCTGTTTTTAAAAAAAAAATTTAGATTAACCAAAGAGTGTGTTGCTATAGCAGACACCTGTGTTATCGGATGTCCTTCGCGTGACATACAGCAATTTCCATTGCACCTAAGGTTGTCTAAGGTTACTCTCTAACCTTTGATCTAATGACAGACAATCTTCATACCCTTACTTAGTTTGTAAAGAAAGCATGTTATACACGATTCAGTTATAAAATTATACAACAGTTTAGATATTATAATTCTTTGAATGTTTTGCTGTATTAGTGGCTTGACACTGCCATACTAGAATGATGTACTACTAGAATGTGGTGCTACATTAATAATTTCAGATCAGTTTCTACTTTAAAAAAAAATCTATTAGTTCTATACCAAGGGCCATATTTTTTCCAGGTACACAGGAATAGGTGGTTCCTACTGAGAATGTAGGAGGTTCTTTACATGCCAGAAATGCAATATGGCCAATGATAACAGAGAGAGGTTTTCTGAGTCTACATATTTTAATATATTAGAGAGGATTTTTTTGGTTTTGAAGATCACATTTGCTCAAGATGCGGACGACCCTGACCTCTCACGCAATAGCATAAAAACTTTTTTTGCCAGAGGAAAAATAAATCAATGCTCTGTTTTACATATTAATTTTAGTCATATTCATGCTGCCATATAAAACAGTCTGACAATCAACGTCACTTATGTTGTGATTGTTTAAGTGGAATCCACTTAACATTGCCAGTGATTTTTACTCATGGTCTATCTACTGTAGTAAAAATTCCCTGAAAAGTGAAATGTTGCCTCCATCATGTGTAATCAGCATCATTTTTTCCTATAAAATTTGAATATCCATAGAAGATTACTTGAGTAGAATATGTATATACTTGAATATTTTTTAGGTTTTGTAGATTATTTAGGTGCTGAAATACGTTGGAAGATGGTAAATAAAATATTTCAGAGGAAAACTTTATTACTAGCATTGGCAATGTGCCACATATGCATTTTAGCTGCTTTTCCTAATGACATTCACTACTCAAAACTGACATTAAATACATTCATAGTCTGCAAAATGAGGTCATCCTAACCCCTTTCTTCTAAAAGTCAGCTGAGGTTTACAGTTGGTTTCAGCAGCAGTAAGCAAGAGCCTAGGGAGAGCAGCATTTGCTTGGAGCTTTGCCCGCAGAAATGAGGTCTGATGCTCAAAGACTTGTCCTCAACTTCTGTCAGTAAATGAAATCCCCGGATGGAGTATAACGATACGGTGCATCTGCCTCACCAGAATTACCCAACCCTTCACCCAGTCTGGTCTCTGAGCATTTCAATGGTCCTGCACAGTTCCAGAAGGCCATTTTTTGCTCACCATAAGAAGTATTGTGCTTCAGCAGTAGGAAGTACTGCAGCTCAGACATGGACAGTCTTGAGTGGGACCTTGACTCTGTCATTATCTGCTCGTTGCTATTTGTTCCAGTCCTCATGAGAACAATTTTTCTTCTGAAAAGCAAAAGAAGGAAGCCAGGCTATCAGGTAACAGATGTGATTCCCACATTTTCTGAGTACCAAAATACAGATAAGTAGATTGTGCCTGGGAGGCATTAATTAAATTCCTGCGGTAGGTGCCATGGTTATACCATGTGCTTTGTTCTCTATTTATTTATATATTTGTTCTAAAGTTCCTAGTTAAGCCTCAAACACTTTCTCTACAATCCTCTTGTGTCTAATTACATACTAATAGACAATTCCAGAGTAAAATCCTGGTCCCATGGATTTCACTCACAAAAATTAGGTCAATTGCCTTTCTTGTCAGAGAGACAAGTTAAAACAGCCTGAGCCCTGAGCTTCTGGCCTGCCTTGAGATATGCTTTTAACATCTGAATATGTATACTACTTTCCATCATCACCAACATCAAATAATAACCAAAGGTAAGCCAAATTTTGCTCTTCAGTTGTGGGAACCAAGGCACGCGAAGCAATCCAGTATGTACTCAGACCTGCACTTCAGGGCTACCAGAGCAAACTATCAGCTGATACTTATGGAAGAAAACTTGAGAAAGTGGAGGAAAGAGATAAATTGGAGGATTTTCAATGGGATTTGCACCTTCTTATGCTGGATTTAATATCTAATACTTTGTATCCCCATGATAAAATCTTGTTCACACAAGCTTTAAAGGCTAAATGAGCTCCCAGAAATGAAAGAGAGTAACAATACTGGTTATTTAAATACACTTATTGTTTTTCTTTAAAGACTAAGAAATTTAAAACGCTACTGGATTATTCACATATTCATCAAGATTTTTACTTATCTGATGACTGCAAGGCTTGAAATGAAAAACAAGGAAAAAAAGGCTGAGTGTGATCTTTTTATTTCTTGACAGGCATCACAGAATTATTTCAAAATATGGCTTCCCGGTATGAAGTCTACATCAATAATGTATTAGATGAAGAGATGTAGTATTCTTGATTGTTTCCAAGTCTGTTATTTACAGCTGTGATATTTATACAGGTACCAAGCTCTATCTGTAACAAACATTGTGAAATGGAATCCTCCTTCTCAATAATAAACAAATCAAAATCATATTAGGTTGTTATGGAAACTTGCATCCACAATCCCTCTCCTCTTAAAGATTAATATGCACTTTATCTAGCTTTCCTCCAAAATCAACATTTACTGGGGACATTAAAAGATTATGTCCCCATAATCCATGGCAAACAATTTTCCTGCAAGCCCCCTCTACTCTCAGATGCACTGTAATCCTTCTTTCACTCTATCAAATATAATCCTACTTCTACATCAGATACCAAAACACAGCTGCTGCTGCTGCTGCTGCTAGGACACAACTTCATTCCCCCACCTGCTCCACATCTAACACGAAGAAAAACCTCCCTTCAGCTGTGGCACAGGTTAACTCTGCAGCCCACCTTGTATATCTATCAGTTGCAGCAGCTCCAAGCAAAACAGATCAAGGTGATAATGAGTTTATTTTCATTTTAATGAACCAGAGGTAGGTTTCTCTGTCATTTCTATCCCAAACTACCTGGTTTGTCACTGTGCAGAGGAATCCATGTCGTACTGTACTGTTTGTGTTTTGGATTTTCTCTTCTTGCTATAAATTACAGTAAAGAGTGCATGATTGAAAACATATGCTCTACTGTAATTTAATATGAGAGGTTTGTTGTTATTCACAAACCACTTTAGTTGAATTCACTGTATTAGCAGGTCATCAAAACTCCCTACACTGCGTTATGATCTAGTACTCAGTCTTCTATCTTGAGTTACTCTTTATTAAAACATGAAGTGAATCACTGCACAGCAGGCACCTTGCCAGGCAAGAAGTTATTAAATCAAATGCAGGAGACATAGGTTTGGCTGAAACACTGCGCTAGTGGTTGCCTCATTTCTGCTCTGATTAGTGGCAAGATTTTTCAGAACACCTGCCTTACCTTCTCCTGTGACTTACAGCCCAAAATGCTTGCAGGTGCTCAGTAAGGATTTATAAAGACATCTGCTTTTCAAAGACATCTGACCTTTTTTTTTTGCTTGAGACCACCTGCAAGAGTCCTGTGCTGCACTAAATTTTATGTACAGAAATGGCAGCCACCTTCAGCGCTGTCAAAAAGAATCAGTTAAATATTCTATGTCTGACTCAATACATGGCTATAATAAAGGTTTTTCTTATTTTTCTACTACTAGGAATTTTAGATGAAGATCCCATTAAGCAGTCTGCCCACTAGATTTCCTGCTGCAAAAGAAAAATGGCATGAAGTGTTTTTCTTTCTCGGGAAAATTTGATTGTATTATCCAGAACTTGACATCATTGAAACAATTTAATCAGAATAACCACTTCTGTCCTTATAGTGTATCTGTTCCTCTTGAATTTAGACATTGCAGGCTGGAAAGTGCCTCATGCTTTACTAGTGAGTCTTGTGAATGCTGGAATCCAGTCATTCAGTATTGCTGGTGTGTATCACGTACAACAGATGCTAACTGTTGAAAGTCAAACCATCACCTGAGTAACAGTAGACTGACAGATGCAATGTGACAACAGTAGAAGAATCTCTTTCTGTCCCTTGAAGTCAAAGGAGGTCCATCAGTGAGAAATCCGTGTTAGGAAAGTGAGCAAAAAGGCACCAGAGGGATTTCTGAGGATGAGAGAGATGCAGCCAGGATATGAAACCCTCTACATGACATAGACATGGGGAGACTGCTGTGAAGAGCAGGGAGTGAATGCCAACAAGACTCAGAGGTGATGGAAACAGAGAGAATACAAGTTTTGATCATGGTTGGGCAGAGGTCTGTTCAGCGATGAATGGCATGAGAAAAGGACGAGGGATTGATTGTTCACTCTCTCTTCCAGTAAAGTAGCTGAGTGACATCAAGGAAACTTTGAACAGTCAAGCTCAAAGCAGACAGAAGATGTTTTTTCTCACGTGGTGCAGTTAATCTGGATACAGATGTTAAAAGAATGATGTTAAAAGTCTGTATTGATTCAAGGGAACGCTCAATAAATTTCTGGAGAACAAATCATCTGTATTAAGAAAAATATAGAGAATATAACTTAGAAAGTATCTGAGTCTGGTTAGAGATCAGAGAGTGCTTGGGGAACAGATTGCATAGTTTCTCCTGCGCTTCTAGTCTTTCTAGGCGTACACTTTTGGTCTGTATCAGCAACAGGATACTGGATTTGTAGGAACCTTTAGTCTGGCCCAACCGAGCCACTATCATCTTCTGAATGTGAAAGTTATGTATGTTTACCATGGATTTCAGAAAACACGCAGGAAACAGAACTAACGAAATCTATTTAATCTCAAACAATGGACTCACAAAAGGTTTGCTTAATTGATGTGCTGGTCATTTCAGAAATCAATCAAACTTAATATGATGGAGTTTAATGAGTTGCCTTCTGAAATCAATTCTGAAATGTTGACTTCTTCAAGAACCATTGAAAAAGTCTACATCATGCAAGCGATACGAGGCTTATCTTGGCGGCTGCGATTGGCTGTGACAGGATGAAAGTTAATTAGAAAGCTTAACTGGATTAGATAAATTTCTGAGATTCACTAAATGTTAATCCTGACAAAACACTGATGCATAAACCAAATCTAGTACCAAGGCAAATGCAGATGAAAAGACAATTACACCCTGCCATGGTACGCACGCTTTCAGCCACTGCCGCTGTTTAACAATCTCATTTCAGGCGTTTGTCTAGGGTGCTCATGGCTGTTCAGGAGCACTGCTGATTAAACAGGGCTGCCTCAGTGCCGGTTCCCACCCTCCTTGGAGACCATCAGCTGTGACAGGAGAATGAGCCACATTTGCATTCCTGACTAGTGTGACATACTTGGAGTGTGGCCAGCAGGTCGAGGGAGGTTCTCCTTCCCCTCTACACTGCCCTGGTGAGGCCTCATCTGGAGTACTCTGTCCAGTTCTGGGCTCCCCTGTTCAAGAAAGATGAAGAGCTACTGGAGAGAGTCTACTGGAGGGCTACAAGGATGGTGAGGGGACTGGAACATCTCTGCTACGAGGAGAGGCTGAGGGAGCTGGGCTTGTTCAGCCTGAAGAAGAGAAGGCTGCAAGGGGACCTAATATATACTTACACATATCTGAAGGGTGGGTGGCAGGAGGATGGGGCCAAGCTCTTTTCAGTAGTGCCCAGCAACAGGACAAGGGGCAATGGGCACAAACTGAAGCAGAGGAAGTTCCGTCTGAACATGAGGAAGAACTTCTTCCCTCTGAGGGTGACAGAGCACTGGAACATGCTGCCCAGGGAGGTTGTGGAGTCTCCTTCTCTGGAGATATTCAAGACCTGCCTGGACAAGGTCCTGTGCAGCCTACTGTAGGTGACTCTGCTTCGGCAGGGGGGTTAGGCTAGATGACCCACAGAGGTCCCTTCCAATCCCTAATATTCTGTGATTCTGTGATTCTGTGACCACCCCTTCTCCCTCCTCCTGAATCAGATATTGTACTTGCTTCAAAGGTCATGAAAGAAGAGTCAGCCTTTCTGAAAGTTTGACCTAGATTTTTACTAGCTTTAAAAGTCAAGACAGACCCTTTGACACCGATAACGGACTGGAGCCATCTGATGTCCATACTGCTGCTGGGCTGCACTGCCTCAAAGCTGTGCCAGTCAGGCATTAAATTTTATTTCAATTTCCACTTGGTCTTCAAGATCAGCTTGGTATTGCAATAATTTAGAGCACTTCGGGGTGAGAAGGACCATATCTGAGATGAAGGAATACAATCCCCTCACATCAGTGATAAAAGAAGCTCTTCAGAGTCACGGTTGTTGTCTTGGAAGCTAGAAATAGTAAGTCATCAGGTTTTTTGTTTGTTTTTTTTTTCTTGTTTTCATAGGGGAGATTTGCGTAATGATCCAAACTGCTTCTCCTGTATACTTTTGTGTTCTAAGCCCCTATTCATTTAATACTCCTCTAGTTTCAGCATGCGATGAAATTTAGTTTCACTATGGATGAAATTTAGGTCTACAACATGAATAATTATTCTAAATTATAAAACACATCCCTGCCAAAGGCAGACTCTCCAAAGGCAAAATAGGAGTGATCATGTTGTGCAATTTTGAAAAAAAAAAACGTCAGTACAAGCTTGCTTTGTTTTAATGCTGATCATTGACTCAGGCTGTGGCTCTGCTTCTCTCATGATTTCATCTGGCAGATGAAAAGATGCATAAATATCTGGTAAATTCTTCCTGCTCTCAGTTTGCCTGCTTCAGTGCTGCGACTCTGGCCTGTCAATGAGGTTTGGGTGCTCTGGGGGAAATCGGTGTTCTTTCTAGCAAGTTTTCTACATTAAGCAGTCCCCTCTCCCACGTGGTCTTTATGAAATGAGTTCCTTCTTCCGTCTTTATGAAATGAGTGGCTTCTTCAACTACATCAGCAGCAAAAGGAAGGCTAGGGACAATGTGGGGCCGCTGCTGAATGAGGCGGGTGTCCTGGTGACGGAGGATGCAGAGAAGGCAGAGCTACTGAATGCCTTCTTTGCTTCAGTCTTCAGTGCCAAGACAGGCCCTCAGGAATCCCAGGCCCCAGAGGTAAGAGAGGAAGCCTACAGAGAGGATGTCTTTCCCTTGGTTGAGGAGGACTGTATGAGGGATTGCTTAAGTGATCTGGATGTCCACAAATCCATGGGCCCCGATGGAATGCACCCACGAGTGCTGAGGGAGCTGGCGGATGTCATTGCTGAGCCACTCTCCATTATCTTTGAGAGGTCCTGGAGGACAGGAGAGGTGCTCAAGGACTGGAGAAAGGCAAACGTCACTCCAGTCTTCAAAAAGGGCAAGAAGGAGGACCCAGGGAACTACAGGCTGGTCAGCCTCACCTTCATCCCAGGAAAGGTGATGGAGCAGCTTATCCTGGAGGCCATCATCAAGCAAGTGGAGGAAAAGAAGGTTATCAGGAGTAGTCAGCATGGATTCACTAAGGGGAAATCATGCCTGACCAATCTGATATCTTTCTACGATGACATGACTGGCTGGGTAGATGAGGGGAGAGCCGTGGATGTTGTCTACCTAGACTTCAGCAAGGCTTTCGACACAGTCTCCCATAACATCCTCCTAGGGAAGCTGAGGAAGTGTGGGCTGGATGAGTGGTCGGTGAAGTGGATTGAGAACTGGCTGAATGGCAGAACTCAGAGGGTTGTGATCAGCGGCGCTGAGTCTAGTTGGAGGCCTGTAACTAGTGGTGTCCCCCAGGGGTCAGTACTGGGCCCAGTCTTGTTTAACTTCTTCATCAACGACCTGGATGAAGAGTTAGAGTGCACCCTCAGCAAGTTTGCTGATGACACCAAACTGGGAGGTGTGGTAGATACACCAGCAGGCTGTGCTGCCATTCAGCGTGACCTGGATAGGCTGGAAAGTTGGGCAGAGAGGAACGTGATGAGGTTCAACAAAGGCAAATGCAGTGTCCTGCACCTGGGGAGGAACAACCTCATGCACCAGTACAGGCTTGGGGTGGACCTGCTGGAGAGCAGCTCTGTGGAGAGGGACCTGGGTGTCCTGGTGGACGACAGGTCAACCATGAGCCAGCAGTGTGCCCTGGCTGCCAAGAAAGCTAATGGGATCCTGGGATGCATCAAGAGGAGTGTGGCCAGCAGGTCGAGGGAGGTTCTTCTTCCCCTCTACACTGCCCTGGTGAGGCCTCATCTGGAGTACTCTGTCCAGTTCTGGGCTCCCCTGTTCAAGAAAGATGAAGAGCTACTGGAGAGAGTCCAGCGGAGGGCTACAAGGATGGTGAGGGGACTGGAACATCTCTGCTACGAGGAGAGGCTGAGGGAGCTGGGCTTGTTCAGCCTGAAGAAGAGAAGGCTGCAAGGGGACCTAATATATACTTACAAATATCTGAAGGGTGGGTGGCAGGAGGATGGGGCCAAGCTCTTTTCAGTGGTGCCCAGCGACAGGACAAGGGGCAATGGGCACAAACTGAAGCAGAGGAAGTTCCGTCTGAACATGAGGAAGAACTTCTTCCCTCTGAGGGTGACGGAGCACTGGAACAGGCTGCCCAGGGAGGTTGTGGAGTCTCCTTCTCTGGAGATATTCAAGACCCGACTGGACGCGGTCCTCTGCAGCCTGCTGTAGGTGACCCTGCTTTGGCAGGGGGGTTGGACTAGATGACCCACAGAGGTCCCTTCCAACCCCTACCATTCTGTGATTCTGTAATTCTGTGATTCGCTGCCACATTGAAGCAGACTGGGCTGAGATACAATTTAAACACAATAGTGGAAGTAAGCTCTTGCTTGTGTATTCTTTTTTTTGTTTCCCCAAGACCCTAAACTGTGTAGTTTGCACAGCTTTTACAAAGGGTGCGCCTGCATAAAGGGGTTCAGGCATTCTCCAATGCCTCTCCTGCCCCACAGAAGTCAGGTATTCAAGCAGCTGTAGAATGGTGCTGAGGCAGGTTAACTCGGCTCCGCTCCCAGGCATCTGGGCAAGAGCTCCATCAGTTCTGAGCAAGGGCACAGCAAACCTGGGTCTGACAGCACCCACCATCCAGACAGACCCACTGCTAGCATGTTTTAATCAGTCTTCCAAAAACCAGTTTTTCCATTTGCTTAGTACACCCACTTGAGTGCAGCTGAACTTTGGATTTGGACTGTGTGCTCTGTTGAGACAGGAATTCACACTTCATATGTGCTTTATTATCAGTCAGTAAAGGATTATTTACATCTAACTAAGGCCTGAAGATAAGACTGTAATACTGTTAATATTTCAGAAATCTGAACTATTACAGTCTGAGCTGGTCAATAAAGACCTTTCACACTCTGAAAAAAAAGCTGAAATAAATTTCTTTTTCCCATACTAAAATCAAGGCTTTTCAGCAATTCACAAGAAAATCCAGAGAAAGAGAGAGAAGTATACAGCAAAAACAGCCATGATATGTTTTAAAGATAGGCCTTGAACACAGCATGTGAATGTCACCAATAAAGGCTGTAACCTCAGGGTTATTCTGGGGTTGAATGTGGAAGGCGAATTCCTTATCTACGGTTTGGACCATAAAAGTTTCTTGGATGACTTTTTCTTCAGTTAATTTTTTTAAAAAACAAAGCTTTTTCAAGGCGACTTTGAAGACAAAGCAATACCTAGATGATACAGCGTAGAAAAGGAGGTGGGGGGGGAAATCAGGAACCCAGAAAAGATGCAGGGCCCGAACTGCAGGACATGAAGTTAGTGGGTGGCTGCTGTCTCCTGCTTTATCAGGTCACCAAGCACATATATCACTAGCTTGCATTTTAGATAGTTCAAATCTGGCAGGTTCAGTAACTTTATGATTTTTGCATTTGCTTTAGATTGGAGTCGCCTTTTTTTCTGTCTTTTAGGAAGACCACTGTAATTACTGCCTCATTTTCCCATCAGAAGCGTCTGTATTTCGGAGTTCAATACACTGCAGTCTAGCAGCAAATCTGACTGATATATATGTGATTTCTGATATTATCCATGCACAAAAGAATTTCAAGAGTTATATGTATGGAAAAAATGGTAGTGCTGCTGATCTATGAGAGTTTTTTTTTATAGGATCTATTCATAACTTGTATGTGGTATTGTGATAACAGCTACTTTTCAATTCCACCCAGAGGTCACTAGATGGCACTAAGAGCCCCAGAAATTCTTGGTCACAGGCTACAGTAATCAAACCAGATGCCTTAGGCTTCATCCTGTCAATGTTTCATTAAGATTTATAACAATTTTTTACTGAAAGCAAAGCAGTTTTGAACAGCCGTTTATCATAACACGTCACATGTACACTTCTGATGGATACTGATTTCTAATTTTCTCAGACATCAATAATTCATATACTGAAAGGATATGTATCATCCTTGCACTTCTTGAAAGCCGGCTCTAGTTTTCAAGAGCATCCCTTGGAGTCTTTGATTATAAGCTTATTTTATAATTGTGGTATGTAGTAACTTGTCAGATTGATTAATAGAATAGTTTAACAGAGATAGGATCAAACTTAACAGAAGAGAAAAAAATGCTGAGCAAACATCTAAATGGCATCTTTCAAATCTATCCCTGTGCTCTGTGTGCCAAGGACCCAGCAAGGGGACTCTGATCTGAATCCAAATCCAGTGTTTTTATCTCACATCCATCCACATGCGGTCACCAAAGGAGATGATGTCACCTTGGGAGCTTTTATCTGAATCTCTCCGTGGTTGTAGAGTTCAGATAAGCTGAAGCTAAGATACAGGCTCCTTTTTATCCTGTTTTGATATTCCCAAGACAGAAGTTCACTCATTTTTTGCTTAGCTCTAGCAAACTCCTCCCCAGAATTTTGTTGACTTGATCTATGCAATTCATGTTGACTTCTTGTCCATTAAATAGTAAGAAACAACAATTATTTGGGGAAAGTTTCACAAAAAAGCTAGGGGCTAGCGTAAATAAAGGGTGATGGCAAACATTTGTCAATACTCAGTTCTAAACTGTGTTTTGAAAGATCAGTTAGTGTGCAGTGAAACTTCTGAGTAACTAATAGGTGTGTCAGGGGAATATTCTTGCAGTTTAAACAGTCATGGGAATTCAGACTAGGAAAAAAAATACCCTTAAACCAGATCGTGCAAGAAATGTTTGTTCCTCTACGTGGTGCAAACAAGGAGAATTTCTTCAGATTATAACAAACTCCCTGATGTTCTCGTGGCCTTGGTTTTTCTTGCTTTGTTCCTGTGTATTTTCTATGCTTCTAGCTTATTATATGAAATATTTGAAATCTGATTGTTGTAGGCGGTATCATGCAGTTCCTGGTACGCTGGAGGTGTGTTGGCCAGGTTTTCCTGGCCTTTCTGAATTTACTGTGATTTTATGGGGACCTTTATGATTGTTCTTTGAATGATTATCTTCTATTTCAAGGTACAGACTTTGAAGATTCCTTTTAAGCCTTTGCTCCTACTTTCACTCACTACAGATAATAATAGAAAAATTATTATAGTGCAGCACTAGGAGCTGTTGTTGATAAAAATAATAATTTCTCCACCACATATGATGGAAAATGCTGTTTTGCTAAAATCTCTCTATCCCCACACCCTCCAAACTAAAATATGACTGAAAGATGATCAGAACATCTTGACTGTGATGAGGGGAAGGATATAAAATTCATAATGTAGGGTTTCTTAGTTTGAAAAGAAGTAGCTTTATTTAAAAGTAGCATCTTTATTATTATTTTATAAATCCCGGCTTTATTCCCTGTGGATGTAAATGTGGAAGAGCACATTGAATGGTGCTCCAGTGGGGTAACTGAGCTACGAGTCTCCTTCCCAAGGGCAGAATTGGACCCATCGGGTCACAGCTGCCCAGCAGTCTCAGAAACTTTGGCCATAGAGTCCTGAGGGGACAGAAGGGGTTGTGAGCAGAAGCGAGAGTGCAGGATATATTCATAAGAACTTTAACACACACCCTCCAAGAAAATGATTATCCACGGAGAAAACTCTGATTCCAAAGCAGGTTTCTGGTAGAAAAATTAACTTAATCCAAACCTCTTACCAGGTATCTAGTGGAAACTACTTCAAACTATATATGTTTATTATAAGAAAACAATTAGTGTTACTGAAGCGAGAAATTGACTTTGCATTGGAAGGAGCTGCTGAATATTATAGACCTACTATAGCAAATCTCACACTGAGTTGTGAATATGACAGTGCCTATGAAGCTTTTAGTCTCTCCAAATCATGAAGGGTACATTTTGGAGCGTGGCGTGCAAAGGAGGTAATTCTCAGCACTTTGGATAAATGACCCTTCCTTCCTTCTAGCTGTAGAGGATGAATCAATTAGCTCTTTCCTGCAGAGGGAATTACAAAGAAATCCTTTTAAATTCAGTTCACAATAATCAGAGCTACAATACATACCACTTCTACAGCCATGTCCATAATTGCAAGTATCACATTATTGGTGAGAAGCAAAGCATTCATAAAATGAGAAGGACCCATTTACACATAGTCCTCACATGATTGTAACATCTGCAAGAGGTGCAAGAGGAAACAGAAAAAAGAAAATTTAGACTTTCCAGGCAGTAAAGTAATTACAACGAAAAGTCCTAAAAAATAATTTCACTACTTGCTCCGTAACCTGCCAAACACCTGCCAGCCCCGCAATGATGGCTCCTGCTGGAGCTGAGTCAGTTTGGCATTCTGAAGCGTTCAGCATGTTTCAGGACAGCATCTTGCTGAGCCTGATACTCCATATGAATAGACAAAATCGCCAGTGATTGCAATCCCTGAAGGGAAATATTGCCTTCCATTGTATCTAGATCTTATCACCTAAAGTGAATATAATTTGAAAAGATGCAAGTGGATGTAATCAGCTTGGAATGTGCATTGTGCAGTTCTTGAATCGGACTTGCAACACGACTTTCAGTTAAATTACATTACTGAAGCCATTAGAACTGTCTGAGTGAAAAGAAAATGATATGTGCAATCATAAGAAAATCTTGAATCTTAAGGTTTACTTTGGGAAAGCTTTTCCCTGTCAGCCTTTATCTTCCACAATCAAACTTTTGTGTAAACATTCAAAGAAATTTCTATTAGTGAGCTTATATTAATAATCAAAAAGCACCACAGACACACACCAGACATGAGACAAAATGCTTTTCCCAGATACTATGAGATACTGTTTCTGTTTCTCTTCTGCTTGTACAGTTCTTAAATCCTGTTCATAGCTTTTGCTACAAAGTTGAGATTCAAAGGTTCCTGCTTTTATCAGGAAAAGATTTGCAAATAACTTATTTAAATCTTAACATTTTTATTACAAGCCACTAATATTGCACACCCAGGCAAAGTCTGAGCAGTGTATTTTGGAGGACTGTAGTAGTCCAGTCAGAGTTCAGCCAACGAAAATGTAGGAAATCTCTCCTTCTTCGTGGATCCCTACTCCCAGTCTCCAAGTACGATTCACCTAATCCCTAGGAACCATATGCTATTTATGACTGCACTTCATTTTGTTACTGAACCAAATACAGTACCATTAATGCCATGCTAAGGACTAGCAGCTACTCCAAATAGTATTTTATTTGCACTTTTTTACAGCAAAGATTTGTTCTGTTCATTAAGAAATTCTTCTCTGATAGAATTTGGTGGGGCTTTTCCCACTACCTTCAGCTAGACCAAGATGCTACCCAGTATATTTTGTTTCCACGCACAGCTTAACAAAACATTTGGTGTATTCATTGTTTCACTAGAGTGATAAAATTCCAAGCGATTTCTTTGGGGACAGGACATTAGCACACATATTTGCTTATTTTGTGTGTAGTAGGCTTTTTCCCCGGGACGAGACTTTCATAGACAACAGCAGCCAATAAACACAGGCATCTGTTTCTTTTCTTTGCTGATGCTGAGTTTTCTCCTCATTTTATTATCTGCTCATATCTTTGTATTTGGACATTTGTATCAGTTGGAATGCTATTTACAGTCCTGAGAAACAGTAGTTTCTACTTCTGTACCATCCGGTTCTCCTACTCAAAAACTGAGCAGCATATGTGTCCCTCTCATCCTCTGTTGTTTTTACACGGCTAAAGAAGTCTGAAATTTTCATAATAAAGAGAAGCATTTAGAAAGAATATCATAACATTGCATATTATTATGTGAGCCAAGCAGTAAGAGCTTCCTTCAGGCTGATCAATAGCCTCAATGCAAGGGAGCACAGAATCACAGAATCACAGAATAGTAGGGGTTGGAAGGGACCTCTGTGGGTCATAGAATCATAGAATCATAGAAAGTTTTGGGTTGGAAGGGACCCCTAGAGGTCATCTAGTCCAACCCTCCTGCCGAAGCAGAGTCACCTACAGCAGGCTGCAGAGGACCGCGTCCAGTCGGGTCTTGAATATCTCCAGAGAAGGAGACTCCACAACCTCCCTGGGCAGCCTGTTCCAGTGCTCTGTCACCCTCAGAGGGAAGAAGTTCTTCCTCATGTTCAGACGGAACTTCCTCTGCTTCAGTTTGTGCCCATTGCCCCTTGTCCTGTTGCTGGGCACTACTGAAAAGAGCTTGGCCCCATCCTCCTGACACCCACCCTTCAGATATGTGTAAGTATATATTAGGTCCCCTTGCAGCCTTCTCTTCTTCAGGCTGAACAAGCCCAGCTCCCTCAGCCTCTCCTCGTAGCAGAGATGTTCCAGTCCCCTCACCATCCTTGTAGCCCTCCGCTGGACTCTCTCCAGTAGCTCTTCATCTTTCTTGAACTGGGGAGCCCAGAACTGGACACAGTACTCCAGATGAGGCCTCACCAGGGCAGTGTAGAGGGGAAGAAGAACCTCCCTCGACCTGCTGGCCACACTCCTCTTGATGCATCCCAGGATCCCATTAGCTTTCTTGGCAGCCAGGGCACACTGCTGGCTCATGGTTAACCTGTTGTCCACCAGGACACCCAGGTCCCTCTCTGCAGAGCTGCTCTCCAGCAGGTCCGCCCCAAGCCTGTACTGATGCATGGGGTTGTTCCTCCCCAGGTGCAGGACCCTGCATTTGCCTTTGTTGAACCTCATCAGGTTCCTCTCTGCCCAACTTTCCAGCAGTCTACAGCCCGGGGAAATGAGCTCAGTGAACAGGTATCCATCTAGGCTAATCTTTTAAAAAACCTCCCTTCCTTCTGCAATCTGGATGCCTTAATCAAGGCACCATTAAAGAGCTTCAACCTGCCCCTGGTTCACAGCCTTCTAGAGTCAGGACTGGAAAGGAAATGCTGAAGTCTTCATTACTCTTCTCTGTGAAGGGATTCATACTCCCTTCTGGGTCCTCAAATTCATGGCTCATGGATTGGACTACACCTGTTTAGAAGCTGCCAGATCCAGTAGCCCATTCGAGGTGAGGCTGCCACAACTTCACGGCCCCAAGTCCAGCCAGTAGTGAGGTGGAGCATGTACACACAACAGGCACACACACATGCACTCAGTACATACACCCGTGTATACATATATACGTAGATATATCTGCACATGTACATGGCTGGCCACACAGACAGAAAACACAGCACCTAAGTGAGCACAGCACAAAAGGCCTGATCCTGTTCCCTCTCCAGCTGATCAGGATGAAAGCCTGCTAGTGGAAAATATGTAAATATATATATGCATATGACCAGTAGCTGCCTCTGGATCCCAGTCTCCCCTTGCTGCCGACACTGGGACATAGGCACCCCTGGGCCACCCCAATCTAGTTGCTGCTGCTCTGACCTGCATGCACACACACACAGAGACACCGTGGGGATCAGGCACAGGGCATTGCCAGACACAACAACCTGGTTACTCAGTTTATCTACTTTCCCCTCTATTTTTCCACATTTGCTCCTCCTCAAATTACCTTGATGCCTCCCTTTGCCCCATCTTTGGTTCCTCCCCTAAATAGCCCATAATAAGTCTTTCACACACCCAAAATATTCTTCCCAGCAATACCATAATGGATCCCATGCCCTTGGAGGCAGGAATTCCCCCCCTCAGTCTGTAAGGGGAGCAAGGGAGAGCCTCCCCAGTGATGGGGCTGAGTGCTCTCCTGTGGTAGCCCAGAGAGTAGGTGCTCTTGGCTGGCATTGATGAGGTTGCTGGCTTCCTCTGCCTTACATTGCTTCCCTACTCCTTCATGTTTATGGAGATTAGCCTTAAATCACATAACCTAAAAGTCTCATTTTGCACAGAAATCGTTACTCACTAGGCTAAAGCGAGCGTGAGTCAATCATCCTGATCTTACGTGAGCCTTGCTATCACCCAAGAGAAACCTGAGTCTTCCAGCAGCGTGGTGATGCCAGATAAGACATCCACCTAACAGAGCGCCTGAGTTTAAATCCTGTGGTCCCGTCAGACCTTTACAGGTAGGTAGGACAGTCTCTGCTCTCATCAATGCTTTGTGTATGGGTTAGAGTAGGGGTTAACCTCCTTCCAGGTGCCTGAGTCATCAAATCACTGACTCATTCTCACAACCCCCACCTCTTCCGACTACTGCTTTGATGAACCCACCACCTCCAGCACAACATGCACCACCGCATATGCAGCAAGTCTGGATGCTCTTCTGAGAGTTTAAGCTTGCAGCTTCCAACCCTCTTTAGCAGAAGAAGAAGCAGAACCCAAATTCTTTCCTCTTGAATACTAACCCTTGAACACCTGCACAAAAAGAAGAAAAGCACTGCCAGCCCACTCTCTAGCCATGTATTTGGGAGAGATCTGTCTAGTCATTATAATATAAATGCCTACTGGGCTCAGTCCCTGTCTGAGAAACACTTTACAGAATCGTTTTGTGGCTTCTTGTGAAGTAGTTACTGAGCTTCTGTAGATGCCAGAACTTACAAGAAAAAACTTCAAATACCTGGGCAATATTTTTCATTGGAAACATGAATACCTGTGGATTTAAAGCATCTTGAGGATTAGATGGCAATTTTTAGGAGCTGGATTTTGGGTGTCTATCTGCAATGGAAATTTGGAACAAAGTGACTGAGACAGCTTACCCTTCTGTACCTATGAAGCCTATCTGGCATCTACCTTGTTATCCTGATGGGCTGGCTGAACCTGATCTTTGCAGACTAAAAATAGGCTACCAAGTACATGCAGAAATGCCTTAGTCCAAGCTGCTAAGCCTGTGAGCTTTCACATCCCCATCCAGCACATGTGCAGGCATGTCTTCAAAGCGCTCAGCAAAAAGCATGAGCACCCGGCATCTGTTCCAAGAGATAACCACAGCTTCAGACAGTGAGTCACGCAGTGAGTCACCACCTGAACAGGGACTTCACCTGTGTTTCTAGAATTTCAGCATAATAAACTTGAAATATTTTTTGGTTTACTTTAGTATGAGAGAAATAAATTCAACGCTTTCAACTATGATGCTCCCACCTTTTCTTCTTTAGCTTTGCAACCTCACGCCCACTCTTACTTGTATCTAGTCTTTAGAAAAAAAATATTAGAAGAATAGTCTTTTCTTACCTCGTTAATCTACAGATTTGCTTTTTTCAGCTGTGGCTTTAACAAGCATGTGAAGAAAATACGTTTTATTTTGGATAGCAAGTCAATATTTCTGTCAGCAAAAGTAAAGTATCTAGTATATGGGTGTCTCCTTGGAAAGACTAAATAATCCTAGAAATTCTACTCCAGCAGACTGACACTAAAAAAAAAGCCCCAGCTAATGTGAGCACACTAATGATTAATATTATTTCTTCTAGCCAAGGTTCTCAGGGCTTTTTGCAGGTGTTACTCAATAAAAGGTTCCTCACAGCCTTGTGAGAAAGACAAGCATTACTTTCCCCACTTTCTGTATAAATAAACAAGCTCAAGCAAGGTTAAATGACACCAGGTAACACAGGAAAGTTTCAATCCTAAATTACTGCAGTACCTGCTCCACTGGAAGAAATCGCTGATATCAGAAACTCCCAATGCTATTTTATAGTCAAAATGTATGAAATGACCCATCTGTGGATTCATCATTAACATACAGAACTATCTTTCCGGCCACAGACAGCAAACCTATGTAATTAACCCGGGGTTCATTTACCATGCATTTTTAAGAAACAGAAGGCAGAGAAGATGAACTTTCCTCTTTCCCATTAACCAGGCTGTCCTAAGGAAGATACGATGGGCAGTGTCACAGCCTTGCCTAAGCACTCTGCACTAAGAGACAGGCTTATTTCACCTGCAGACTAACAAGCTGCTGGTAATTGATCAGAGGTTCTCACTGCAAATGTGATGTATAATGTGTCAGTCAGGCTTCAGGCTAGGTTAATAAGAGAAAATTTTTTTCCCTGGCAAATGGCAGGGAAGGAGCAAGCACCCTGGCAGTCACCTGCCTTGGCTGACGTGTAGCAACATTAAGGTTCAAAAACCCACTAGTGTGCCTGAACCATTAGAGACAAAACAACACATCACCCTAATTAAAATGCAGCTCTGGAAGCTGCCCTTCAGGATTAATGGTATGTGCAATGCTGGCTTGATTCTGTTTCGTACACGAGGGAGAGTGATTATGCAGAGTCATGAGTTCACTTTATAGATGAAGGAATAATATTAATGATGGAGCTTTTGGAAACAACAAAGCGTGTGCAAAGTTTTCCTTGTAGGATAGGAGCTCATACTGTCGGTGCTGAATAAAAGCTTATTATGTACTAAAAGGGTTTATTTTTAGTGGGCATTTTTAAAGTCTTTTTTCTGCATTAACCTGTACCTGCTATAAAGTATTACAAGAACTTGCATCACTTTTATTTTGTAATTGTGTTTTTCTTCAGAAAATAAGCACTGGCATTGTGTTGGCAGCAGGTGGGTCCCCTCTGTTCCACCGTATTTTGGAAGTGTTTCGAGGCAGAGGTGACCAGGCAGCTGGACAGGCCGCAGGACTGCCAGGGAGGAAGGGGAGAAGGACAAAAGGCCACAGCCCGTGAGCCACATTCCCCAGGTGATAGCCACAGGACGGCAGGCCACCAACTGCTCTTGCCTCTGTCATGGGAGGGCCGGGCGTTGTGAGACAGTAGTTGTTGCAGGACAAGTGGCCCCAGCACATGCTATGATCACCACTCTGCCCTTCCACGCCCCCCAGATGTGTCAGGGGCTGCAAACCCGGGTTCCCTGGGGTCTTCCCTCAGCCATCCATCCTGCCTTCTGACCTGCTGCACCTTGTTTGTGGAAGAAATGGCCAATTCACTCTGAAGTGGCAAAATTCAGTTTACTAGCGTTGCAGAGGAGCCCAAGACGAATGTGCGTGGCTCTCCATACTCTGAACTTTCCTCTCAGCTGCTGTGACTGTGTTATCCTTGTTCGCAAATGTTCCCACGCTGAAGTAGTCATCAGGATGAAAGAGGTCTTCAGTCTCCCCTGCACTTAGCTTTGATTTCTAGAAAGTGAAAGAAACTTTATTTTGGAGCATGCTATAAATAAGTACCTAATAAACCAGAAGGCAAAGGCAAACACTACAGTGAAGGAGAAATAACGGCTCCATTTCATGTTCTTTCTCCTGTGTAAATCTACAGAAATCATCCTCAGGAAGCAGGAGGGGATAAGGCAGATTTGGGGAAGCAGAACATGTTGAGGAATTGCAGCCTTACAAATGAAAGCCAATCTTGAATCACAGAATCACAGAATAGTAGGGTTTGGAAGGGACCTCTGTGGGTCATCTAGTCCAAACCCCCTGCCGAAGCAGGGTCACCTACAGCAGGCTGCACAGGACCTTGTCCAGGAGGGTCTTGAATATCTCCAGAGAAGGAGACTCCACAACCTCCCTGGGCAGCCTGTTCCAGTGCTCCGTCACCCTCAGAGGGTAGAAGTTCTTCCTCATGTTCAGACGGAACTTCCTGTGCCTTGAAGTAGCCTTATGCTGCACAGCACCACCCTTTTGCTTTCCATGCTAGCAGGACAGGTGCTGGAGAGGGAAGGGCAAGCAGGCACCCTGCACCCTAGGGTGATCCTCAGGAAGCTCTACAGCCAGCAGTAAGCAGGGCCCCTAGAAACCCACCACAAGAGCTTTGCAAAACCTCCTCATCAGTCCGCAATTTTTCTTCTTTTGGGGGATATGCTGCCACTGGAAGCGGTGTTATGCTCTGCAGTAGTGATTTTTTTTAACTAGAGTGTTACTGCAAAGTTCAGTAATCATTCATCTGAAGGTTTCTGACAGCAATCTGCTTCATTCAGTGCTTGGGCTCTAATTGATAAACAATGTAATCTAAAACCCCAGAAACAGAGTAAAACCAGCAGTTGTTGGATCTCCATTCTCCTGAGGCAAAAATTAACATGATTAGTCACTATCTTGCTCAGTTCATCTTTTTCCTGTTCCCTGTTGACTAATATAGTACTGAGAAGGCACTATAGCTCATATACTCATTAGCACTCATGGGCAAAATGGTGAACATCTTGTAATGGATTTCAGAAGCGTCCTTGAACTAGAGGCATGAAGATGCAGATGAGACACTGAAATACACTCTGAATTTAAAGAGACACTTTAAAAATCACATCCATTCACGTCTAATATTGTGTGGACAAGTCACTAAAAGGAAAATATCCTAAAGAAATGTCTCATATGCGGAAATCAGCAGAAAACCAGACACAGAAGCAAGGAAAGAACAGTCTTGTGAAGGCAATCGCCTTCCATTTCAAAACCTCTGCTTCTCCCAAGAGTTCCTTCATTGCCACAGAATATAATGCTAGTACAGCTGTGCCTGCTTTTCCTTGCAAATTTTTAATTCAGGCTGGGGACATCAAAAACAGTAGCAGCCTAAGAACATTTCCTAGTGAAAGAGGAAGACCAGATGTCAAGTACTACAGCATTTGACTTAAATAAATCCAGAGAACAACCTCTCTTGACACGAATCAAGAATCTTAAATAAGGTCACACTGCCTAAATGATAGGATGTCAGGTTATTCTTTGCAAATAAAATATCTAATGATTTTTGAGGAGTTTGCCTCTCTGTGGATGATCTGTGATACGAATTTTACCCTGATAACTGCAGTGGTGCTGACCACAATTCTTCCTTGTCAATTTTTGCAGCCATTTTTTTTGTCCAGCGTGTACTTGCACATTGTGAACTTCAGCAAAGAATACTTTGTGTGTGTAGATCAGGCTGTGTGCAGACCAGGCTCTTCTGGGTGGTGTGCAGATCTTGTCAACAGTTTTCAAAAGGACATTCAGCCAGAGCAAGCAATTGCCAAGAATAGGGAATAATTAGTATGTCAGCCAGACCGCTCTGGAAAAGCAGGTTCCCAAAACAAATCTGTCCTGATTTGCAGCATTAGGACATGGCTTTGCCCTAAGCTATGCTTGGAGCAGCTGGTCTGCTCCTTCTCGAAAATGCATGAGCCAGCGTTTTTCCCTGGGAAGAGACAAAAAAGGTGACGCCACACTCAGCTCTTCCTCCCTGCAAGGCAGTAGCATTCCCAAGCCTCTGTGCCTCTGAGACACAGAGATGCTTTGTCTGGGAAGTGTAGCCATAAAAAGCCAGATAGATTAGCTCACACTTTTGCCACCACTAGTTTCATGGCAGCTGTCAGAGACTAGTATTTATTCCCATCTTAGAAATATGTATTCGCAAAGACGTCGTTGCACGCCCACTCACATAAATGCACTAAAGGGAGGGCAATTGCTCAGACCTTCAGAAGGTGTTTCCAGCTGGGCATTCCGTACGTCTCCCTTTGCTCTCTGCCCAGGAAGGACTGACCGAGGCATCCAGATTGCATTAGCTGGTTAAATGACTTTGCAACACATTACAACAGTGGGTTCGTTCTGCTCTGACTTTTGCCACAACTCCTCCATAATTAAATAGGGTAAATGAGCTTTTCTTTCTGTCCTAGAGACAGTTTTGTCTGGATACAGCCCCATATTTCCCTCCAATTTCTGCCTTTTGACGCAATGCAGAGATTCATTCCTGTGAAAATATCTTTTCTGAAACTGAATCCCTTTGACTACTGAAAGCCAAATTTTGCAAAGGGAAGGCAAATTAGAACATTTTAGCGGGTAGTAAATGGACAAACGAGCTAATTTTTTTTTCTCAGAAGGGGTCCTTGGCTTGTGGTTGAATGATTTTGGATACTAATCTACTAAAAATAATGTGGTGTCTTGCATTTCAGTGACAGGATTGTTATTGTACAGATAGTACTTCAGGCTGTATGAGAGAATGCGGTTTAGTAGGTCATGCCCTTGAGGATTTTTTTTTAACAGGAAATAACTTTTATAAAACCAAGAATGAGTTAGTAAGATATTAATTCCTCATGCTCTTCTGCAGTGAGAACACCCAAAGGCACACTGACATCGACGGGTAATTTTTTATTCAGTGAGCATAATTTTGCATCATGCTTAAGACTAAATTAGTTCACAGCATCTTCTTGCAGTTCATATTTTTGCAGGCATTAACTGTGTGGTTAACTCTGGTATTCCACAGGAGATAATGTGCCTCCTGCCATAGGTCTCCATTGCAGCTTCTGGAGTCTGTAGGAGTATCCTGATGACCAGTGATATGCTCCATTTATTGCTGTGTGAATCCACCCATTCCACTGCAGAAAAGAGCAGGTCTCCGGTAATTGTAAAAGTGCCACACATGAGAATTTCCCAAGACTGAAAGTGACAAAAGCATTATTAGCCCTGAAGGCTAAAGCTCACAGATGGAGAGAGCTCTTTGATGCCATCTACAGAGGACAGAGGGAGGGAATGAAATGGGCACGCAGATTCTGCATGACTTCAGGCTGGGACAAGCAGGTGGGATTTGGCCAGAAATCCTTTGAATTTCTCGTGTAATGCCGGTGTGGTCTGCCTGGCAACCTGTAGTCAAATATGGCATACAGCACACTTCCATCTGATCTCTTCCCTGCAGCAGACGGGATAGCTATTCAAGTATGAATGACACTTCAGGAGACAAATGCCTCCTCTGCAGGCTATCAATGAGCTGCCCCAGTGCTGCTGCTGCCTCCAGCAGGCAGGGACAGGAGCCAGACCTTCCAGCCATTGCTGCCTTCTCCCACTTTCCCCTTACTGTCTACAGCAACAGTGGATCTGCCTGAGACAGGCATGAGGTGCAGCTGATACTGCTCTTGGTGGCAAGAAGTTGAGGTAGCAACAGATTCCAGGAGGTGAGAGTGGCCAGTGGAAAAAGAAGAGAAGGATGCCAAAAAATGGTGAGTTTTTAAAATGCCCTGAGTGAGCACACTGCCTTATCCAAACTAAGTTTGGGGACTCGAGTCAGGGCAAGTTTTGAGATGTCTTCTTAAGGAGAAGGATATCTCTGGTACTCCAACATTTCCCAAGTGTCCTTGCAGAGCTGAAACCCAGTCTTTGATCTGAGGAGTTGCTCTCTCCTTTGTCCAGATGCCACTGACGAGAAACCATCCTGGCTGTGGAGCATTGTCCTGCCTCAGGTGGGCATTGCCTGGAGAAAAGGACAACAGAAACCGGGAGAGCACCACCCCCAGAGCTGAAGCTGCTGGCGTAGATAAAAGAGCGGCTCGAGCGCAGAGGCAGTATGGCATGGAAGGCAGAAACACGGTGCTGCTGCTGGCAATACTGCAGCTGCAGGGCACCGTACCAAGGTAGGAGCATCTCCAAGGCTCCTTTGCAGACAGCAGGCAGTTGGAAATGCATCTGCCTGAAAATAACCCCGGACCCAGAAACTCCACTAACCACTGACAGCCACCTGAGGGCAAAAGGAAGAAAAGCTCAAGGGTCAAAGGAACCCTCACTGTGCAGTTCACTACTCACATATGGAAACTGTTCAGTTCTTCCTAAGCTCTCCTCAGGCAAGGAAGGTTTTCCTGTCCCCCCAGCAATGTATTCGGTGCTTGTCAGTGATAATGTGCTTTCCATTAAACCCGGTTAGGGAGGCATTTGACTTTCTTGGGTATCAGAGTGAAGCTCAGCACACTTTGGGTTTATAAGTTTACTGAGGCTTTGAATCCTGCCCTCATTCGTGGCTTTCAAAGTCTAAGATTGCTTCAGAGCAACACGAGATACCATTTACTGGTAAGAAAAATTACTCATATCCCTAAGGCCTTGTGTTATTCTCCACAATCCTGATTTTAGTTTAGCAGATTAGCCAGTAGGTCATAAAGTGAGGGACAGAATGGCCCCGTTCATACACTCCCAAGCAATAGGCAAACTTATCCCTCTCTAGGTAATTCCTGTAAGGGTGTTTCATTTGACTTACTGGCTCTAAAGGGACAGGGGAAACATGAAAGGTTCACTTTCTGTGTTTCTCAGGACTAAGGCCGAAGAATGATTATGGCTGGAGAGCTGTTTTTTCTAGCATTATATGTGGTCAATGCATCTGGTGCCTTTGTAAATGTTTTTAGGGAACATTCCAGCATTTGCAGAAAATCATGTCAGGTTTGAGTGTTTATTTTCCAAAGAGATCATGTACTGGTGTTCTTTCATAATGGCTATTTCTATTGTACCAGATGACTGATGGAGCATTAATCAGCTTATCTGATGGTCTCTGTGTGCTAGAGTGACATTTTCTCACGCTATTGCTATTGATCCATTACCGTCCCATTAGCTTACAGAATTGACTTATGGAGCACTTTGGATGTAAGAAAAGCAGTTACTACACAAAAGTGCCCTCTATTTTTATTACCACACTAGAGCTAAATTATCAAGGGTTAGCTTGACACCACTGATGTACAAGAAACTGTAATCTGTCTGCCACTTAGCCTTGTAGGTATGTGATACATCTGCATATCCCCATGGAGCTAGTGCTGACCTGAAATGGGGTGTCTGCTGCTGGTAATAATGTCTCTCTGTTGAATATTAACAAATTAACTTTCTATAGGATCATGAAAGATAACACGGAGTCTAAGTACAGAATACGCTAACTTTAACAATATTTACAGTTCTCAACAAGACACTTTAATTATTGACATCAAGTGCCTCGGTCCGCTGTCAGTTCCTGCTCCAGCAATCACAAGCGTAAAGATGGTGTATTGAAGAATTTTTTTACACAGTCTATTTTGGACAAAAAAATATGGGAAGGAAGAAAAAGAGATGTAGAGCCTCAGAAATTTTCCAGATGATACTTTTGGCTTCAGCAGACACAAAGCTTAGCTTCTTTTTCACTCTCATATCTGGAGCCTGAACATGCTTTCACTGAAGACAGATGAAAAAACACCACTGCTGTCCCAGGAGGATGATCAATCCCCGTAGCTCACGTTTTGACAACCAGGACCTGAATAAATACCAGGTCTTTCACAGGCAGGACTAGCTTTGGGAAGAGGCAAAGCAGATAATTGCCAAAAGGTCTATACTGGCTTAGCAGCCGTAGCAAAACAGGTCTTACATGGCCCCATTTGTTCTGACTGGTTCAGAGCACAGAGACCAAGCAAGCTCCACAGCCCCGGCAGCACCCAGCTCTCTGCTGCTGCCTGCACCCCTGCCTTTGTTAGCCCGCCTTGTGCCCCGCGGGGAGAGCAGCCACGCTAGCAAGAGGCTTCCCAAGCACGCGGGTGAGAGCAAAGAGGAGACCCAGCGGTGGGCAGCACTGCCTGTCTCGCCTTTTGCCTGGTCCGTGGCATGGCATTGCGTGAGTGGGGCTGGGCACAGCAGGTGGGAGGGTAAAGAAAGGCTGGCACTGACTGGATCCAGGCATGGATATAGCAGATTCATGACTGCCCCTGCTGCGAAGGGTCTTTGCTCAGCCTCGGGGCTCCAAGCTGAGCATGGAAGATGGCACTTTAGTGAGCAGCTTTGCTGCTGCCGTGAAATCAATTTTTTATGATCCAGTATGAATTCAAAATAATGAACTTAATCCGAGGGCTGGAGCACCTCTCCTATGAGGACAGGCTGAGAGAGTTGGGCTTGTTCAGCCTCGAGAAGAGAAGGCTGCGGGGAGACCTGGTTGCAGCATTTCAGTACTTAAAGGGAGCCTATAGGAAAGATGGGGACAATCTTTTTAGTAGAGACAGCAGTGACAGGACAAGGGGTAATGGTTTTAAAATAAAACAGGGTAGGTTTAGGCTGGATATAAGGAAGAAATTCTTTACAATGAGGGTGGTAAAACACTGGAACGGGTTGCCCAGAGAGGTAGTGGAGGCCCCATCCCTGGAAACATTCAAGGCCAGGTTGGACAGGGCTCTGAGCAACCTGATCTAGTTAGCGGTGTCCCTGCTCGCTGTGGGGGGCGTTGGACTAGATGACCTTTAGGGGTCCCTTCCGACCCAAAACTTTCTATGATTCTATGATTCTATGATTCTTCAGCTGTGGGGCAGAAAACCGCATTTGCCTGCTTTGCTGAGGTTGGTGAGCCTATCTCTCTTGCTGGGGCTGGAGTGAATGGAACAGCTTTGTGCAACACAGTGTGAGGGACTGCCAAAGAGATCCGTCTGACACTGCCAAGAGGACTGTCACAGCTGCCCCAAGTGCATGCAGGACATTCAAATCGCCCTTTTGCTGCATTTAGGCAGTCATTTATACCACTGCAGTCAGCTGCTAGCAAGGCAATTTACCTTCATTTCAGACATGAGAAAAGTAACTAGTCCATAATGCACAGCAGTTGTGAATCCAACGCAAAAGAGAAAACCTAAGACATGACTGACACCTCGGTTAACAAGTTAAAGGAAATAGATTCTGCTTAAACTCCACATTCTCTGTCAGATATGTGTATCATGGAGTATATCTTACAAAGGGATTAGAATTTGTCTCTTAATTTAGATGAAAGCTTTCAATATAAAATTTATCAGAACCTTTATAAACATGGTCTATATTTCAAGGAATCAAAAGTCCTTTACAGGCTTCCGAGATAAGGCTCAGTTTCTCTTAAAACGAATAGTGCTAAGAAACAGGCTTTGTTCTTGCCTGACTCCTAGATCTTGCATCAGTTACCAACAGTTCTGAATCCAAACCTCTTTGACAGTAAAAATGACTGCAGATGGTTCCCAGAAATGGGCTCTCGGGGGCAGGGACAATACATCTTTCCATTTTTGACTGTGTCGGGATCTCCTAGGTTTGTGAAACTGCTGCAAAAATGAGTCTAAAAACAGGTAGTCTGGAAAAGTAGGCCTGGGACAAATTTGAATCAAAATGAATCTTAATACTGTGGTTTTGGCAAAGAGATGAAGAAAATAGATTGGATTTTGTAAACTGATTATACTTTGTCCTGAGCTTTGGCAGTGTCTCTGCAAAATCTGTTTAATTCCTTGCTCTTTTGGAGAAACATCTTTTCCTTTATGGAGATCATTCATTTTAAATGAATAATTGCTTTGTACTGTTACTTCATTTTTTATTTAAAACACATTTCATAGGCAAATTCTGTATTCCCTCTAGATTTTATGAATCATATACTATATATTAAATCTGTTTTACTTAAACCAACAAATTTTCTCTTTCGAAAGCTAGGAGCTCTTCAGCACCATAAGAACTCAGCAATATCTAAGCAGGCAGGTGATAATTACCCTGTTTCTTTACCGTGCCTGTGAATCTAATGCACATTCATTGGAGCTGTACATGCAAGTCTGAGTAAAACCTCATTCTTCAAGGTGATCAACAGCTTGCCTAGCACCTGGAGGTGGTAAGAACCACTTCAAGGTGCTGAGCTCCTGTAAGAACTGGGAGCCTCTGCTATAACCCAAGGCTTCTCCAGCTGCTTGGCAGAGTTTAATGCGTCCGATATAAATTCTGTCTCAGAGTGAGAAATCCCTTTATACTCATCTGTCTAATCTTTATCTTTCACTCTTGGCCATCCAAACTTAACAGAGAACTGTGAGTGTTGTCAGAGTTCTAGGGGTGACAACTGCTGAATTTGTAATCACCTTCCTACACCTTATTTAAAAAAATAATATATATAATTTTATTATTGTAATTTAATGTAATAATGAGCATGTATATAATAACTCTATGCCATACAGCAAAGTATTAGACCAAAATCTCACACTCTAAATTCTTTAACTAGCTTGAGTCTTTTATGACTTGGCTAAAACTGGGAGTACGGGTTCTTTTTTTTTTCAACAGTAGTTCTCCATACTCCTGTATTGGCAGTTGCTGTTCCATACCCTGATGTACTGGAGAAAAAAGAATAGGCAATAATTATCTGAGATACAATTTCATGATTACAATGATAGCATCCAGGACTCAGTCACTTCTTTTTAGTTGTTACTGCCCTCTTTCATGTTGTTTGTTGTCTTTCTGACAAGTGCATAGAAGACATTTGGTGTCCAACATACATGATAAACACTTGTCCAAATGTTGTATGCCCAGACAATCAAAACTTCCACTAAGGTTTTAAGTCTGGTAGTGTTATTGTAAGCCTTGTGTCTTTAAAACACTACCAGCTCAGTCCACTGTATACTCTCCCTGGCTAAGAGCCTTCTGCTATAGTGTTTCAATTTCCTATGGATGCCACTGCACAGCATCCACATTTCTGCTCCCACAGGAATTCAATTTCCTAATTGCATTCATAAATCACTGTATTCTTTAGGTACATCGCTCAAGACTGAAGTTCTCAAGATAGGATCGAGGACACCTAGGCTGGTGCTTGCGTTATTACAAGAGAAGACCAAATTTTCACAGCTATTTCAATGGTGCAGTATTTTTGAAGTAGCATTTTGCTTTTCTTTAGCACTGCATGGTACTTGAAGAACCTGTAATTATGGATTTTCTGTTCAAAAAAAGGAGAAATTAAATTAGTTTTGAAGCCTCCTCTCAAAAATTAGGGGCCAGAGAGTACAATCCATTATTTAATTCTATTACAATTTTCTGCGTGTATCAGTGTTGTGCATCAAAACGCATTGCCAGAAGCTAGCTGAAATTTGCTGTAGACATTTCACTTTCTGCAGAGAGTATTTTGTTCACCATTACATTTTGTTCACCAGGAGCACTAAATTAAAAGAACATTTTCCCCACAGTTGTCATGCTATGACTTATCAAAATTGATTCCATGTAGTTGTTGTGCTATGAAAATTTGTACCTACCATAAACTGATGCAAATACACAGAACACAGACTGGGGATACAGAGCTGAACGTGCAACACAAAACACAGCAATGTCTATGGGTGCCTGCACTGAAGTGTTGAAAATTCACAGTGAAGTTCTTGCTCCAGGAAAGTTTTGCCATTTATGTCCCCCTCAGACCCATATGTGCTCTGAATCTTTATGAACAAAAAAAGAATAAGAAATTCCCTAGTGGGTGTCCTTAAAATAAAGATCTTTGTCCACAAATCAACCCCTTCTAAGCTGATTTACTTTTATATCTTAATGCTTAGAATATATTTTAGTCTTTAAAATAAGAAGGGAACATCTGCTCACATACCACGCAACCATTTAAAATTTTTAATAAATAGAAAGGGTAATAAAAGATAAGACATAGAAGCAAACATGTCTAATTGTTATAAAAAGCTGATTTTAACATTAGTTTACAAAAATATTACATAATTATGCTTTCTTTCTAGAACAATGTGGTCCCCCCATATCCGACATTTACTGCTGTGACTCCCTTAGCTGTTTAAGGGATACATTAAGTGAAAGCTCTGTGACTAACTGATCATCCAATTCAGTGACAGAATAAAAACCTTTCAAAAAAATACAATTTAGCTAATCCAGAATACTGTTTGTCTTTTTTTTCTGCATTCAAATGGATGAAAGATTAGTTCTAGACCAAGTTAAACGCTTAGTATGAGAAGTTGCATTCTGAAGTCCTGCTGAGGTGAAGGAAATCAAGGATGGCTGTGGCTTCATGTCCACTTGACAGATACCTTCAGTTAAGGCATTTCTCAGGGCTGGGGATGGACTGAGTTCAAAGTGCCATTCTGCTTCAGGGCAACTGAACAAACGTCATCCAGAGGAGTGCTCTAAATCTTCTGAGCTCAGGGACTGTGGGACTTTGATTTTCCGGTCACTTGCCCTTACTCAGTCCAACTGAACATTAGTAACGTTGAATATTGACTGGGGACAAAGGGTCTTACTCTTTCGCTGGCACTATGGTTGTCTGAGCGGCAGGGGGGGATACATGGAGTATATCGCTGCATCCCCCCTCAGGGTAGGTGATGTGGGCAACAGGCAACACTAGGCAATATCACAGCTCTGAGGACAACTCAGAGTGAGCAGAATGGCCAGGGCTTTAAGTGCAGGTGGGGATACATGTGGGAGGCCATAACCATTCAACTAAGGTAAATGGATGTATGAGCCCTGAATAGATGAGGATTACAGGATAAGAAACCATAAAGACACCTGAAGGTAATGAAACTACTAAGAATAACTGTGGCATCCTATTGGGGTTAATAGGAAGACAGCAAGCAAAGCAGGATATGTGAGAAAGGAGGGTGTGGGAAGAAAGAAAAGCTTTGACTTGCTTTGTTATATAGGTACCAAAAGGAACTAATGCAGAACTCCTTTCTTTATGGTTGTGAATGGGAGAGGGGAGTGAGAAAATAAGCTTCAAGCATGCTTATCAACAGAGTGAGAAGTCAGGACAGCAACTCTTGTTTTGTTCTTTATTGGTTCTGGTGGGAGGAAGGGCGCTGGCGAGGGAGGAGAGCAGATTTTATTCACATGTTGGTTGGAGGGATGATGAGCAGAGTGGGAGGACAGTAAAACCTTTTGTAGATTTCCGAGACGAAGAGAGCTGTGAGAACTAGAAATCTAGTCCCATTTAATTTGATCATTAACGTGAGGGGCACAGACTAAAACAAAAATCTTCCATTTCATTGGCCAAGGGACTTTTTCTGAAAGAAATGTAGTATTTATTAATGTTGTCATGTCCTTGTGTTTATTGTACTTGCTGTATTTTTTTATTAGTAATCAATAAGAGTGTATTGCACAATTTGTATTGAGTTTAATGTTTAATAAGCTGATTCTAGATGAAGGAATGGAAATAGGATGTTTTTGTGAGGGTGAGGATGAGATTAGTGAAAGGAAATTCCTTAATTGTTTTTTTTCCTCCTTTTTTTTTTTTTTTGGAAAGGGGTTTGAAGAAAATAAAAAAATAAAGTGGTGGCTTCTGTATGTGTTCACTACGAGAAGTTTCTCCTTACGTCTCATTTAGTCTAGCCCATTTAGTCTGTGGGTAAGAATACATGAAACTTCCTATTGTAGGACCAGTGAGTCAAAACATTAGTGCCCATACTGTCTCTTACCGTGGCAATAGAAGCTGCTTTTGGAAGAAAGCAGACAAGACCACTATCTGGAGTCCATTCCCCTTACAGTTCCCCAGCATCCACAAGTCTTGGTTAAAAGATGTCAGAAGGCAACATCCATCGCTGCCTGTTCCCTTTAATGAATTTTTCCGCTCCATTTCAAGCCTGTGATAATATCTGCCTTTTGTCTATTTTCATCTAGTTTCACCAAGTGCTCTCTAGTCCTTGCATTGCAAGATTTAGTGAATTTCACTTTTACATTCACCTTTTCTAGCATATTCATGATTTTGTAAATCTTACTTCTTTTTCCTTTCAGCCTTCTTATTTCCCTATCAAACAGCTTCAGCCATTTTAATCTTTCCTAACAAGGCTGCCATGACATCCCCTCAATCATTTTAGTTGCCTTTCTCTGTACCTTGTCTAACTCCACTGTGCTCTTCTTGAAGACCGAGAAATTTTAAGTTTGTCGGAAGAAGGTTTTACATAGTGGAACATTATGTTCCTTGTCTTACTCTCAATACGTTTCCAGATGATACTCTAATTTTGCTGGCTTTTTTTGGTTGCCACTGAACACCAGGCCAACGATTTTAATAAACTGACTACGATTCCAAGATCTCTTTCCTGAGCTAGAACTGCCAATTCTGAATTCTCCTTGTAGGCACCCTTCAGATTATTTTTCTCTAGGTGTATTGCTTTTAATTTAGATAGACTGAAACTAATTTGATGCCTTTTTGTCCACTCTGTTTTGCAGACTCCTTCTGGAGTTCCTCACTGTCTACTAGAAGAGCTTAGCATCATCTTCAAACTCGAGGATTTTGCTGTGTTTCCCTCTCCAGGTCACTGGTGAAGATGCTGCATAAATCTGGCCCCAACACCAGTCTCTACAGGACTCCACTGATGGTATTTCTCCACCCTGGAAAAACACTAGTCTTTATTTCCCATCCTTTATCCATCCTCGAGTCAATAAAAGATCATTTCCTGCAATCCTGTGGGAGTGTCAGGATTTTTTTTTTTAACCTTTGGCACGTAATGTGGTCAAAGGCTTTTTGGAAATTCATGTGTACTGTCCCCTTTGTCCATGCTATAGAACTCCAGCAGGCCAGGGAGGCAGGACACCCCTTCACCCTAGCCATGCTGACGCTTATTCAATAGACGGTTTATTCATGTATTCAGCAATTTCTTTCTTTATTATAGACCTTTTCTGTCATTTTCCCATGAGTCAGACTCACTGCTCAGTAGCTCCCATGTTCCCCACACCAGTACCTGCTGTAGATGGCCAACAGGTCTGCTGCAATTTTACGTCTCATTTCGTTCTGAACTCACATGAAAGCCCTCCGGTCCTGGTGATTTAGTAACATTTATATCTTATGCTTGGTTTAAATACTTCTGGTATGCATACTTCAAACCCACCTACCTCTTCTGCTCTCTCTGCTGTAAAGGATATACAGGTTATGGGAGCCTTCCCAAGACTGCAGCAAAGAATCTACTGAGTTTCTCTACTGTGGCTCTTTCATCCCCAGTTGTCTCTTACTTCCAGTCCTCAGGCAGAACCATTATTTTCCACCCAGGCTTTCTGCTTGTCTAGATATAGCTGCTTGACCTCCAGGAGTAAGAAGCACGCAGCACCTTCTGGGGTGCTCTCCCCTCTTCTCCTCTGTAAATGTTCAAGTTGTGGAATACATCAGTGCTATCACCTTGACTGGGGGCAAAGCTAATACTCATGTTTACCTGCAGTGCTTGATGAGGACGTACATAACGAAAAAGATCATAGCTTAGTCATTAATGATCATTTATGAAATGTTCAAGAAATAATACTCTTTATTTAGATCTCTTGCTCAGCTTAAAATATAGGGTATCATTAAGAATGTGTTTGTTACTGCTTCAGATTAAATGTCCAACCAGCCTAGTACCCTGACACTGACAGACATGCATAGCAACAAGGCATACTCCCCCAGTTGCTAACATTTTGCGGTTCAGTAAAACTGTGAACAATTATTCCCTATTCATCTTCACTATGACACTCCAGATTTTATAGGCATCTATCATATCATATCTCAGGGGAATGCTCCTGGCTGAATAGCCTTGTCTATTAAGAAAATCCTTCTTTTTCTGTTTCATATCTTTGATCGTCCTTATCCTTCTCTGGACCTTCAGCTGGAGATTTTTGGTTTCCTTAGCTATTATCAAATCCTTTGCCTGATTTTAATTGTTTTGTGCAATTTAGGGTGTTTTTTGTACAAAGTATAATATGCAAAATAGGGCATCCTGTAAGCTTGTTAATTTTGTTCCCCAGAGGTCTAAGTAGGTAACAGACTCTGGCATGGGGATTTGCAACTTTTTTAAATCATGTATACCTGTGCCCACTCCATATTCAAAAAGCATCCCATATTTTCATCTGGGATTTCTGGAAATAAAAATTTGCATGCACACTATGCAGAATGCCCATCGTGGCTGTTCACACACAGTTAAACCTTACAGATGAATTAACTTGGTTATTTAGATGCTCACCATCTGTCAGGAAACAAACTTGTCAGAAAACTATGCAAATGAAACAGAAGCAGTTTTTCATGGGATTACCAAACTGAATCAGCGTATCATGTGGTGCGAGGCATGACAGAGCAAGAGAGTTATGCTGTTGCAAGCATGGGAGGAAAGGGCAGGAGCAGTCTTCTGTGATGCAAAGAGCCATGAGGATGGCCACACTGCACCCAGCCTGCACACTGACTACGGGTGGCCCAGATGCAGTCACAGAGAGTTGCAGAGTTGAGCTGGATGGGTGCTGCAACCTGGCGCATTCAGGACAATTTGGACCTACTTCACATTGTACATAAACTCTGCGTATGGATTGTCCATGCCCTGGTGCTGGCAGTGGGGCGCTGCAGGGTTAGCCTCTGTGAGAAGAGACCAAAAGCTGCCCCCATGTTGGACAGAGACAGCTCCAGCCGGCTTCCAATGGACCCACCGCAGGACACAGCTGAGCCTGTCAGCCAGACTGGTGGCACCTCCAGGAAAGAGTATTTGAGAAAGAGTTAAAAACACTGCACAACAGCTGTGAGAGAAAGGAGTGAGGAAATGTAAGAGAAACAGCCCTGTAGACACCAAGATCAGAGAAAAAGGTGAAAAGGGAGATGCTCCAGATGCTGGAGAAGAGATTCCCCTGCAGCCCATGGAGAAAACCAAGGTGATGCAGGTTGTCCCCCTGCAGCCCTTGGAAGATCATGGTGAAGCAGATATCCATGCTGCAGCCCATGGAAACCTCAAGTGGATGTGCCCTAAAAGAATCTGCTGCTCATGGCGAGACCATGCAGAAGCAGGTTTCCTGTAAGGAACTGTGGCCCATGGGGAACCCACGCTGGAGCAGTGAGTTTCTGATGGACTGGACCTCATGGGAAGGACCCATGCTGGAGCAGCAGTAGAGTGTGAGGAGGAAGAAGCAGAAGAGAGGAGCTGTTACGGACTGACTGCAGCCCCCCATTCCCCATCCTCCTGTGCCATTTGGGGGAGGAGGACACAGAAGACTTGGGAATGAAAGACTGAAGTTGAACCTGAGAAAAAGGTCTGCGGTGGGGGGAAGGTGTTTTATTTTTGTCTTGGTTTCTTACTAGCTCTTTGTTTTGTTAAATTGGCAAAAAATTAAATTAATCTTGTCCTGTTGCCTGTCATTCTGTTGCCCACCTTCTCCAAGTCGAGTCTGTTTTGCCCTTGACAGTGACTAGCAAGTGATTTCCCTGGCTTTATCTCTACCCATGAGCTTTTTCACCTTATTTTCTCCTCCTGTCATGTTGAGGAGGTGGAGCGAAAGAGCAGCTGGGTGGGTGTCTGACAGCCAGCCAAGGTCAATGTTACCATACTCTGTAACACATGGAATATCTTAACTGCAACTGACTCATTGCATGTGCAAAGTAGAGGCACAGAGTACTCATTTCTCAGGGCCGCCCAGTGTCTGGGAACCTCAGTCAGAGCAGTAGCATCCAGCCACTTTGTGAGACATCTGCAAATCCTGGCAAAAATGTGGTGGTGGTATAAAAAGCACAGAAAAACCCAGCAAATTATTACAAGAAATGACAGAGTTGGCCAGGCAGTACCAACTAATAAACAAGAAAACGTAAGAGATGATTTATAAGGGAAGCTGATGCAAGATGTCATCCCCAGCCGTGGACACAGGAACCACCAGCCCCGTGTACAATCTCTCTTTTCCCCCTTCTTACACTCACAGCTGCAGTCAACCTCATCTGCAGTGCTGCACAGGGTTCCCTGAGGAAAGCAGAGAAAGGGCTGGCAGGTTTATAGGGGTCCAGGTGCCCTGGTTAGTGAGGGGAGCCCTGGAATGCAGTCTACCCATGTCACTGCACGTTAACACAAGCCTCCCTCTGCGTGTGCTCGGAGGAGAGTGTACCACCAGACACAGCCCACGTGCCCCTGATAGCACGGAGTAGGAATGTGTGAGAAAGAGGTGGTTTTTGGACCTTACAGAGTTGTTTATTCAAGCGATAACTTTATTTTTATACAGCTTGCTGAAATCTTGGACTCTGTCCAAGTCATACTTTGCATTTTTCCAGCAGCAGGAATTGTTGCTGTAGTTTTACTTTCATTGTAGTCGTGGGTATTGTAGGACTTGCTGGTTGTAAGTCTGCTGTTTCCCTCTCTTTCTAGCTTTCTGTTTGTACAGCTGTAACCAGAGCACTAAACGGCTCCTTGAGAAGCTCTGGTTAGGTACTGGCATTCTCTCCATGGTTCTGTAGAGTTTGTTCTCAGGTTCAGCTACTGCAGGACATATATTAACAAATACATAACGATATAGTTACTACAAAGCATCATTCCAAACAGACAAAGGAAGGAATGATTAAGCTCTGTAAGACTACTGTGCTTAGGAAAACAGAGCTAAAA